>NC_068567.1:28739840-29049394 GCF_025698545.1 Gossypium raimondii | reverse complement strand
TGCAAGGAGCTTTGGGTTTGAGCTTCAATTCAGTGTTGCATATCATCCTCAAATAGATGACCAATTTGAGAGAGTGATACAAGTGTTGGAAGACATGCTACGAATCTGTGTTTTAAATCTTTTAGGAAGCTGGGAATGATATTTACCATTGGCTAAGTTTACTTATAACAATAGTTATCAGACAAGCATTCAGATGGCACCCTTTGAAGCACTATATGGAAGGAGGTGTCGAACACCTCTATGTTGGGCTGAGTTACATAAGAAGAAAATTGGTGGACCTAAAATGGTTTGCGAAACAGACAACAAGGTGAAACTGATTTGTGAAAGGCTTAAGGTTGCTTCAAATAGACAACAGTCATATGTTGATTTGAAATGACGAGATGTTGAATACCAGGTGGGCAAGCACATATTTCTGAAGGTATCACCATGGAAGAAATTTGTAAGATTTGGGCATAAAAAGAAGATAAGCCCAAGGTTTATTGATCTTTTTGAAGTAGTGGAAAGAGCTAGTCCTGTAGCTTATCGACTCAAGTTACCCAGCGAAATCGACAAGATAGATGATGTTTTTCATGTGTCTATATTAAGGAGGTATTGCATAGACTCATCTCATGTAGTAGTAGTAGATGAAGTTGAAGTGCGACCTGATTTAACTTACGAGGAAGAGCCAGTGAAGATTATGGCACGCGAGGTGAAAGTCCTGTGAAACAAATGGATCCCTTTGGTCAAAGTTTTGTAGCGAAACCACAAGACCAGCCAGTTACCTAGGAAATAGATGAGGCAATAAGGAAATACTATCCTCAGCTATTTGAAGATGAACATTTTGAGGATGAAATTGTTAGGGTATGCCCAAAGACTAATCATGATATGATTGTAATCACATACTTCTTTACCTTGTTTAGTATTATAAGACATTGCCATTATTATTTCAGTTTATTTTCTATGAATATAAATAAATTGAATTGTAATAAAGTCCTAAGAAAATATGATTTTTCTTAAAAAGGTTCTTAGTCAAGTTTTATTGTGAGCTTGGACAACAATAATGCATTGAGACTAATGTGTAGTTGATTGATGAAAAAGAATTGTCATTGACATAGGGATGTCAAAATCAATACATGAGTATGTGTTAGAGAACAACATATTGGATTGACCCGCTATGAGTATGTTTCTTGGATTTTTATGTAATAGTCACAATATTACTCAAAGTGATAACTATGTATATGATCCTCAAACTTGAGATCATCATTGTCCCAACATCGTGAGTCGTATATTTGATACAGTCAAAATGTCTACCGTAACAAGTTGTGAAACCTTACAAACCTGGCCTAGACTTTATGGCTAGATTGAGAAGGCTACATTACCCACCGAAATGGCTAAGCTAACTTACGTTACTTTTGAAGACCTTAAATAAACTCATTTTAGAGAAAATCGTAGTTGTACCTTGAGTTAGCTTAAAAGCATTCATTCATTAGGTCGTGTATACTTAGGATTTATTTTATTGTTGATAGTGATGTTTTAGAAAGAACCGTTTACTTGTCGCTTTTTTAAAAAGAAAATTCAATGTTAAACTAATGTAGTAGAAAAGCCATTTTTCAAATCACTTTGGAAACTAAGTTGCCTTATCGATTAGTTTTTTAAAAACTGTTCCTTTGCAATACAGAGGAAACTAGGGAACAATATCAAAATTTACTTAAGCCTAATATCATGCATTATCTAGTTATTATGTTTGAGTAATCCATGCATGAAAAAATCCCCAAAAGAAAAGTTATCAAGCCACAGACCAGAAATAATTGAAAATTATAAACCAAAACCAATAGAGACTGATTAATACTTATTAAAAAAAATCTGAGGTCCAAGGAGATTCTCTAAATGCCGAGTGTGGTCCTAATTTTAAGGTTTACCTGAAAAGTTAAACACTATTAGGGGTGAGCTTACGGAAAGCTCAGTGTCAGTCAAACAATCATTTAAACAAACATAAATATCGAATACAGTGAAGCAGATTAGCTTGAACAAAAGAAAACAAAACCATCATAGGAATTTCATATCATTACATAGCCATTATCAAATTGATATCAAACGGTGTATGAGCATGAGAAATCATACATTCAAGTAACAATCATTAATTTCAATACCATTCAATACGACACACTACAACACATATCATAAATCAATAACATTCAAATATGTCGTGAGCATGATGCAATGCAAAAAATTTCCTACCCATCCCATCCACTACACACCATGAGTACCTTATAACTTGTCATCCGAACTCCAAAACCTTATGGGCTTAAGCCCGTTGTGGTTAAAACCATTGATAACAATATGCAAAAAATTCTGCCAGTAAAAATGCGATAAATCGCCATTCCCCTTAATACTCCAGTTGCAGTGAGTTGACTACGAATAATGCGGATGTAATATACCGCCGGTACTCCACGAAAATCCATTGTCAACCACAAAATCCCAACCTAATGCATATGCAATATGTCACACAATCTCATACATAATCATATCTCAATACTTTTCACATTCCTTTGACATGCTTAGCATGTCCTCAATAATCACATACTTTCAGTAAATGGAAACAATGTTCCAATCTTTCAAATTACCATTGTGTTGGTATCAATCAATATTGTTCAATTTCACATACTTTACAAAATTCTCATATCTCATAAATCAAATATGCAATTACAAACTCAATCAAGCATTCATACTATCAAACTAGCAATTTTGCCAACATGTCAATCTTCTAAGACTCGAAACATACTTGGTTCGGCCACTCACAAAATCAATAATTTGGCTATTAAGCCAATCCAATTATCAGACTAATTTATCAAATTTAACATGATATTTAGCATTTTCAAACAATTTTATGAGTTTAGGACCCACACCTTATTTTTTGCTTCCTTGCAACACACTAGCGAATCTTCCAAATTTGCTTAAAAATTTCTTAAACGAACATAAACCAAAATTCAATATAAATCCAATAAGTTTACCATTAAACCAGACCTCAAAAACCTACTTATGAGTTCAAACCAATCGTTGAAATTATAACTATTTTATGAATCTAAACTAGTTAGATTCCTTACACTGTATCGATGCAAACCGTACGTACAATTGTTCTTCGCCTTTACAGATGATTTGGAGTGTTTGGGTCAGCACCTAATTCAATAATATACTGGAAAATATGTATCTAGTTAATGATGAAATTTCTTCATTTAATCAATTCATAACCTTTACCAAACAACTATGTGAAAATATTAAACTTGTTATCCTTAATTGCACTTATGCTTCATGATTTGTGGGATCCGATTGGCTAATTGATCAAGAACATCTCTCCCTAATTAACATGTGGTTAAAGGCTGATTATGAGGGTTCAAGAACATAATTTAATGATGGAAAATATGGGCAATACTCAAGAAACAAAACAAGCCCCTTTCTTGCACACAAGCACACACACTACCACTTGTGGTGGCCAAAATTGGGGTTGAATTTTAAAAAGATTTGAGATTTCATTAAAATATGAAAAAATAAATTTGAAATCATTTAAAATAATCCAAATTCTAGATCTAGAAATCTTGGCTTTTAATTGACAATATTAATCAAGAAAATGAAGAGAAAAGAGATTTTACCCAAGCTAGTTGAGAGAAACGACAATGGCACTTTCTTAGCAATGTTTGGGATCAATCATGGGGTTCAAGATTTCAGATTTGGGGCTGATTTAGATGAGGATAAATGAAATCAATATAATAAAGAAGATGGTGCACAATCTTGATGCAAAAAGAAAAAGAAAGAGATTGTAAAATGGGAGGTGTAGGCGACGACATTAATGGAGGAAAGGAAAAAAAAATCAAAGAGAGTGAGAGGAGGAGATGAACGGCTAGGGCAATGACGAGGAGGATTCAAGGCTGATTATTTGTGAAAAATTAACATTTATACCTAGGGTTACAAGGCTTGGGTGGCACACACATTAAAAACAAGGGATTTTTGCCAAAAATTAAATTATTTCGCAACGGAAAGGATTTCAACTTGGAACCTCATTTAATTTCCATACTTTCTCATATTTCTTTTAACCATTGGGATTTTTCCTCATTATTTAAATAATTTTGCAATATTTATTTTAAATACAAGGCATGATCACTCTCTCTCAATTTACAAACTCGATTTTACTAGCCCCCGATTTTTGGGATGTTACAGGTTGTACTATAAAGATTGATGTTGGATATACAACAATCCATATAGTGGGATATGGTTGATCAAGATAGGATTTATCCCTCCTACATAATGGGAGCAATATCTTAGGCCTCTTGACGGAGTGAGCCAGAAATGCATGGCCATGCTTGGATAAGTGGATATGAGATATCACACTTATTTGTTTATTATAGTTTGCTCAAAAAATCAAGAAATATGAGATTGGACTATACAAGTGTGACTATTCCATGACTTATGTCCAATCTAAATATTAAGGATAAAAGGATATATAATACATGAAAAGATTATCACATAAATGTTATGTCGAATCATGACTTCTTCTGACTTGGGTGGCAATGATGCATTGCTAGATGTCACTCATTACTTGTAATGTTAGAATGTTTTAATATTACTACCAACATTACAAGAGCCTACAGGGTCATACCCTATAGTTGAAATGAACAGAATCCAAATACATTTGGTATTGTATTTAGTTATCACATGAATTAAATTACTTTTGAATTAATTTAATTTGATAGTTAAATATTAAACACATTATATGTACAAACTTGTACACAAATAGAGAACATAGATATAATTAATATATGAATTTGATTCGAGAAAATATTAATTGTATATATTTTCCAAATTTATTAATATAAACAGTTATATTAATTAATTTCAATCAAAATATAAAATACATGGAAATTAATATTTTTTGGAAAGCATATAATTCATTTTTCTAAATTTCCATTTGTCTTCTCTATTAATAAGGAATAATCTTATATTCTTTTGGAAAGAATGTAATAGCTTTTTCTAACTTTCCATTTGCCTTCTCTATTAATAAGGGAATAATCTTGGTTTTCCTTTTTAATATGTGCTATCAAAGAGGATAAAAGGATGATAATCCCTTAGTGTGTTAAGGTTGCCAACTTAATAAAATAAAGGTCTAGCAACCGTTTTTAATTCTCTCTGAAAAAATCAAGATAAAGTGGTTGTTCATTTTTGACGGGGTAGACTACTTATAGGCTGATACGTTTTCGTTGTGTGTAACACCCCAAACCCGGCCTAGACTAGGGGTGTGCAAAATTAGGGTAAAACTGAAAAATTTCGGTTAACCGACCGAATTCGGTTAATCGGTCGGTTAACCGAATTTTTTCGGTCGGGGGTCGGTTAATTATTTTTTGATTTTTCGGTTAACGGTTAATTCGGTTCGAAACCGGTCGGTTAATCGAATTTTTTTGGTTTAATCGAAAAAATTAATAAATAAAATTATAATATATAAATAAGCCCACTATTCACCTAAACCCAATCCAAACCCAAGTATTCAACCCAACCTAATTACCCAACCCAACCCAATCATAAAAATTACAAATAATTTAATAAATAAAAATAAAATTCTAAAACTAAAACTAAAACTAAAGTCTAAAAGTCTAAAAATAATATAATTATGTAGTGATTCAATTCGGTTAATTCGATTAATTCGGGTAATTCGGTTAATTCGGGTAATCCGGTTAATTCGGTTAATTCGGGTAATTCGGTTAATTCGGTTAATTTTTAACCAAAAATAAAAATATATAATTTTCGGTTAATTCGGTTAACCGATCGAATTAACTGAAAAAATTTAGGTTCGGTTAATTTTTTGAAAAAAATTTGGTTCGGTTAACGATTAAAAATTTTGAAAGGTCGATTAATTCGGTTAATGTTATTTCGGGTCGGTTAACCGGTCGGTTAACCGAATGAACGCCCCTAGCCTAGACGTTATGGTCAGATCCGGCGTGTCACATTGAAGTGTATTTCGAAAATTGGACTCGTTGGAAAAAAATTGTTTCTAAGTTTAAAATAAACCCATTTTATTATTAATTAACAAATCAACTAGTCAAAACGTTTGTCTTTTTATCAGATCTTGTTTTAATAAGTTTGTCTAAAATCGTGGAAGCTTTTTAAATTCCATTGTTTAAAACTCGTGTATTTGAAAATAGTAATTATTTTAAAAATTCTTCTTCTCCTAAACTAGCAGTTTAAAGTAAGTAAGCAAAAGCCCAATTAAAAATTTAAACTAACTTAAAGGCCTTATTACAAAAACAAAACCCAACATATAAATTAAATTAAAATAAAAGCAAGTGTAAACAACAGTAGTTGTGTGGCCACCTCCAAGTCCCTCACAGCACCGAATCGTCTATGGCTGAGGATTTTCCTACACAGTTAAAAGGAAATGGTGAGTTTATGAAATTCAGTGTGTAATCCCCTACCAAACAATTGACCTACAACATGCAAGAATGATGCAGGCACGAGCCCTATTCAATAATGATATAGTGTGGGCCTTAGCCCGATCAAGAATATGATGTGGGCCTTAGCCTAATACTGTAATAGTGTTGGCTTTAGCCCAATACAGTATCAGTGTCGGACTTAGCCCAATATAGTAACAGTGTGGGCCTTAGCCCAATACAGTAACCAGTACAGTGCAATTATGCAACCCATCCCAATCCAGCCAACACACCACTCCGTACCACCAACACACTATGTGGGGATAAAATCGACCCACCCAGCCAACGCACCAATATCGCAGCAAAGCTTCCAATAATAGCATCGAAACGAAGTTGCCAGTAACAGTATATGTGACAAAGCCACCAGTACAACATACTTCCCCCATATTAGTATCCCAACCCCATGCAATATTTCATGTCATAAATCATATGTGTATGCAGAACGTCATACTCAGTAACAGTCATATATATCATAGAACAAATCAGCCATGCATAACATAAGGCTATAACAGTCATTTCATCTCCTAGGGGTATAATAGTCATTTTACCCTATGGGGGTATTTCGGTCATTCTACCTTACGGGGGTATTTCGGTCATTTTACCTTACGAAGGTATTTTTGTCATTTTACCCTATGGGGGTATTTCGGTCATTTTACCTTACGAAGGTATTTTTGTCATTTACCCTATGGGGGTATTTCGATCATTTTACCCTATAGAGGTATTTCGAGCATTTTACCATATGGGGGTATTTAGGTCATTTTACCCTATAGGGGTATTTCGGTCATTTTACCCTACGGGGGTATTTCAGTCATTTTACCCTATGGGGTTATTTCAATCATTTTACCCTATGGGGGTATTTCGATTATTTTACCCTATGGGGGTATTTCGATCATTTTACCTTACGGGGGTATTTCGGTCATTTTACCCTACGAGTTATTTCAGTCATTTTACCCTATGGGGGTATTTTGGGGTCTTGATGCAGATATTGACCTCTCGAAAGGTCCGCAGTCGCCTCGAGCGACTTAGGTAACCTAAAAGGTCATAATAGTGAAAATGGGCCCAAGGCGTATTACTCAGCCCAAGTGGGCCCACACACTCGTGTGGCTCGCTCAGCCTAGTTTTCCCTACGGTTATGAGATCTACACAACCTCGTCCAGAATTTTCCACAAAGAGTGGATTTCATCCGTGTGGGGCCCACAAGCCCATTGAGCCCACACGGCCCATTTCAGCCCAACGTGGCCCATTACGGCCTAAGCCCATGAAAATGCTCATGGAGGCCTCTACAGTTTATCGCCTATGATTCGCAGGTTTGGCATTTCACACAAGCGATCGCACACTCGTGTGGTCTCAATGCTATATTTCGACTTTTCGACTTTTGCTGTAATATAGTTACAGTGGGGTGGGTACACACCTGATGCGATTTGCAGATTCCCTTTGTTTCGAATGCTCTTATTCCGAAAATCAATGATCATCGCACCCTTGGTTCCTAGGAAATGTGCTAATCAACCTCGACCACCACCAGTTAGGAATGGAAGCAATGCAGGTTGGAGAAAGCGACGAAAACCTTGAAAACCTCGCCGATCTCCCATCGAGAACAAGGAACAAATGAGATGATATATAGCTTTCCACAACAACAACCTCCCCAAATCTCAATATTCTCTCCTCAAATCCGTCCAAATATCCCTCCTCAATTCTCTCTATGACCAGTTCAAACTCCATTTAGCAGTATTTCAATCCAACTCTACCACCCACACAAATTAGGTAGCAAAATAAATACTCCATTTTTGATGCGCCACCACTCAAACCTTAGACCTCATGTATACTCTACACACCCCTTACCACTACACCAACAACTCCTTTGTATCATATTTTAACCACAATAATTTAAGAACCTACTATCTAGATCCAAGGATTTTATTCACTTAAAATAAAAATTTTGCATAAGCCAAGGCTTGAACCCCTGACTTCTCAGACACTTCCAAACACTCCTAAATCACTTAACCACTGAAGTAGGCATTCATTTATGACAACTAAATATTTATGTGCAGTCTCCTAACTGTTCCCTTGTTCAAAACTTATTTCTTCTAGGCCCAAAATTCGGGGTGTTACATTATGGCTTGGAATCGACATCGAATCAGTAGCATTGTTTCAATGTTTTCATTAAAGAAGGTACATTTTCAACCCTATTTCAACTCGATTCATTCCTCATACATGGATCCTAGGTTGTGGATCGTCGGAATAATTTTTCCGATGCGCCACAGGGCATACCAGTGGTTCCAACAGTGGTATTAAAGCCACTTGTACGTTATGGATTTAGGATCAAATTTTTTGGTTGATGCGATTGTATGAGATACATGTTGTATACTATGTTTGATATGCATGGTGTTTGGAATTGCATGGTTATAGCTCGATAACCCATTTAATTTATAATTTTCAAATTTTGTAATTTTATAAATTGTGTTTGCATGTCATGCCTTTCTATATTTCTCTTATACTTCTCTTTTCATCTTACTCCCTCGTATGTAAAATGAGTTTCTGTAATTGTAAATTGTACGAGTTGATACGAACTAGAGGAAAAGAAGGTTGGGCTACCTAAAGTATAAAAGAAGCTTGAGAATCGACATAAACCCTTAGGATTCCTTACGGTTTTCCCATTGGCTTGGGAGGAACCACCTTAATTTTATGGGCTATAAACATTGCATTTATTTACTACTTTATATTTTTCTTGTATATCATACAATTGATTTTATGTTAGCATGCATGTTATAGGATATTGATAAGATCAATTAAAGGATTAAATGGAAAAATGTTGACCATTAATGGTGAGATTAATTTAATTTTAAAAAAACCCCTTAATAAAATATTAAGTTAAGATTGTCTTCCAATATTTACCCTCGTTAAAGCCAATGTGGGTTCTGCTAAAGTGAAGTACAAGTATCTGTCTTGGTCAAACGTGAAGAATAAGCAAGTGATATTCGTCGGTTATGATATTGGTTAATAACTTAACAAGGTTACTCTAATAGGATTAGATACCTAGAGGCTAGAGATTTGAATAAATCATGAGATGATTAGAACAAAATAGAGGAGTTACCTGTGATGTAATTAGAAAATGTTGCTTACCTAAATAACCAAAATATTGAGAGTAAAATCAAAGCTGTAACACCCCCATACCCAACCCGATCACCGGATCAAGGTATCGGGATGTCACACTTATTGCCGAAGCAACTACAGAAATTTCAGATTTATTATCTTATTATTTGATTATTGAATACCATTTTACTTGTTTTAGTAATAATTGAAGTTATGAAAAAAATATTTATGAGTTAAAAGAGCTCATTAAAACATGATATTCAATCAAAGATAATAAAGTTTATAAATGAACACAAATTTTAAATTTTTACAAATAAGTCCATTGGAGGCCTTGCACTTTCTAAAATAGTTTACCCGCTTTATGTATATTTCTTATTTATTTATAATTTTTTCAATTAACTTAATTCTTCATAAAATTTTAGCCAAGATTCCAAAACCACATCAATTAACAATTATTCACTTAATATTTTATCAATTCGTTTAAACATTCTCACAAGTATTAATCATTCCGTCACTTATAACCATTTTGTGACATTTCAAATTCATCTACTATTTTTCCTCCTCCTTCTCTCCATTCCTCATCCTTTATGTATATATATATATATATTAGAATCTTTAGCTTTTAGTATGACATTCTTATATGAAACATTAACTATAATTCCACTATTTACTTATGTGTTCATATCAAAGTTGTCCACTTGTGTCATAGTCACTAAAGTATTTATATCTTGAGCTACAAAATTTGACATTAATATTCGCTAATGTTTTTGAAAGACTCAATTATATTTTAACATAAAAATTTTAGAATTTATAATTTAGCCAATCAAGATAGTAAAATTTTCAAATTTGCCCCTATTCTGTTGCTTGACAGCTTCGACATTTCTTTACTAAAAATTAATTATCTCTTAGTACGGGGTTTAAATGATGTTTCTGCTTGTTTATATTGAAAATAGACTCATTAAGAATTTATATATATAAATTTGAAACCCTAATAATTTTTTTTACAATTTTTGATGAATTTACAAAGTCAGAATAGGGGAACCCAACTCCAGTCCGACCTTGTTTCACAAAAACTAATATATCTCAAAATATAAAATTCTATTTCTTTCACCGTTTCTTCCGTACAAAACTAGACTCAATAATATTTAATTCCATATTTAATTAAAATTTAACTGAATTGATATGATTTTGGTGAATTTTCAAATTTAATTCACTCATCGTTATCCAAACTATTTTAATGAAAATATTTTTTTCATGGTTCTTTGCACTATCTTTCATTCAATCACACATGATTACCATACTTATGTTTATGTGTAGATTACATATTCATTTCTTAATCTTAGTACTTTTCACAATACAAATCACATTCTCTCTTACCAATTTAGTGTTTAAGTCTCTATTCTTCATCAAATACTTTCTATTTCTAGTATTTAGACTAAATACTTGTTTCATACATCTCTCTCACAACATATTTCTTCCTTTCTTCCTCATTTCCATTCCTTTCTCATCTTTATCACTTTCCTTCCTTTTTTTTCTCATTTTCTCCACTTTCATCTACTGTTTTCTTGCTTCTACATTGATGAACATATTCTTTAGAATCTCTACTTCATCTTTTTTCTTTAATGTTTAAGGAAATTTTCAAAAATTTTGGGTAAAAAGGTGGGTTTTCATGGCAAATGACTAAATTATAAAGAAAATAAAACTTTCTTTCTCACCCTCTCACTCATGTTGGAAGGATGATCCACATTCCTCATCCTTCCTTTTTTTTTATACTACCATTTTCTAAGTAAAATAATAATAAATATCTAAGTAAAATATTAATAAAACAATATTTATCTAATTAATTAATTAATTAAAAAATATCACTAAAAAATCATCAACATCATCATTACATTCTAGAATTCTCCCTCTTGTTAATTGACCGTTTTGCCCTTTATGATATTTCAAAATTCCATCATCGAATCATCATTAAAATAATAATTTAGTCCCTTACAATTCTTCATTTATTCAATTTGGTCCCTGCATGCCAATTCCATATAATGGTAAATTGGGATATTTTCAATTTTGGTCCTTTAACTTTCTCTTTTTAACACTTCGATCCCTTATATTTTGAATATTTACACTTGAGCAAAAAAATTCACATATTTATGATTTAGTACATGCTTTAAATCAATATACTAAAACCTACTTCTTAATTAATTTTTTAATACTCCTCAATCTCTCTTTTACCATCTTTATTTCCTTTTCTCATTTTATCGGAAAATAAATTATGCATTATTCAATTTATTACTACTTTTATTATATATCAATTTTAGGGTTGTTATAAAAGCTGACTTAAGAATAGGTGAAATATGGATCATTACCCACATGAAAACTTTAGAGAAAGTCTTTCCGGAATTAAAATTTGATGGTTATTAATTTTGAATAAAATAGTGGGAGAATCATTTAATAAAGTCCTTTTAATGATTATAATAAACTTGGTAAACGTACTCATTGTAACACCCCAAACCCAGCCTAGACGTTATGGCCGAATCTAGCGTTGTCACATGGAAAGGGATTTGAAGACAAGATTGTCGAGTTTAAAAGCCGTTAAAGTAAGTTATCTTTTATTTAATTCAAAAAAACATTAGTTGATTCGCTTTAAAACTTGTCTCTTAGAGGAAGCTTTTGTAACCAATTAATTTAGGGAAAATCGTTTCTATTTACGAAAAACCTTAGTTTTTCAAAAAAAAACTGAGTTTTGTGGAGTTGCAGTTTAAAAAAAAAGCCATAAAAAATAGTATAAAGTCCCAAATTTAAAGCCAACCAGTCCGTAGTCCAAAAGATACATCGAAAACCCCAAATAAGTAATAAATTCTAGGCATTAACGTAAAACAGTCTAAAATTTACGTGTGCCCACCATCGAGTCCTCCGCTGCACTGACCCGTCAAGTCTGGGGATTAGCTGTATAGATTAAACAGAGAAAGGGTGAGTTTTTGCAAACTCAGTGTGTAATCCCCATAGAAAACATGCATACAGATAATAAACAGAATTTAGTTAGATACAGTCTGGGGCCCGTGCCCATCACAGAATCAGTTTGGGCCTTAGCCCATTTAGATATTCTTAGAAATACATTAGGGCCTTGGCCCATATCAGATACAGAATGCAGATACAGTAAATCAGAATCCTACCCACCAACCTCTACACACCATCTCCGTCCAACCCTACACACCATGTGGGGATTAAATCAACCAACCCATCCCTACACACCATGCTGTACCGAAATGTGGCACGTAATCAAAAGGTTGCAGCTAAGCTGCCAGATAACAGGCTTAATAGCCTTTCAGACACTTCCTGCAAATATTATCAACCCACCCCGATGCAATGCAACATAAACAATATGTCATGCCATTATGCAATTAATAGTACATACATTCATATGTCATAAGTCATGCTCGGTATAGAAATCAGATAGATAGATCACACATATAGGGGTCTAAGTAAAGCTTACCGACCCTACAGTAGGTCCACAGTCGACTTGGGCGACCCGTGCAACCTTATAGAACTTTTCAAAAAAATGGGCTCACACGCCCATGTGGCCCACTCGGCCCAAATTATCCTTAGCCACGTGATCCATTTTTAATGTAATCCGTGCTAGTTAATTAGTAATATATGTTTTCACTATTTACTTATATGTTCCTTCAAAGTTGTTTACTTGAGTCACTGTTACTAAATTATTTATATCTTGAGCTAAAGAATTCTTAATTAAGATCCGCTTGATGTATTTGAAACTAGACTCAAATACCTTTCTACCATAAAATTTTTAGAATTTTTGGTTTAGCCAATAAGTACAATAAAATCTTCAAACTTACCCCTATTCTGCTGTCTGACAGCTTCATCCCTTCTTTGCTAAAAATTAATTATCTCTTAGTAAAAAAATTGGATGATGTTTCAATTTATTTATATTGAAAATAGACTTATTAATAATTTTAACATGTAAGTTTTAACCCCTAATTATTTTTTTCCAATTTTTTCTGATTTTCAAAAGTCAGAATAGGGGAACCCGAATTCAATCTGACCTTGTCTCACAAAGTTTATTATACCTCATGGTTTACAATTCAATTACTTACACGGTTTCTTCTATGAGAAAATAGACTCAATAAGCTTTAATTCCATATTTTTTTCATCCTCTAATTCGATTTCTAAAATTTATGTTTCAAAGTTAGCCTACTGTTGTTGTCCAAACAGCAAGCAATTTCAACTTTTCGTCGAATCCTTTTTTTTTTACGTTTCGGGTACACACCTGGTTTTGTTTGATGCTAAAATAGTCCCAAAGCACTCCAAAGCCTATAATCAAGACAGTCAACATCAATTTAGTGGATTTACAAGCGAATTGACAACCAAGAACGAACCGAAACCCAACTTACCACCAACGATAACCCTCCTTTTAACTATTGTTAAGACGAGAACACTGAATTCACCATTCCGAGCATCCCCCTATGCCTAAATCACAGAGAAAAAAAATTACCACTTCAGTCGTTAAGAGATTCATGAAAGAAACGAAGAGAAATACTTATCGAAACTAAGCGAGCACTAAAAAAAAGTAGAATAAAATTCGGGAAAATGTAGGAAAATGTAGGAAACTAAGCGAGCACTAAGCGAAAATGTAGGAAAATAAATGGATTAGGGAAAAATCAAGAAGAAGAAAAAGAAGAGAAAGATGGAAAAACTCAGAGAATTTTGGCAAGAGGAGAGGGGGAAGAATAGACGGTAGAATTTTTTTGAAAAAGAGAGTCAAAATTCGGTTATGGGAAAAAAATAAAATAAAATCCTGATAACTCCCAAAATCCCTTAATCTTCTCCCCTAATTCCCTCTACACATTCATTACTTAGAATCCCCCTATTACACAACTCTATCTCAAAATCTGAGCAAAAAAAAATACCCTTGCTTGCATAGGGATTTGAAAACAAGACCTCCACCATAATAACACACCATTCAACCACCAGACCAGCAGACCCATTCTGATGTAATTTACCCAACAATCAAATAAAAGCCTACTAAACAAGATTAAGGCCTAATTCATTCAAAATAACAAAATTTACCCAAGCGAAGGCTTGAACTTGGGACCTCCTAGACACTCCCAGAACACATAACCACTAAAGCTGACAGATATTTGTGTCATATGTTCACAAAAATGAAATTAGAAATTTTGGGGCGTTACAACTCTACCCACCTAAAAGAAAATTTCGTCCTCAAAATTTTACCTGATCAGAACAGATGAGGATATTGCTGACGCATCGCATCGTCAAGCTCCCACTTGGCCTCCTCAGTACTATGATTACGCCACAGAACCTTCACTAAGGGAATAGACTTTTTTCGAAGGACCTTTACATCACGCTCCAGAATCTAAACTGGCTCCTCCTCGATGGTCAAGTCTGGCCTAACCTCAATCTCCTCAAGAGAAACAACATGCGTGGGATTAGAGTGGTAGCGCCTCAACATCGAGACGTGAAAAGCATCATGGATGCGGTCCAACTTCAGAGGTAACTCCAACTGATAAGCGACAGGTCCCACACATTTCAGAATGTGGTAAGGTTCAATAAACCGAGGGCTCAGCTTGCCTTTGCAACTGAACCTTAGAACCTTTTTCCATGGCAAGACCCTGAGAAAAACTAAATCCCCCACAGAATACTCGATCTTACGCCTCTTCAAATTCGTATACGATTTCTTCCTATCAGAAGCCGCTTTCAAATGATCCCAAATTAATCTAACCTTATCCTCTATCTCAGAGACCAACTCAGGACCCAGAACACGTCGCTCGCCCAACTCAGTCCAAAATAAAGGAGTGCAACACTTACGACTGAACAAGTCCTCGTAAGGTGCCATCTGGATGCTAGACTGGAAGTTATTATTGTAGGAAAACTCTGCTAATGGCAAGTACTCCTCCCAATTGCCTCGAAAATCAATAACACATCTCTTCAACATGTTCTCCAGTATCTGAATCACCCTTTCCGACTGACCGTTTGCCTGAGGATGGAAAGCAGTACTGAAGTCTAATCTTGAACCAGAGCCTCATGAAACTTCTTCCAAAATCGAGACGTAAAATAAGGATCCATTCAAAAATGATCGAGACAGGTACCCCATGCAGTCTCACTATTTTCGATATGTAAAGCTTAGCTAATTTCTGAAGAGAAAAGTCTATCCTTACCGAGATGAACTGAGAAAACTTGGTCAATCGATCCACGATGACCCAGACAGAATCCTTCTTAGTTGGTGTTAGAGGCAACCCACTAACGAAGTCTATCGTTACTCGCTCCCATTTCCATAATGGTATATTAACCCGATGCAGCAAACCCGAAGGTAACTGATGCTCAGCCTTAACCTGCTGACAAGTCAAATAACGAGCAACAAAGTCAGTAACCTCACACTTCAACCCTG
Source organism: Gossypium raimondii (assembly GCF_025698545.1). Classification (NCBI taxonomy): domain Eukaryota; kingdom Viridiplantae; phylum Streptophyta; class Magnoliopsida; order Malvales; family Malvaceae; genus Gossypium; species Gossypium raimondii. The sequence continues at coordinate 29,033,434 of NC_068567.1, read as the reverse complement.
ACCACCAGTACAATTCTCGAAGATCTCGGTACATCTGTTCCCGCTGGGATGCATAGTATAGGGACTACCATGCGCCTCTTTCAGAATTGACTGCCTTAAATCTTCATCATTCGGTACACAAATACGACCGCGGAAATAAAGTATCCCATCACTATTTATCCCAAAATCAGTAGTGCGACCATCCTTAACCTGACAAAAATGCAACTTGAAAGACTTATCCCCTAACTGTTTACCTCGAATTTGTTGAATCCATGTCAATTTGACTTGAAGTTCTGCCAACAGACTTCAGTCGTCGAATAGGCTAAGTCGAGCGAACGTCACTCTCAGATCGGTCATAGCCCTACGGCTCAACGTATCGGCCACCACATTGGCCTTGCCGGGATGGTACTCATGGTACAATCATAATCCTTAAGCAGCTCAACCCATCTACGCTGCCTAAGATTTAACTCCTTCTGAATGAGGAGATACTTGAGGCTCTTATGATCAGTGTAGATAATACACTTCTCACCGTAGAGATAATGCCTCTAGATTTTCAATGCAAAGACTACGGTAACTAACTCCAAATCATGCATCGGATAGTTTTCCTCGTGTGTCTTAAGCTAACGAGACGCATATGCAACCACCTTACCATCCTGCATCAACACACATCCCAAACCGACATGTGATGCATCACTATAAATCGTGAACTCCTTTCCAAGTTCAGGCTGTACCAAAACAAGAACCTCAGTCAGTATAGTGTTAAGCTTCTCAAAGCTCTCTTACTGCGCATTAGTCTAGTCAAACGATACACCTTTACGTAACAGCTTAGTCAAGGGTGCTGCGATTAGTGAAAATCCTTCTACAAACCATCGGTAATAACCTGCCAGCCCCAAAATGTTGTGGATCTTAGACATGTTCTTAGACTACTTCTATTCCAATACAGCCTTAATTTTTTGAGGATCGACTCGAATCCCCTCAGCAGACACCACATGACCCAAAAATGTTAGTTCACGTAACCAGAACTCGCACTTGCTGAACTCAGCATAGAGCTGTTTTTCCCTCAAACTTTGAAGAACAGACCTAAGGTGCTCATCATGCTCATCCTCAGTCCTCAAATAAACCAATATGTCATTGATGAACACCACTACAAACCGGTCCAGGTAGGGTTAAAACACTCGGTTCATCAGATCCATGAAAGCTACCGGTGCATTAGTCAGTCCAAATGGCATCATTAGGAACTCGTAGTGACCATAACGAGTCCTAAATGCTATCTTACGTACATCAGCCTCCTTAACCCTCAACTGATGATACCCATAATGCAAGTCAATTTTGGAGAACACAGATGCCCCTCGAAACTGGTCAAATAAATCATCAATCCTCGGAAGTGGATTCTTGTTATTAATAGTCAACTTATTTAGTTGTCGGTAGTCGATACACATCCTCATGGATCCATCCTTTTTCTTAACAAACAGTACCGGTGCTCCCCACAGGGACACACTAGGGTGGATGAACCCACGATCCAATAACTCCTAAATTTGAGCCTTGAGCTCCATAAGCTCCTTCGGTGCCATTTGATAGGGAGCGATAGACACCGGAGCTGTACCAGGGAGAAGCTCAATACTAAAATCCACTTCCTGATTTATAGGTAAACCCGGTAGCTCCTCAGGAAAGACGTCCAGAAAATCCCTTACAGTTCTGATGTCCTTAACAGTAGGGTCCCCAGAAACGGAAACAATTACGTAGGCCAAATACGCCTCACATCCCTTGCGAGCCAGTTTCTTAGCTACCAGTGAAGAGATCATGTTATTCAAGTAGTTCCGACGTTACCCAATCACAACTACTTTATTACCCCCTTCAGTTCTTAATACGACCCTCTTAGTCGCACATTCCAAACTGACACGATGCTTGACCAACCAGTCCATCCCCAATATCATATCGAACTACCTAAATGGAAGCTCCATCAAATCAGCCAGAAATACCATCCCTTGAACCTCTAAAGGAACATGCATGTACAATTTACTAACTCTAATAGATTGCCCCAGCAGGCTCAGTGCAGTCACCTCACTAGAAGTACTCTCAACCGAAATCCCTAGGTTTTTTGAAACAGAATGGGCAACATAGAAATGCGTAGATCCTATATCTATCAATGCAATGTAAAGCACATAAAAAATAAGAAATGTACCCGTGATGACGTCCGGAGCATCTCTATCCTCTCGGCGACGAGCAGCATAAACTAGGGCCGACTATCTTGCCTCAGCCTGTCCAGCACCTCTGCCCGGTGCTCTCTACCCCTGACCCAAACCATTACCACCCCTAGCCTGACCACGGCCGTTAGGCGGCTACTAAACTACCTCCGGTGGCTGTGCAGTACCAAAACCTGCAGCTTGCACCTGATCGTCCTTCAACGAACCCTCTCGAACACGGTGCTCAACAGACCCACATCTTAAACAAGCCCCAATCGTCCTCCAACATTCGTCCGGATAGAGGCTTCCACAATGCCCACAAAGTGTGATCCCTGTAGGTGAAAGAGGGCCTCAACTTTAACTGGCCCACCAGATCTGACCTTTTTCTTAGGCCTCATCGTAGAACTTGAGGGCTCTAAATCCCTCTTATTCTTGCCTATCTCTTTATCCCGATTTTGCCTCTTAACCAGTGCTGAAAAGTCACGCTTCCTCTGTGGAGCTATCAGAACTCTCAAACTGTCCTTGAGTCCATCCTCGAAGTGGACACAACGCTCATATTCAATCGCCACCATGCCTCGTGTATAGCGGCTCAATCTCAGAAACTCGACCTCATACTCGGCCATTAAACGATCCCCTTGCATGAGATTTAGAAACTCACGTCTTTTAACGTCAATGTAGCTTGCCCCCATATATTTACCTTGAAAAGTAGACTTATAGAAATCCCAAGTCAGTCGTTTGGGCTGAGTGCCCTCCTTAATGGTCAGCCACCATTGGTATGCTTCATCGCGAAGCAAGGAAATAGCCCCTTTCAATTTCTGTTCAAGGGTAAGGTCTAGATTGTCCATGATTCTTTCCGTGACCTCCATCCAGTACTCGGCCACGCTAGGGGTGACTCTAGTAACACCCTTGAATAGCTCAGCCCCATTGGACCGAAGTCGTTCCGTAACCGACCCTCGGCCCCCAGATCTAGTGTTGGGCCTAACAACCTCCCTAATATCCTCAACATAGCCTGGGACAAGGCATCATCCCCGGCCATGCGATCATGAGACCCAGTCTCTGTAATAGGTGAAACCGGTGTCTCACTCGTATCTAAATTCGGCATGCTGCCTAATGACAAAGACTCAGCTCGAGCCCCTCCATGGCCTCTACCTCGGCCTCTAGTACCCAGTCTGCGAATACCTTATGCACTCATCGTAGAATTTGTAGCTTATCTATGTTAACAATTTTATGAATCAGTTACAATTTCGATATCTATTAGTAGATATTTTCTGCAAAATAGTATCAGAAGTTTAGAGTTTGTTATCACGAATCGCAGTCTTACTACAGTTTTTAGTTTCACTACTGTTTTCAGTATATACTATCTACAGTGTTCTCAATACAGTGTACTACCTATAGTCGTTTTAGAATATGCTACTAATATTTTCAAAAACTTATCAGAGTTTTTGGAACACTTACCGAATTGACGCCGGAGACTCGGTGTACCACATACTTAGTCAAAAATATTTCAAACCATTTAAAAATTATCTCTTTAAAATCAAATTTTAAAACCCAAATCCACAGCCGAGTTTTGTAACCTGACTCTGATACCAGTAAATGTTACACCCCAAACTCGACCTAGACGATATGGCCGAATTTGGTGATGTCATATGGAAAGGGATTTGAAGACAAGATTGCCGAGTTTAAAAACCGTTACAATAAGTTAGCTTTTATTTAATTAAAAAAAACTAGTTGATTCGCTTTAAAACTTGTCTCTTAGCGGAAGCTTTTGTAACCAATTAATTTAGGGAAAATCGTTTCTATTTACGAAAAACCTTAGTTTTCAGAAAAAACTGTGTTTTATGGAGTTGCAATTTTAAAAAAAATCCATAAAAAATAGTATAAAGCTTAAAATTAAAAGCCAACCAGTCCATAGTCCAAAAGATACATCAAAAACCCCAAATAAGTAATAAATTCTAGGCATTAACAAAAAATAGTCTAAAATTTACGTGTGGCCACCATCGAGTCCTCCGCTGCACCGACCCGTCAAGTCAATGGATTACTTGTACAGATTAAATAGAGAAAGGGTGAGTTTTCGCAAACTCAGTGTGTAATCCCCATAGAAAACATGCATACAGATAATAAATAGAATTTAGTTAGATACAGTCTGGGGCCCGTGCCCATCACAGAATCAGTTTGGGCCTTAGCCCATTTAGATAGTCTTAGAAATACATTAGGGCCTTGGCCCATATCAAATACAGAATGCAGATACAGTAAATCAGAATCCTACCCACCAACCTCTACACACCATCTCCGTCCAACCCTACACACCATGTGGGGATTAAATCAACCAACCCATCCCTACACACCATGCTGTACCAAAATGCGCCACATAATCAGAAGGTTGCAGCTGAGCTACCAGATAGATAATAGGCTTAATAACCTTTCAGACACTTCCTCAAAATATCATCAACCCACCCTGATGTAATGCAACATACAAAATATGTCATGCCATTATGCAATTAATAGTACATACATTCAAATATCATAAGTCATGCTCGGTATAGAAATCAGATAGACAGATCACACATATAGGGGTCTAAGTAAAGCTTACCGACCGTAGGTTCACAGTCGACTTTGGCGACCCGTGCAACCTTACAGAACATTTCAAAAAAATGGGCTCACATGCCCATGTGGCCCACACGACCCAAATTGGCCTTGCCCACGTGATCCATTTTTGATGTAACCCGTGCTAGTTAATTATTCATATATGTTTTTGCTATCTATTTATATGTTTCTTCAAAGCTATCTATTTGAGTAACTATTACTAAATTATTTATATCTTGAGCTACAGAATTTCGAATTAAGATCCGATTGATGTCTTTGAAACTAGACTCAAATATCTTTCTACCATAAAATTTTCAGAAATTTTCAATTAGCCAATAAGTACAATAAAATCTTCAAACTTACCCTTTTTCTACTGTCTGACAACTTCGTCCCTTCTTTTCTAAAAATTAATTATCTCTTAGTAAAAAATTTGGATGAAGTTTCCATTTGTTTCTCTTGAAAATAGACTCATTAATAATTTAAACATGTAAATTTTAACCCCTAATTATTTTTCTCCAATTTTTGATGATTTTCCAAATTCAAAACAGGGGAACCCGAATTCAATCTGACCTTGTCTCACAAAGTTTATTATACCTCACGATTTACAATTGGATTACTTACACCGTTTCTTCTATGAGAAACTAGAGTCAATAATATTTAACTCCATATTTTTTCATCCTCTAATTAGATTTCCACAATTTATGGTGATTTTTTAAAGTTAGCCTACTGCTGCTGTCCAAATAGCAAGCAATTTCAGCTTTTCGCCGAATCCTTTTTTTTTTTTGTGTTTCAGGTACACACCTGGTTTTGTTTGATGCTAAAATAGTCTAGAGCACTCCAAAGCCTATAATCAAGACATTCAACATCAATTTAATGGATTTACAAGTGAATTGACAACCAAGAACGAACTGAAACCCAACTTACCACTAATGATAACCCTCCGTTTAACTATTGTTAAGACGAGAACACTGAATTCACCAGTCCGAGCCTCCCCTTACGCCCAAATTGCAGAGAAAAAACACTTCAGTCGTTAAGAGATTCATGATAGAAACGAAGAGAAACACTTACCGAAACTAAGCGAGCACTAACCGTATGCGAAAACGAAAGAAAATAAATAGATTAGAGAAAAATTAAGAAGAAGAGAAATATCGAAAAACTCAGAGAATTTCGGCAAGTGGAGAGGGAGAAGAATAATTGACAGAATTTTTTTGAAAAAGAGAGTCAAAATTTGGTTGTGGGAAAAAAATAAAATGAAATCCTGAGAACCCCCAAAATCCCTTAATCTTCTCCCCTAATTCCCACTATACATCCACTACTCAGAATCCCCCTATTGCACAACTCTATCTTGAAATTTGAGAAAAAAAATACCCTTGCCTTCATAGGGATTCAAACACAAGACCTCCACCATAATAACACACCATTTAACCACTAAACCAGCAAGCCCATTCTGATGTAATTTACCTAAAAATGAAATAAAAGCCTATTAAACAAGAGTAAGGCCTAATTCATTCAAAATACCAAAATTTGCCCAAGTGAAGGCTTGAACTTGGGACATCCCAAACACTCCCAGAACACATAACCACTAAAGCTGATAGATATTTGTGTCATATTTTCACAATAACGAAATTAGATATTTTGGGGCAATACACTCATGAGCATATTTTATTATTGTAGATTAATTATGCCTTCTATATCGTTATGATCAGTCCTTGAGAAGGACAAGTTGAATGGCTCAAACTTCCTTCACTAGTTTCGTATATTAAGGATTGTCCTCAAACAAGAACAAAAATTATATGTAATTGAAGAACCCGTTCCTTATGAACTAGCAGCTAATGCCTCTAGACCTAACAAAGATGCTTATAAGAAGCATCTTGGTGACATGTTAGACATAAGATGTCTAATGCTTGCCACCATGACTCTTGAGCTTCAAAAGCAACATGAGGATATGATTGCCTATGATATGATCCAACACTTCAAGGAATTATATGAGGGGCAAGCACGTCGAGAGAGGTACGAGACCTCTAAAGCTTTATTTCGAAGCAAAATGGTAAAGGGAACTCCTGTTGGAACTCACGTTCTCAAGATGATAGGCTATTTTGAAAGCCTTGAAAGACTAGGATTCCTTATAGGTGTGGACTTGGCCATCGATGTTATCCTGCAATCATTGCTGGATAGTTTTAGCCAATTTGTCCTTAATTTCAACAAGAATGAGATTAATAAGACTTTTCTACAGTTGCTCAACATGTTACAAACTGTTGAAAGTATCATGAAAAATATTGGGCCTAAGCCCATTCTGATTGTTCGCAAGGACAAGGGCAAAGGAAAGGCTAAGGCTAAGGTCAAGCCCAACAAAGGAAAAGTTGCATTGAAACCTAAAGCAGGAATTGCTAAGGAAGAAAATTGTTTCCATTGTGGTAAGACCAGACATTGGAAAAGGAACTACCTTGCCTATCTTGAAGAGTTTAAGAAGGAAAAGGAAAACGGGGCGTTCGCTTCAGGTATTTATGTTATTGATATTAATTTATCAACCTCTACTTATTTGGTATTAGATATCAGATGTGGTTCTCATATTTGTACCTCTGTACATGGATTGCAAAAGAGTAGAAATCTGGCTAAAGGAGATGTAGACCTGCGAGTTGGGAATGGAGAAAGAGTTACTACATTAGCTGTAGAAAAACATGTTTTATCATTGCCTAGTGGACTTGATTTAATTTTGGAGGATTGTTATTTTATGCCAAGTTTGACTAGAAACATTATTTCAATTTCTTGTTTAAAAAAATTGGTTTTGAGACAATTATTAAGAATAATTATTGTTCATTTTATCTCAATAATTTTTTATATGGTTCAACATAATTAGTAAATGGCCTCTACATTTTAGATCAAGATAGACACATTTACAACATAAATACTAAAAGATAAAAAATAAATGACTCTAATCAAACTTATCTTTGGCATTATCGTTTGGGCCATATAAGTGAGAAACGCATATCAAAGCTCCACAAAGATGAGATTTTGGATTATTTTGTTTTTGAACAATTAGATATATGTGAATCTTGCTTGTTGGGTAAAATGACTAAAACTCCTTTTAATAGTAAAAGTGAACGAGCTAGTGATTTATTGGGCTTAATACATATTGATGTTTGTGGACCAATGAACATACAAGCCAGAGGAGGTTTTTAGTACTTCATTACTTTCACTGATGACTTCAGTAGATATGGGTATATTTATCTTATGCATCATAAATATGAATCCCTTGAAAAGTTCAAGGAATTTAAAAATGTAGTAAAAAACAACTAGGTAAAGTATTAAGGCACTTCGATCAGATCGAGGAGGAGAATACTTAAGCTTAAAGTTCGATGAGTTTCTGAAGGAATGTAAGATTGTCTCACAACTTACACCTCTTGGTACTCCATGATGGAATGAAGTTTCTTAAAGGAGAAATCGAACACTGTTGGACATGGTTCAATCAATGATGAGTCATGTTGATCTTCTCACTTCCTTTTAGGAACATGCACTTGAAACAACTACTTTCACACTAAATAGTGTTCCATCTAAATCAGTTGAAAAGACACAATATGAGATGTGGATTTGGAAGTGTCCTAGTATGTCTTTCATGAATATTTATGGTTATGAAGCTTATGTTAAATGTTAGGCGTCTACTAAGCTCGAACCCAAATTTTAAAAGTGCATCTTTGTGGGATATCCTAAGGAAACTAAAGGATATTATTTCTTCAATCCTACAGAGAACAAAATGTTTGTTATTTGGACATGAGTCTTCCTTAAAAGAGAGTTTGTCTCTAGAAATGGAAGTGGTTAAAGAATAGAACTCGGAGAAATTTGAGAACAACAACAGGTCATTGAACCAGAGATTGTACAACAACATGTTCCTCAAATTGTTGCGAAACAATCAACTATATTGGAAACACAACTACCGCGAAGATCTTTAAGAGAATGCCATGTACCTGATAGATATGGATTTCTCATTACAACACACGGTGATATTCTACTTATGGATCAAGATGAGCCTAGGACTTATCAAAAGGCGGTAGTGAGCCCAAATTTTAAGAAATGGCTTGAAAGTATTACTTTGCCACGTACTATGGTGCACACTAGTCTTTCTATCCATCCCTTATAACTATACAGAGTTCATCATTTGTTCAATGTCCACCCAAATACGTTATCTTTAGATGGTCATCATGAAAATCGTACTTCAGATTTTGCCACGAAGGCGTTCCTCTTTAGATAAGTTTTCCACAAAGGCTTTCTTTTAATAGAGATAGCCACAAAGGCTTCCTTTTAAGGATAGCCTTAGCCATAAAGGCATCCTTTTAGAGATAGCAAAAAGGTACCCTTTTACGAAAATTGGTGTTTTTAACTATAGGGATTCGCCTATACTCACTATCATGAGGTTTGTCCCTCATCGCTAGTACCCACCCAACCGTCCTTTAAATATTCCGTATAATGTCATGGCCCACCAATGTCTTATACTATATGGTCTTCAGAGTGTCATGGTCATGGACTTCTCCTTATCAAAAATTCGTGTTTTTAGTCCCAACGGACCTCTTTAGATGACTCTGGAGACAAACACATACTCATCATGCGGACTCATGCTTGGCAGACTCATTCCTTTTAGACTTCTTCATAAAAAATGCATTTGTGCTTCTAGATATATAACACATTTCCTTAAACTTCATGCATCGACCATTCATTTAGTGACTTATTCATGACAACCACAATCATGCTTTCAGACATATTTTACATGCATATAATTATTTTCTTATCAGAAGTGTAGTATCATACTTTACTAGTTTCAGTTTCATACTTTAGTAAATTAGTGCAGAAATATCAAAACTACAATATACATGTAAGAGTTAGTTTAAAGACTCACCTTATAATATTAAAGACAACTTAAACTTTAGATCTAGTCCCTTTCTTCTAGGAATCAACCACTTGAGCTCTAGATCCTTCATTCAACCGATGCTATGGCCTCCTCACCTCGCCAAATAGAGATAGTTTGTTAGAGTTCATTCGAGTAACGTTTCACCTCTACTTTAACTCAAACATATCACTAAGCCTTATTTATTCAAGTATACTTACAGATCTGCAGTTCCTTAGCAGATACAGTTATGAAACATACCTTGTTGATAAAGAAATCACTAGCAGAAATCAGGGTTTAAGACTCATTTGTTGGGAGGCAACCTTCATCTTCTCAAGGCCTTCATCCTTAAGAAGGGAGACAACCCCCTTAACTTAATTTGAGTGTCTTTTTAACTTATCTCAAGTTTTCATAGGGACTTGGCAAAGGTCACGTCCAAACTGAGTGGCTTATCAAAATCTGTCATGTCTAAGAGACTTACTTAACACTCCTTCAACCTTTGAATCTTTTATTTCATATTTGGTTAGTTCCTAACCAGCTTTCTTAACAAATAGATTGGTACATGACCACTTCGGTCACTGGAGGGATTACGCCTTCTAGCGTGACCTCATACCTCATAACCATCATTTTCATTTCACTTATCATCCTAATCTGACTAGGAATCCTTGTTTACTTATTTCCATATTAGAGTCTGTCCTTTCTATACGCCAAAAATGCATTTGGGTAACTACTATTATTTAGTCAAATATTCCTCATTATGGTTCCTTAATCATTCCTATTACAGAGGGCTATATAAACAAAACACTCTCGGTTCACCTACTCTCTACACTAGAATTACCCCTTTTTGGGTGAACACTACTTAGCTTATCGTACATCTTTATAACCAGGTGTCTTATTCATATACCCTTAACACTATTCTTGATTCAACATACTTAGTTTTCCCAAAGGTTAGCCATAGGCTTCATTCCTTCAGAATCCACCAGACCATAGCGTCATTAACGTGCTCAAAAAGTAACTTATTACTTAATTCAATCTTAACGTTGAGCATTTAAACTATCATTTTAAGCTTTATTCTCTATGGACTATATTTCAAACTTTCAGGACTTCATTCAAGGGTGTACTCAAAGGGTTCTTATACTTGGTCTAGTTCTAACACTATACCTATTCAAAACTTATCTTGTAACACCCCTAACCCCTCTCTGTCACGGATTAGGGTTACGAGCATTATTGCACAACCTAAAAATTTATATTTAATTTCATTCAATATCATAATCATAACTTAAATCATTCATGCATACACACATTGTTCCTAAATTGAGCCCTCGATACCCTAAAAATACTTTAGAAACAAATCGGGACTAATTTGAAATCATTTGGAAAGTTTAGAAAATAATTACAAAAAATTTTAATACAGGGGTCACACCGCCGTGTGGCCAGGCCATGTGCCTCACACGGCTGAGGCACACGTTCGTGTCTCAAGTCGTGTAACAATCGAAATAGGGACACATGACCTTGTCCCAGCTCATGTAACTCATGGAGTAGGGTCACATGGCTGTGTAACTCCCGAAATAACCCTACACGCCCATGTGCCAGGCCATGTGCTAACTGACTTACACCCTAAGCACTCAACAGATGACGGACAACATCGCCAAGCTGTGTGTCTCACACGGCCAAGTCACATGTCCGTGTGTCTGGCCGTGTGGACCCAAAATGTACCTTAAACAACTAGTTTACCATTTCCTACTTGCTTAGGCATCAAGCAACTCAAAAATCAATCATTTAACCTATTCAAAATACAATCAAACATACTTAAAACATGTCAAAACAATCATCTTAGGTGCCTAACCAATGTACCCTCATTTCAAAACATATCAACAATGCATCACTCAAACCAAGGTTTTAAGGATGCCAAAATCACTCAATTTAGCCTAATATATATAGCTACCTAAGACATCAAATTTAAGGTTCACAGACATACTAAGCCTTGGATCAAAACAACATACCAACTTATGGCTTCAAACACAAACATATACTTATACCTAAATTTACATCCTATTCACAAAATAACTAACAACAAAGACCCCCTAGGAACATGCCATTATGAGTTGAATTGCTGAAATTTACATCCCATTCACAACATTGATTGATAAGTTTATCAGCTCGAACTACTAAAATGATACGAGTTGAACAACTCATCTGAACACCATTCACCTCAATCATAGCACCATCTTTGCTCTAAACTACAAACTTATTTTTACGGAAATCTAGAATCACTCCGTGCTTCGTAAGCCAATCCATACCCAAAATCATATCAAAATCGCCAAACGACATTATCAACAAATCAACAGGGAAGGTTATATTTAGTATCACTAACAGACATCTCCTACAAACCTGATCTACTAACACAAATTGTCCCAACGAACTTGATACAACTATCGATACTCTAGATGTTTAAGATTTTAAACTTCCCAGTCTAACTAATTCAACTTTAACATATGAATGCGAAGATCCCGGATCTATCAAAGCATAAATAGATTCTGAATGTAATAAAAAGATATTTGCCAGAACGTCATTAGCATTGCCATACTGATGTATCCGCACAACATAAGCTCGGGCTAGCGCTCTAGCCTTCGACTGTTGAGTAACAACATCATTTCTCTTTCTAGCACCGCCTCTCAAAAATGAACCACCTCGACTCGACCCGCAACCCCTAGATGCAGGCGCAGACCTCTGAGAAGTAACAGGGGTAGCATTCTCATTCTTAAAACACTATCTAGCAAAATTCTCTGTAGATCCACAACAAAAACAAGCTCGAGTTAACTTTCAACATTCTCCATGGTGCTTTTTCCCACAATGCTCACAATTCAGAATGTTAGTATCCCTGAACAGACCTCGCACACTACCCGTAGACACCGTCGATTGTTGATCACGATTCCTATCAGAACTATCAAACTTAATAGTTGACCTCTAGCTACCATAAAGTTCTTTAGTTCACTTCGGTTGTGGATTTGAGCTAACAGCTCCAGACCGTTTTCCAACAATACGAGTAGTCTAAGTATTTTTATCAAGACTCAGAGCTTGTTCTACCATTCTTACCCGTTCAACTAAATTAGCAAACTCAGTAATTCTATGTGATACTAACTGTACCCAGAGCTCATCATGTAAACCATGCACAAATCGTTTACAACTTTCTATCTCGGTTGTCAAAAATTCCACGGTGTACCTACTAAGTCGTGTAAATTTCTATTCATAGTCAACCACAGACATCGTACTCTGTTTCAGCATAAAAAACTCTTGTCTTCTATCTTCAATATACGGTTCACCAACATATTTCTTTTGAAATTCCTTTTGAAAGAATTCCCAATTAGCCTGATCTGAAGATACATGGCATGTCACTGACTACCACCAAGTATATGTTTCTCCTTGCAGTAGAGAAACAATACAAATTACGCTTTCACGCGGGTTGCATTCAAGTTGTTGCAAGATACGTTTAGTGGATTCAATCCAAACTTCAGCTGCGGAGGGATCAAACCCTTTCAACCCCAAGAATTCGGTCGCACCATATCTATGCAATTCTTTTATCGGAGCCTGAAGAACTTTAGGTGCAGATGCCGTAGCGGATGTAGTTCCCGTAACACACTAAAGAGCATCAGCTATAGCTCGAAGTAATTGTGAGACACCTCCTCCCTCATTATTACATTGCTCAACATTAAGTTGTTGACTACTAACCGAATTAGCAATCGGTGTTACCGATTTGGTTCAATGTAACCCATTAGAGACGTCATCTCCGGTATACATCTCTTGATCAACTTCATTATTATAGTCATCCAAAATTTTCAACTCTAAAACAAAAATAATTATAATCAACATCCAAATCCCGACTCAATTCGACTCAACTATGGCATTTACCTCTAGACTTGATTTTGAGCTCGATTAAGTCTAAAAATTGGCTAAATTTACAAGCTCTAATACCACTAAATGTAACACTCCTAACCCCTTTCTATCACAGATTAGGGTTACGAGCATTACCGCACGACCGGAACATTTATATTTAATTTCATTTAATATCATAATCATAACTTAAACCATTCATACATACACACGTTTTCCCTAAATCGAGCCCTTAAAAATAAATCGAGACTAATTGAAATCATTTAGAAATTTTAGGAGATAACCACAAAAAATTTTGATACAGGGGTCACACGGTCGTGTGGCCAGGCCATGTGCCTCACACGATTGAGACACACGTCTGTGTCTCAAGCCGTGTAACAATCGAAATAGGGACACACGGCCTTGTCCCAGCCCGTGTAACATTCAAACTAAAGGCACAGGGCTGTGTCCCATCCCGTGTAACTCACTGAGTAGGGTCACACGGCCGTGTCACTCTCGAAATAGCCCTACAGGTCCATGTGCCAGGCCATGTGCTAACTGACTTACACCTTAAGCACTCAACAGATGACACACAGTCGTATCACCAAGCTGTGTGTCTCACATGACCAAGTCACAGGCCCATGTGTCTGGCCCTGTAGACCCAAAATGTACCTTAAACAACAATTTTACTATTTCTTACTTGCTTGGGCATTAGGCAACTCAAAAAACAATCATTTAACCTATTCAAAATACAATCAAAGATGCTCAAAACATGCCAAAAAAATCATCTTAGGTGCCTAACCAATGTACCCTAATTGGTACCACATTTTATATCATTAAAACATATCAACAATGCATCATTCAAATCAAGATTTTAAGCATGCCAAAATCACTTCATTTAGCCTGATATATATAGCTACCCATCAAATTTAAGGTTCACACACATACTAAGCCTTAGATCAAAACAACATACCAACTTATGGCTTCAAACACAAACATATACTTATAACTCAACTTACATCCTATTCACAAAATAACTAACAACAATGACACCCTAGGCACATGCCATTACAAAATTAAACATCACCACACTTGAGATCAAGATTGTTGTTGGATGTTGAGTTAGTGATCAAAACAGAAGTACCTATCCTGCACACGGATAACAAAACCGCATGTTGAGTAAAAATTAGTGATATTTCTGTAATTCGAACATTTAAAGACAATATGATACATGAATGCTCAAATTAAATTATTCAATCACACTATTATCTAAGCACACAATTACAAGATATCATCATTTCAATTTCATGTATATTACTACATCATTTCATGTTGTACTCAATTCTCACATGTTTCCATACTTTATTTGACTTTAACAAATATCTCAATTCACATCACTTGCTATATAAATAGCTTTTCATAGATAACTCAACAATTCATTTAAGCAATGGTACAAACCAATCCATATTTAATCCATGAGTGCATCACGCATATATTTCATTTATGATCACCTCATATTTCACATTTCATTTTTCAATCCACATTCCCTTTTCCAATTCACATACTTTGCCATTTTAATATCAATTACAAAACTTTATTATTTAATTACCCCTATTAACATGATTCGAACTCAGACAGAAACATGGATCTAACCAACAGACCAGTTTGGCACCCCATGCCTCATTAGATAAATTCAAAGAAATAACTGCTCCCAGCGCTATATAAATTGATACCCAGTGTCTCATCAGTTAAATCGAAGCAAATTGGCACCTAGTGCTTCGTCAACTCGAAGTTGAAGAAATCCTTGAACTCTTCCTATCCTATGGCTTGCCATCTATATTTGACTTAGCTCGAAACAGTTAATAGGGTTCCATTTCACTTACAAATATATCCAATATCCAATTCTCGTAGTCGCACATTATCACACTTATACATTTATTCATTTCAATTTCATAAAATCAATACATTCATAATATATATACCAAACCAATCTATTTCAATCAACTATAATTTCATTTCAATCTCAAAGTACTAAAGTACTCACCTCAACTACTTACCATATGCAATAATTCAGAATACAATAATTAACAACTAGGTTGAACTATAGAAACACAAACTGTGGATTCTGAGCTATTCGACGACAATTTTATCCTTCCCCTTTTTAGTCGAGGATTCCGGTATGACGTTGGCTACAAAATTAAAAAAAATTAAAATATATTAATACTGAACAATTCAATTCCACACTGAATATTTCAATTTTTATACAATATTTGCTTAATTTTCAATTTAGTCCCTAAACCGAGACTAATTTTTATTCTTCATATTAGATTCTATATTTTCATACTCATTTCACTTTTATCTAAATTTAACTCCCTGCTTTCAATTATACCCCTAAATTTCAAATTTTTCACAATTTAGTCCCTATTACTCAAAATTTACAATTTGTTCTACAATTTAATCCTTTTCCATTTCTAACTTAAAATTCTATCAATTTAATCCCTAATACTAAAACTATTCAACAATAACAACATCTAAAATCTTAATGAATGCTAAAATTTCATAATGGGTCGGGTAGCCCAAAGTGTCAAGATTCCAAAAACGTAAAAATTACAAGAAAAGAGACTAAATTGCACTAACCAATTTGAGCTTGAACTTTTAAGTCCCTAAGCCATGCGTCTTTCTCTTCTTTTCTTCCTTTTCTTTCTTCTTTTTCTTTTTATTTTGCATGCTACCACTTTCTTTTCTATTATTATAACTATTATTATTTTATAACTTATATACATATATATATTAAAGTTAATTTAATATAAACATATATATAATATATATATAATACACATATCATTAATAACTTAAATCATGGCCAACCACAATACATTTACTTATTGGTATTATCACTATTTTAGTCCTTTTAATTAATTCCAAACTATAATTCAACTTTTAACCTTTACTCGATTTAGTTCTTATACTTTAATAACTCTTAATTTCACAAAATTCACTTAGTCAAAATCTAATTCACTACTAACTAACCTCATAAATATTTATATCAAAATATTTACAGGTTTGTTTTACAGAAACAAAGTCCCAAACTTCATTTTCTGACACCCTAACTATCAGGTCGTTACATATCTCATCCGCGTTATTTACCTAAACAGTATCCAAACACTCAGGTTTCATCAGGCGGGGTATTACAAGACTATTTAGTTACTCAGTACATTGATTTGAGAACCATATTTGAAGTACTTGTTATTTCATAAATAAAGTTGATTTTATCTATGCATGAGAGTATTGTATTTTATTTACATGCAAGTTAGATTTATGGTTAATGTTTACTACATGTTGTGTGCCATATTTACATGCATACCCTTGACTCTACGATCCCATAAATTTAAGTGATCCCGTGTAAGTGATGAAACCTTAATTTCATGCGAACCACTGGTAAGATATGCGAACCCTATTGAAATAAAATAACCCTTGCATGCATATTCCTTATGATTGCAAAGTCTGTCTATTTGCAAAAGCATGATATATCTATGAATTGTTCATATTTAGCAAACTCGTTCCTTTGTATGTAATCCTATGATATCATGTGTGCTTTGCGATCTTATGTTGATTGTTGCTAAGCGAACTCTTGTATTATGTGATTTCATGCGAAGTTTGATAAGTATGTGAGCCTATGCCTTAAATTGAACTGCAAGCTCATATGTCTTCTTGTTATGAGAACTATGTTGTCATTTGAAATGTCTAAGTTGTGTCGAGAACTCGTAAGTGTGTTGTTATGAGGGATGCAAACATGCTTCTGTTTATTTGTGAAGCTTACATGTTTGCTTTATGTTACCGGTGTTGTGTTTTAAGTTAGCGCAACTTTTGTTAATACTTGAGTGGTGTGTTAGATGTTAGGTTAGGAGTCAACGAAGAGTCACTTCAGTGACTAATATAGCTCGCCAAATTTGAGCCGAAACTTCTAAGTTGAGTTTGGGGTGTTACAAAGAAGATGAAATGAAAGTGACCATTTTTTTTCATTTTTCTATCTTTTATACTTTAATTAAATTATTAATCTTTGTTAATTTTAACTAAACTTAATTAGGTAATTTTAATGATAATTTAACAAAATTGGTGGATGTAAAGTGTCATCCACCCCCGAACATTTAATTAAAAATGTATCAACTGCTTAATTAGTCCTCCCAAGAAATAAAAATTCATATCTATTAACTTTTACCACTTTTATGATTTAGTCATTGTACCTTAATTAGTCATTAATTCGACAAAATTACCTATCCAAAATTCAATTCACCTATATAATAACTTCGTAAATACTTAATAAAATAAAAATTCAATTTGACACTACTAACTTTAGGGTCGTTACACTTATACCTTAATTAACTATCAATTAAACAAAATTACTCAACCAAACTTTAATATATTTCTATACTAGCATCATAAACATTAAATATTATTAATATATATATATATATGAACACGATTTACAAAAATAGGGTTTGAAAGCGCAATTTTGGTCCCATTGGATATCAAACTATTACGAAAAATTTCTCTTTTCATGTTTGGTTAAATTTTTATAAGATATGACATTCTTATAATTATTAGCATGTTTTGGGTTATGCATGTGAATAAATGTATTTCTATTATTTTATTATTTATATGAAAAATTAATTTTGCCAAAGTTGTGATTCCTAGAAATTAAAATGGTTGCAATTATTATTTTATTAATTTTTAGGATATGTAATTAAGTCGTGGACAATCATTTCCAGGTAGGAATTATTTTGTTTATTTTAGAATAATCCATGTGAGCTAGAAATGGTTATAAGTGTTATGTAACCGAATAATTCAATGAATCTTGGAGAATTGTAACGTATCCAAGACTAATTGAGACGACGAAACTCAATCCAGTCATCCAAAAAAAGATCGATGGTGGTTTGACAATGGAGGTTGTCGGTGGTCCAACCGTGGTGGCGGACAATGGCCAACAACGGTTCAATGGTGGTAGCGGTGGCGACCCGACAATAATGACATCAATCGTGGCGGCAGTGAAATCTTGTGGTCACAATAACAGTTCGATTGTAGATCCCTTCAGTGTTTTTCAAGTCATTTGTGGTTCTGGGAAAATCCTAGAAATTAAGATATTTGGCTTTCACCTAGAAGACCCAAAGTATGTTTTGAGGGTAACAATTGTAATTTTTCCTTTATTATTTTTCTTGGATGGAGTCATGGAAACTTTGACTGGTCAAAGTCATTTAATTTTATTCTTTTCTATGATAGCATGATGATATTTAAATTGACTACAAAGTATGTTTATGCATATGTATGATAAGTAAGCCATATGGTTTTGAAAAAGAATGCCACATGTAATTATCATGCATTTATTAATCATTCATGATTGAAATCAGACATAAAAACCCTTGCATGTTTTTAAAAGACTGAATAGTAGAATGTCCATAAACAAGACCTGTGGCCTCTATCGATGATCTCTTGTGATGGCATGAAATGGACCTGCCCTAAGATAGATGTTGTCATGTGGATTTCACTAAAGAGATTTCCTAAAAGAAAGCAAAATTATCTTTTAATTTTATGATAGTTGGCTGACCACGTTGTAGGTATTATCTTGAGAACAAACTGAACAAAAATAACTATAAGGAATGGAAAAGGAACTTCATGGTTGTCCCAAGCTATGAGAAATGTTCGTAGTAATAAATGCCCATTTGATAGAAGGTTGCGCGCGGACCAAGATCGAGTTGCCAAGTCACGAGAAAACTCCTACGAAGCTTTAAACGATAAGATCTGAAAACGAAACAGAGAATTAAGATTAGATCCAATCAGATCTAAAAACAAAAATACCCAATTCAATTAATGGGCAACAAGCATTAAAACGCCCCAAAAGATGTCAATTTTTGGAAGCCAAGAACCGATTTGAGCTTAGAGAGAATCCCCCCTCTAACAGCCGAACCTATCAGCACCAAAAGAAAACGAATTAAAAATCAGATTAAAGAAAACAATTAGATTAAATAGAAAGCTAGGGTTTGGGGTGGCAAGAGAAAAGAAAGATTGATGAATCAAAATCGATTCTTGATGCTCAAGAAGATTGCGATTCTGCCCAAATTGAACCAGCAAGATAATTTCCCCAAATTCCAGCAACTGAATTTTCGAACAGAATGGAGAGGAAGTAACGGCAAGATCTATGGAAAAGATGGATTTTCGTTCGATCTTTGCTGCTAAGAAAAGGGGCTGACTAGTTCTTTAATGTTGAAGAGGGCTGGAAACACAACAAGAAGATTTAAGAATTTAAGATAATAAATCGGTACAAACAGAATTTAAAAGAAAGATTGAACAGCAAACAAATAAAATAAAGTCCTAAGAAGCCTTGAAATCCTGAAAGATTTCACAACTCCCTTCAAACGGCTCTAATATCCCCTCCAATGAAGATCAATGGCAAGAAGAAGGCTGAAGATGACTCCCACAATAAAAAAGATTGTTAAAACTACTTCTAAAGAAAACTCAAGAGAAAATTCTTGAAGAACTCAAAGAGAATTTTCACTCAAAGCAAATCTGAAATTTTTCAATGTAATTGTAATGTGTTCAATAAGGTGGCCGGCCATGCCTATTAATAGGCCTTCTATCTATTTCCAAATCTCATTAGGAAAACATAAAAAAACCTAATTAGTAAATTAAGACGGAAATTCGGCCAAGGCATTTTAATGGGCTGCTTGGGTCGAATTTTTACATATAATAATCCTAAAGTCTAAAAATTAAACGTAGATATTTAAACAATTGAAATTTTTACAAATTGGGCCACTTTAACAATTTGGCCTGATTTTCAACTAAGTATGGTTTGACTTCTTGGTTGGGCTTGGAATCATCTTATTGGGCCTTACCTTCAAGAACTTGGGCTTGTAGTCCATCTCCTACCGAAATTGGTTCGTTGATGCTCGTAACGGAGATCCAATGTGCTTTGGCTGCAAGATTCAGTTTCTTGGACCAAGATTTCCAAGATTTGAAATCTTGATTTTTTTGATTCTTGAAATCGCTCCAAACAGCAAAATTGGACCAAGATTCGGTTTCTTGATTTTCTTGAAAACAAGAAAGTGAATCTTGATTTTCTCTTTCTTTCGTGTACGCATCTAAGGTCTTGCTAACAAATTCCTAAATGGTCCCATTTAGTTTGGAACGCATTTGTCTGGTCTTTTACCTCGTTATTGGGCCTTGTGGTAATTTGAGCCCATCACGTTCTTGAGCTTAGGTTGGGCCTTTGTGGCTCGTATCATTCCCCCTTCCTCAAAAAGATTCGTCCTTGAATCTGAAAAATAAAATAGGGACAAGTTAGCCACATTAAAAGTAGAACTTACATTGTACTCACCAGGTAGATCAATTTTATAGGCATTGTTGTTGATCCGTTCGAGTACTTGGAAAGGTCCATCGCCCCTTGGGTCCAACTTGGTCTTTCTTTTTGTAGGAAATCGTTCTTTCCTCATATGGACCCAAACCCAATCTCCGGGTTCTAGGATAACCCGTTTGCGCCCCTTGTTTGCTTTGTTGGTGTTGGCATCATTTGTTTTGGCTATTCATTGCCTAGCCTTCTCATGTAAGGATTTCACCAACTCAGCTTTCTGTTCGCCATCTAAATTAACAATGTGTTCAGGTGGTAATGGCGCAAGATCAAATACTGTTAGTGGGTTAAAACCATAAACAAGTTCAAATGGAGAATAACCAGTTGTAGAATGAATAGATCTATTATATGCAAATTCAACAAATGGTAGGCATTCTTCCCAATTTCTAATGTTCTTTCCCACAACAGATCGTAACAAGGTTCCTAAGATCCGATTAACTACTTCAGTTTGGCCATCAGTTTGGGGGTGACATGTAGTGGAATAAAGTAAATTTGTACCAAGCTTACCCCACAATACCTTCCAAAAGTGGCTAAGGAATTTGACATCTCTGTCAGAAACAATTGTTTTAGGGATGCCATGAACTCTTACCACCTCTTTAAAGAATAAGTCTACCACATGTGTAGCATCATCTGTTTTGCGACAAGGAATAAAATGTCCCATCTTTGAAAACTTGTCAACAACAACAAATATACTATCTCTTCCTTTCTTAGTTCGAGAAAACCTAGAATAAAATCCATGGATAAGTCTATCCAATGTGAAGTAGGAATCGGTAACGGAGTGTAAAGGGCCATGAGGCATTACCTTAGATTTTGCTTGTTTACATGTAATGCACTTGGAGCATACCTTTTCGACATCCTTCTTCATATGTGGCCAATGGAAGTGTTCTTACAAGATGTCTAGTGTTTTGGCCACTCCAAAATGTCCCATTAAACCCCCACTATGGGCCTCATGAATCAATAAGTCTCGCATGGAACACTTTAATATGCACAACCTGTTTATACGAAAAAGAAAGCCATCTACAAGATAAAACTTTTCAAAAGTAGTATGTCCACAATTCTTATAGATATGGCCGAAATCAGCATCATCATCATATAACTCCTTAATATGTTCAAACCCTAAGACTTTAGCATTTAATGTAGTTATTAAAGGATATCGTCTAGACAAAGCATCTGCAACTACATTATCTTTACCTGTTTTATATTTTATCACATAAGGGAATGTTTCAATGAATTCTACCCATCGGGCATGCCGTTTACTCAACTTACCTTGTCCCTTTAACCACTTAAGGGATTCATGATCTGTATGTATGATAAACTCATTAGGCAGCAAATAATGTTGCCATACTTGAAGTGCACGAACCAATGCCAATAGTTCTTTGTCACAAGTTGAGTAGTTTAATTGTGCACCATTCAATTTCTCACTAAAATAAGCAATTGGTTGCTTATGTTGCATTAAAACGGCACCAATTCCAATTCCTGAAGCATCACACTCAAGTTCAAAAGTATTAGTAAAATCAGGTAATTTAAGAAGAGGAGTAGAACATAACTTAGCTTTTAGGGTCTGAAAAGCCTTTTCTTGGGTTTCACCCCATTTAAAACCCACAGATTTCTTTATAACCTCTGTTAATGGGGCAACAATAGTAGAGAAATCTTTCACAAATCGTCTATAAAAACTAGCTAAACCATGGAAAGATCTCACCTCAGTTACCGATTTAGGAGTCGGCAACTCCTTGATTGCCTTGACTTTGTCCCCATTGACATGAATACCTTGAGCACTAACTATGAAACCTAAGAATATTAGTTTATCACAACAGAATGTGAATTTATCAAGGTTGGCAAATAATTTTTCAGCTCGCAAAATATCCAAAACGGTTCTAACATAGAAAACATGATCATCTAATGTCTTGGAGTAAATTAAAATATCATCAAATTAAACTACTACAAATTTACCCAAGTGAAGCCTTAAAACGTGATTCATTAATCTCATAAATGTACTAGGTGCATTAGTAAGGCCGAAAGACATAACTAACCATTCATACAATCCAAATTTTGTTTTAAAGGCTGTTTTCCATTCATCCCCTTCCCTCATTCGAATTTGATGATAACCGCTTTTTAAATCAATTTTTGTAAATATAATTGAACCATGTAATTCATCAAGCATATCATCAAGTCTAGGAATTGGATGTCGATACTTTACCGTTATTTTATTGATTGGGCGGCAATCAACACACATTCGATACGTACCATCTTTCTTTGGTACCAATAAGACAGGAACGGCACAAGGGCTTAGGCTCTCACGAATGTACCCTTTGTCTAGTAATTCCTCAACTTGCCGTTGCAATTCCTTTGTCTCCTCAAGATTGCATCTATAGGCTGGTCAATTTGGTATTGAAGCTCTGGGTACTAAGTCAATTTGATGTTCTATCCCACATAAAGGTGGTAAACCTTTAGGGGCCTCACTAAAAACATCCTCATAATCTTACAAAAGACACTAAAACATACTAGGCAAATTTTTGTTAATGTCAGATAAAGATAAATAATTTTGCCTAAACCTCACAAGGATACAAGGCTGTTTATTGAGTAGGGCTCTCTGCACATCTTTTTTTATTGCCAAAATTTTTTCTCTCATTTTACCACTTGTGGATTCACTCACCTTTGGGCTTTTTAGATTTTGACTTTTTTCACTACTAGCCTCTTTTCTCTCTGTCTTTTGTACTTGTCCTTTCTCCCTTACCCCCTCACAAAATTTCATCATCTTCAATTG
The DNA here is from genome assembly GCF_025698545.1 of Gossypium raimondii. Taxonomy (NCBI): domain Eukaryota; kingdom Viridiplantae; phylum Streptophyta; class Magnoliopsida; order Malvales; family Malvaceae; genus Gossypium; species Gossypium raimondii. The sequence continues at coordinate 29,009,780 of NC_068567.1, read as the reverse complement.
ATCTTTATATACATCAGTGGGATTTAAAGGAGCAAAAATGAATTTTCGGCCTTTAAACACAAGGGAGTATCATTAAGCTTACCTTGATGTGTAACATCGCGATCAAATTGCCAAGGTCGTCCAAGGAGCAAGTGTGCCGCATGCATTGGGACCACATCACACCATGCTTCATCCTCATAATTCCTGAGCTTAAAAGTGACCAAGGACTGTTTTGTAACTTTAACTTCGGAGCATTCATTAAGCCACTGAAGGTGATATGGTTTAGGGTGTTTGGTACAAGGCAACTTTAAAGAATCCACCAAATAGTTGCTCACTACATTCGAGCAACTCCCACTATCAATAATGAGTGAACATAAGTTACCTTTAATAAAAACTGAGAATGGAAAATATTGGTCCTTTGGTTATCAACATCATCTTTCATCTGGATGTTAAGGGTTTGGCGAACTACAAGGCATTGAAAATCAGAAAAGTCCCCTTCTTTTGGTGGTTCAACCAACTCTTCGCCATTATCACTGTCATCCACAACTTCTGGCATATCTGGATCTGTTTTATCAGAGTCAGAAGTGTACTCACCATTATCTTTCAGAAGAAGTAATCTCGTGTTAGGGCATTCCCTACTATAATGACCACGCCCTTTGCACTTAAAACATTCAATCTCACGAGTCCTCTTCACATTTGAATCACCTAAATTGGGCTGCTTAGAAGGTGTTTGCGCTTTAACAGGAGCCCCTTTTTTCCAATCTGATTGCTTACTTCCATTACTCAAAGAAGACTTATTAGTAACAAAAGGTGATTTTGAACTTTTAAAATCAGAATTTGAAGTGTTACCTCTGTAGTATTGTGAAGTAGAGAAGGAACCAAACCTTTGTTCCTTTAATTGTTGCTCGATCTCAATGGCTTTATGAACAGCTTCTTCCAAATCAATGTAAGTTTGTAGCCGCAATGTATTAGCTATTGGCCTATTCAAACCATCAATAAATCGAACCATAGTTGTTTCCTCATCCTCCTCTACATTAGCTCTTTGAATGAGCATCTCCATCCCTTTAAAATATTCATCCATCGTCCTACTACCTTGAACAAGTCTTCTAAGCTTTGTTTTAATCTTTCTATAGTAGTGAGGTGGAATAAATCGTTTACGCATAATTTGTTTCAACTTATCCCGTGTCGAAATCTCACCTTCATAATTCCAATGACGATTCACCCCAAGTTGAGTCCACCAACTTAATGCATAATCTGAAAATTCCAGCGTTGCTAATGCTACCTTTTCATCATCCGGACAATTATAATATTGAAGCATAAGTTCAATCTTAGATTCTCATTCACAATAAGCTTCTGGATCATTCTTACCACGAAATTGGGGAATTGTGAACTTCGGTTTTGCCAAAGAGGGTTGCCCACGATCATGAAAATCATAATCAGTTCTAGGGACACGTCGAGGACCACGCCTATGAGCAGGAGGCTGGTTATCCACATCTTCTTTAATTGGATCTCGATATTGAGGCTCTTGATTCAATCGCACCTCATTGATAGTAGCACTCAAAGTTCGAAGTACGGCAGCCTATTCATCTAACTGTTGTTAGAATTTTTTAAATGTGTCATAGACGCCATTATGGTCGTTATCACCTTGACCAACCTTAGACATTTTCAAAAACCTGCAAAATAAACACTCAACACTCAAAAAGGAAAGTTAGCAAACCTCACCGTTAATCACTCCAAAAGAAAAATCAAATTCTCAATGAGGTAGACTTCAGTCTTGTGAGTTCTTTAGTAGAGTCTATATCAATTAATTAGAAAGTGTATGAACCGAAACTACCAAAGAATCCTAATTTGTACTAGGATGCCAAAATTGACGAGACACCAATTGATTTTGTCGCACCGAGGAAGAATTGTGCACACCTTAAAATCCTACTAACACAAGAAACAAGAAGGTGTTAAATAGTGTAAAGGGATAATAAAGGCAAAACAAATGAAAACCTACAGCTAAGAATCAATAAAAATTGCTGAAATCCAAAAACCCGAAAAACTGCAGAGTAACTTGACAACTTCGTTCGTGGTGTTCCTGATCTCAAAAATTCACGAAATTAAATCTGGAATGTCCTTAAATATTTAATTTTTGATCTGGAAAGTTTGGGCACCAAACTCAACATACTGAATCTTTTTTTTAATTTTTTATTGTATTTCATATTTTTCAATTTTTTTGACTTTTTCGAATGATTTTTTTGCGGGAAATATTTTTTATATTCAATCACAGAGTCACAAATATGCATGTAAAAATTCAGATTAATCGGAAAACGTTTACTCACTCAAATTAATTGTTTTCCAAAAAATTTTCTGGGTAAAAACTGTTGTTTGCTATTTTAAAAAGGAGGTCAATTTAGAAATCAACCAAGAACACCCAAAACGCCCAAAATTTGATACCAAATGATAGAAGGTTGTGCGCGGACCAAGATCAAGTTTCCAAGTCACGAGAAAACTCCTACAAAGCTCTAAACGATCAGATCTGAACACGAAACAGAGAATTAAGATTAGATCCAATCAGATCTGAAAACAAAAATCCCCAATTCAATTAATGGGCAGCAAGCATTAAAACGCCTCAAAAGATGTCAATTTTTGGAAGCCAAGAACCGATTTGAGCTTAGAGAGAATCCCCCCCTAACAGCAGCTCTCCCTCGAGCTCCTCTATTCTTGTGCTCAAAGCCCTCGTCGTGGCCATTGTTTCCTCCTTCAAAGCCATCATCATGGCCTCGAGAGCATCATTCCTTTCCGACAGCTTGTCCCTGTGTGAATTAAACAACTCGTTTACCTTATCCAAACCTATCAGCACCAAAAGAAGACGAATTAAAAATCAGATTAAAGAAAACAATCAGATTAAATAGAAATCTAGGGTTTGGGGCGGCAAGAGAAAAGAAAGATTGATGAATCAAAATCGATTCCTGATGCTCAAGAAGATTGCGATTCTGCCCAAATTGAACCAGCAAGATAGTTTCTCCAAATTCCAGCAACTGAATTTTCGAACAGAATAGAGAGGAAGTAACGACAAGATCTATGGAAAAGATGGATTTTTGTTTGATCTTTGCTGCCAAGAAAAGGGGCCGACCAGTTCTTTAATGTTGAAGAGGGCTGGAAACACAACAAGAAGATTTAAGAAGTTAAAATAATAAATCGGCACAACTAGAATTTAAAAGAAAGATTGAACAGCAAGCAAATAAAATATAAAGTCCTAAGAAGCCTTGAAATCTCGAAAGATTTCACAACTCCCTTCAAACGGCTCTAATCTCCCCTCCAATGAAGATCAATGGCAAGAAGAAGGCTGAAGATGGCTCTCACAATCAAAAAGATTGTTAAAACTACTTCTAAAGAAAAATCAAGAGAAAATTCTTGAAGAACTCAAAGAGAATTTTCACTCAAAGCAAATCTGAAATTTTTCAATGTAATTGTAATGTGTTCAATAAGGTGGCCGGCCATGCCTAATAATAGGCCTTCTATCTATTTCCTAATCTCATTAGGAAAACTTAAAAAAGACCTAATTAATAAATTAAGAGGGAAATTCGACCAAGGCATTTTAATGGGCTGCTTGGGCTAAATTTTTACATATAATAATCCTAAAGTCTAAAAATTAAACTTAGATATTTAAACAATTAAAATTTTTACAAATTGGGCCACTTTAACAATTTGGTCTGATTTTCAACTAAGTATGGTTTGACTTCTTGGTTGGGCTTGGAATCATCTTATTGGGCCTTGCCTTCAAGAACTTGACTTGTAGTCCATCTCCGTCGAAATTGGTTCATTGATGCTCGTAATGAGAGATCCAATGCGCTTTGGTCGCAAGATTCGGTTTCTTGGACCAAGATTTCCAAGATTTGAAATCTTGATTTTCTTGATTCTTGAAATCGCTCCAAGCAAAAAATTGGGCCAAGATTCGGTTTCTTGATTTTCTTGAAAACAAGAAAGTGAATCTTGATTTTCTCTTTCTTTCGTGTACGCATCTAAGGCCTTGCTAACAAATTCCTGAATGGTCCCATTTAGTTTGGAACGCATTTGTCTGGCCTTTGACCTCGTTATTAGGACTTATGGTAAATTGAGCCCATCACATTCTTGAGCTTGGGTTGGGCCTTTGTGACTCGTATCACCATCAGTAACTCAAGCTGAGGCTAGAAAAAATTGGGAGGAGTCTGATGAGATAGTTCATTGTTATATATTGTAAAGCGTGACCACCACCCTCTATAAGTAACTAAAGAGGTATAAGACTGCCAATTCTGTAACACTCTCTACTCGACCTGACCGTAGGGTCCGGGTTGTAAATGTCACAAGAAAACCTATTTTATTTAAGCATATTTTAATTGTTTTATTTAAGCACTTAGACAATATCGAGTTTAAAACTGTAACCCTTATTGCAACTCATATTATGCAAGAATTAATGTTTTTACAAGATTGGTGCCTTATTAAACTTGATGATGTGAACCCGGTCGCATCATGTTTTGACACAATTCGCTGACATCAGAATTGGCCTAACCTTGAAGGGCCCAAGTGCAAGATGAAACATCTCTTAGGACTGATTGATTATTGGGCCAAGATTTTTAAGGACTTTTTAATTCAATATAGTTTGATTTAAAGCAATAAGTTTGCATATTTTTAATTTTAGACTTGCACTTTGTGTGTTCTGCATTTAATAAAGTTATGCATTATGTAACTTTTATGCTAGTTTAAGTCTGCATCATTAAATTACGTCTTGCATTAAGTAACTCATTTTTCATTTAGTTTGCATTTCAAACCATGCATTTAAGCATCTTAGTTTCATAAATGAGTTGCTGGACATTTATTCAACTCATCTTAGTTTAATTAATAAGTGTTTTTGTTGAACTTTATTTAATAAGTGTTGCTTCTAATTAATCTAGTTACTAGGATTATTTGTTGATGCATGAGTTTAAGTTTATTTATTTTTGCTTCTTTAATTAGCTAGTTGCTGGAATAATTGATGCATATGTTTAGTTCATTTATTTAAGTATTTATTTTTGATATGTTTAATTAGCGTTTAAATATGTTTAATGATTTCATTTTAATGTGTTTATTGCAGGTGTCTCTTCAGCTTACAACTGTTACATTTCAAGGAGGTTACAACTTAATTGAAATGACTTTTCAAGTGGCTTTTGGATACAAAATAAGAAGTTGTTACAAAGGGGGTTTTATACATCATTTAAGGAGTTTTGATACGAGTCACAAAGGCCCAATTCAAGCTCAAGAACGTGATGGGTTCAAATTACCACAAGGCCCAATAACGAGGTCAAAGGCCAGGAAAATGCGTACGAAACTAAATGAAATCATTCAAGACTTCATTAGCAAGGCATTAGATGCGTATACAAAGGAAAAAGAAAATCAAGATTCACTTTCTTGTTTTCAAGAAAATCAAGAAACCGAATCTTGGCCCAATCTTGCTGTTTTGAGCGATTTCAAGAATCAAGAAAATCAAGATTTCAAATCTTGGAAATCTTGGCCCAAGAAACCGAATCTTGCAGCTATGGCGCATTGGATCTCAGTTACGAGCATCAACGAACCAATTTCGAGAGAGAACGGATTGCAAGCCCAAATGCTTGAAGAAACGGCTCAATAAGATGTTCCAAGCCCAATCAAGAAATTTAAATTAGACTTAGTTGAAAATCAGGCCAAATTGTCAAAGTGGCCCAATTTGTAAAATTTTATTTTTTTAAATACTTAGTTTAATTTTTAGACTTTATGATTAAATTCCTAAGTAAAAAAATCAGCCCAAGAAGCCCATTAAAAGCCTTGGCCGAATTTCTCTTGAAGTTAATAATTAGGTTTTTTTTTTAGTTTTCCTAATAGGGTTAGGAAAATAGATAGAAGGACTATAATAAGGCTTGGCCAGCCACCTTATACACAACACATTGAATTATACATTGAAATCAAATTTAGTTGAGTGAAAATTCTCTTTGAGTTTTCTCCAAGAATTTTCTCTTGAGATTTCTTTGCAAGTAGTTTTAACAATCTTTTTGATTGTGGGAGCCATCTTCAGCCTTCTTCTTGCCATTTTCCTACATTAGAGGGGAGATTAGAGCCGTTTGAAGGGAGTTGTGAAATCTTTCTCGATTTTAAGGCTTCTTAGGACTTTTCTTTATTTTTTTTGCTGTTTATTCCTCTTTAAATATTTCTGCTTGTGCCGATTTATTGATTAACTTGTTTTAATCTCTTTTGTTGTGTTTCCAGTCATTACACTCTTCAAGAATCTGATCGGCACCCTTCTTGGCAACAAGAAACATTCCTTAATCATCATTTTCAATTGATCTTGCCGTCCAGTCATCCTAATTCTGATTCAATTCGTTTTGCTGGACTTTTGAGTTTAATTTGCTCTCTTTTTGGTGTTATTCTTTTCAGATTCGGTTTGGGAAGTCCACTTCATTCTTGGGCATCAAGAATCATTCTTAATTCATAAATCCCCTCTTTCTTACTACACGAACCCTAGTTTTATTTCAATTTTTGGTTTTTGTGATCTGTTAAGTTTAATTTTTTTTGTTTCGTGTTCAATTGTCAGATTCGGCTGATTGGAGTCTTTCTTGAAGTTCAATTATGTGTTATTGGCTTCCAAGAATCCCTATTAATAAGTGTTTTCAATTCTTGGCTGATGATTTATTGTTTTAGGTATTTTCGTTACAGATCTAATTGATTCTAAGTTTAATTTTCTGTTTCATTTCAGATCAGAGTGTCTATAGCTTTCGTAGGAGTTTTCCGTGACTTGACAACTCGATCTTGGTCCGCGCACGATCCTCTATCAAGTTTTAAAGTGTTGGAGTATGCCCAAAGATCAATCATGAGATGGTTGTAATAACATACTTGATTTATCATGTTTATTAATACAAGGCGTTACCATTATTATTTCAGTTTCTTTTCTGTGTGTATAAATAAACTGTTTCATAATAATGTCCTGAGAATAATATAATTATTCTTAAAAAGGGTCCTTAGTCAAGTATGATTGTTGGCTAGGACAACAATAATGCGTTAAGACTAACATGTAGTTGATTGATGATAAAGAGTTGTCATTGATATGGAGTGTCAAAATCAATGCATGAATATGTATGTTAGAGAACAACATATTGGACTAACCCGTTATGAGTATGTTTCTTGGATTATTATGTAATTGTCACAACATTACTCATAATGATTAATATGTATATGATCCTCAGACTTAAGATCATCATTATCCCAACATCGTGAGTTGTATATTTTGATACAGTCAAACATACATCGTAACTGGTTGTTCTATAAAGGCTGATGTTGGATATACCACGATCTATGTAGAGGGATATGGTTGATCGATATAGGATAAGTCCCTTCTACATAATAGGAGTAATATCTTAGGCCACTTGATTGAGTGAGACTAGAAATGCTTAGTCATGCTCAAATAAGCTGATATGAGATGTAGTACTTATTTGTATATCATAGCCTACTCAAGATATCAAGGAACATGGGATGGACTATGCAAGTGTGACTATTCCATGACTTGTGTCCAACCCAGAGATAAAGAACTTAAGGGTTAATGCATGAAAGGTTAATCGCAAAAAGGTTATGTCGAATCATAATTTCTTGTAACTTAGGTAGCAATGATGCATTGCTAGATGCCACTTATTGTTTGTAACATTAGAATCGTTCTAGTATTACTGCTAACGTTACAAGAACCTACAGGGTCACACCCTATGGTTGAAATGAACGGAATAAAACATAGTTGGTATTGTGTTTGGTTGTCACATGAATTAAATTAATTGTAGAATTAATTTAATTGGATAATCAAATATCGAACATATTATATGTACAAGGTTGTTGTACACATAATGAGAACATATTATATGATTTTGGTTCGTATATAAATTCAAATAAATATAGTTTACCGAAATCATTATTATAATTAATGTAATTATAATTTTTGGTTTAAAACATTGTTATATTTATTTGATTTATTTAATGAATTATGATTCATTATATATACCAATTATAAGAGGGATATATTAGATAGTTTTTTTTTTTAAAAACCTAAAAAATGTAAAATCTCGTTTTTCCTTTTCTTGAAAAGTCTAACAGCTGTCAAGCAAAGTCTTCTTCAAAACAGTTTTGGGGATTTCTTCCGTTCATTGTCAACTGGGTGGATTGCGTAGAGGCCGAAGTCACTAAAGGTTGCGGCTTGGTTCAATAGTAGAACATAATAATCATTGCCGAGGCGTCGCTGTCTATTCAGTTTAAAGATTCGGTAATTTCGAAACCTCATTTCACCCCGATTCGTTCCTCACACATGGATCCATGGTTTGGATTGCCGGATGTATTAATTTTTGCTGCGCCGTGGGGGTGCCGGCGTTCCAACATAAAGAGCATTATGACACCCTTTAAAATTTGACAGCAACCCTTTCATCTACCGGCTGTTTTTGCTCTTTCAAAAGATTAAATCAAGCATTCAAAACACCATTAAGTAGCTGTTGTCTATTTGGCTAGCCAAGGGACAATCCAAGAGTCATCTTTCAAGCATTCAAGGACATTCATTCAGCTGAATTGAAGTGAATTCAATGATGGAGTTATTTGGTTCAAGAATGCCAAGAGACTTGAACTTTATTTCAGTTTTTAATTAGCACATTAAGATGAATACTTGTGACTATTCAGCTACTCTATTCTAGCACTATAAATAGGTGAAATCAGACTTTGTAAAGGGACTTTTGACATTTTATTGAATATAATTATATCATTTTGTGAGATTTACTTCTCTCAAATTTCATTTAGAGACTTGTTGGCTTATCTACAAAGCTAGTGGCATCAACCAATTCTTTCTTTAAATCTGAACTTATCACTATCAATAGTGTGGTGTTCAAACCTTCATACCGAGGTTCCTATCTCCCTAGATAGTGGGTCGAGGTTTTATATCATCTATCCAAAACCACTTAATTCATATAAGTCCCAGGTCAACATTTCTTAATGTTGGTTCGTTCTTGCCGCTTGAGAACCATTTCTTTCCATTCCATCCAAAAACTATCAACTTTCTTTTAATTCCTTTTAATTCCTTGTTAGTCAAACCTATTTTCAACACTTAGCCAATTTTAAACCTAACTTCCATTGATATTTCCCATATTTACCCAACTATAAACAACTTGCTAATTGGAGCGATACTTTTCTTGTCGACGATCGAGTAATGCAAAAACGACTCGAAATCAAACACGAGGTCAGATCGTATCACTTGACATCTATTTACTAATTAAATCTATACTTTAATACAAATATAACCAACTTTAACTTAGAGGTGTGGCCTCTAAAAATGCCCCTCTATATACATGAAATTGCTACCGCACTCATCTCCTAAATATGGCGGTATCTGGCTCGGTCCCTCTATTATATTTTCGAGTCTTCACCTACCCTGCATAGAAGCAATAAACATTAAAAGTTCATGAGAACTTAGCAAGATCCTATAAAATGGTATCCATAAAATATCTCTTTGAAATTAGGGAAAATGAAATTTTAAGAACAGATAAGAAACCCTCTAAAACTCACAAAAAGATTCGTAATTTCTCTAGCGTAGCCATGGACTTGTTTTCTTCGAACAAACTGTCAGTGGACATTACCACCCGCCAAACTATGTTCTAAACATTACTTTCTTATGGGTTTTAACCTTGTTTATCATTATTCCAAACTTCCCTTGAACCCATCAAGACATGCCTTATTACAGATTTCTCATATTATCCATCACGTATTTGGTAAACCTACTGGCATTTTAATCAAAACCTCGCTATAGTTGTGAATCCCCTCCTCAAACCTTTTGAACCACCCTGATCTCCATACAAATTTTTCATACTATTTCAGTGGTAATCTTTTTTTTGACTTAACCTATTCATGATCCCTTTTATTTAGGATAAGGTCTCTTTCTATCATCCTCATTCGCGAACTTGAATAAGATACTTGACTGAGTGAATCAGCACACCTTTTTTTCCTAGCGAATTCATACCCGTAATGTAAGCCCCAAAGTACTTACTCTCTTGAGCCCAATCTTCTTAAAATACTCCAATTTATTAGCAGTCCCTAGTGGACTATTCCTGCCCAAGTATTCCGAGCAGTCACCACATTTGGCAATCCCACATAGTCTTCTTCGTACTATATAGTCCTGATGGACTTCTGTTTCTTCCATTAGTCTCCGGCAGATTTAAAATAGTCTTCTGCAGGCTTCCTAGATGCATGGTCCTCGCTTACTTTCCACGTTAATAAGTCTTAACCTGAAATCCACTTTCTCTAAAGATTTCTGGCAAACTTGCTAACCAGACCGTTTAGCTTAGAATCTATTTTATTGACTCACTCATTTTACCCATTGTTAGATTAGTTGTAACACCCAATTTTTGCAGGTCCTAAGTTCTAACGAGTAGATTAAAAGTAATCTATGAGACGTGGCTCTATCCATCCAATTATTATTCTTGGCATATAGATTCGATGCATAGTAGACATTAGAATATTATGTAAAATTCAACTTAGAAAGAAGAAGAGTATGATAAGGGTATTGAGGATTTTTTATTAATTGGGTTATCACCGAAGGTATTGCACGTCAAGTTCATTAAGTTAATATGCTAGTTACATTATAAATGATTTGGTTAGGAATTAATGGAACAGATGAACCAAGTATATAAGTTTATAAGATTTTCATTTATGTTCTCTCTATAGTTGTAAACTATTTATAAAGGCAGTTTTGAAAGTTTGTGACACCTGTCAAGTTCCCATGGGAACTTAGGTTATATATATATTCTTTTTTTTTACAAAAAGACCCAAAATGTTAAACTCAATTAATAGAATCACCAATTACAAAATCATGAATTTCCTTAGGATAATCCATTCCAAAGTTCCAATTACAAATATTTTTAATAGTTATTTTGCAAAGAAAATTCGCAACCTTATTGCAGCTGCGGTTGGCCCAAATTATGACAGAATTAAAATTATCCATGTGTTTATAGGCCACGTCAATGCGATAGCCCATTATGGTAATATCTTTTCCATGCTTTTTCCCTGTTCACCAAGCTGGCTCAGTCAATTTTGAAAATAGCTTTTAAAATATTAAGGAAGCATGCAATGTTCAAACTTTCTTCAAAAGAAAAAAGCTCTGCCCGTTCAGCTGACATTTCTTCATCTTTAAAACCCCCAACCCTACCAAGAACGAAACCATCAGAATCACGTACGATCACACCATAACTAATTTTATTATTAGACACAGTAGCGTCAAAGTTTATTTTTGCAAAACTGCATGGTGGCTTCTCTCAATTTTTACAAGCAGGGGTAACTAGTAGCACCGGTTTGTTGACCAGGTTGTGAATCCAAAAGTCTTGGTAGAGGGTTTTAGCTCTATCTTATACAACTCTCGCTTCATCCTTCTTGCCCCAAAAAATATAGATATTACGGTTGTTCCAACTATTCCATAACGTTTTTATAAAGTCGGCTATAAATGGAATAAAAGAAAATAATAAATAAGGGGGGTTTATGAGGCAATTTACCCTATTTAAAGCTTGGTGTCGGCATGCTGTCATTCGGCACTCTTAAAGCTTTTTTTTTCAACTTTCAATCAAAATGAGATATTTACCTATTAGGTCCCTGAATATTTCAGGTCATCAAATTTCAGCATTGGCAGCACCGTCAGAACACTGTAGCAAATGCATATTTTCGTAATTAATTTATTTTTCGTAATTAATTATTATTTTTATGTTATTTAGGTAAAAAACCTTTATTTTATTATTTAAAAATACTTTTTCATAATTGAATTTAAATAAAAATATATCTATTAAATATAACATTATCAACATCAAACTTGAGAAATAAGATCATTGTTTGATGTATTAGTAAGGTTTAAGAAATCACATTTATAATACTTTTAGTCTTTAAAAACCTAGGTCAATAGTACTTTCTCAAAGTCTCTTAGAGAAACAACTTTTGTTGTGGCTAGGTTCGAGAAGGGTGGTGACTTTTGGTGTAGATGGAGAGGGAGGAGAGGGACAAGATCTCTCTTCTAGAAGAAGAATTGGTTTAGTTATCGGTGAAAAGTTCGTCGATTGTTCATACAGGGAAACCAATGTTGTTATGTTTTGTGAGACAAGGAAATCGTATAATCTTGATAGTTTTTAGCCCAATTGAAAAGTATCTAGAAGATACAGAAAAAGTTTGAGAAACAAGTTGCAGGGCAGAATTTATTCATGATTCTATTTGAGGAAAAGGAGGACCTGGAGATGATCTTGAAGGGTCAACCATTGTTTTTTTCGGAGAAATCTAATTATCTTTTATCGACTTTTGAAATCCATGGAGAGAAGAAAGATAAAGTTGATTATGTCTCCCTTTTGGATCAAAATTGGCCCTTGCCCGCTAGAATACGACAAGAAGGACCTTATGAATCCAGTTGGGTCCACTTTTGGTGAAGTTCTGCATCGGAGTCAAAAAGGGATTTTTGCTGAATTTGAGTCAATATTAATGTGCAGAAACCTTTAAGGCGTGGAATTTTTATCCAGGTTGGTTCGGAGGGAAAGCAATGTATCCCTTTTAAGTATGAAAATTTGCTCGATTTTTACTTTGATTGTGGTCGAATGGGGCACGACCTAAAGGAATGCACGGAGGTCTCGAATGTTATTAAACACTTATTAGAGGACGACTTACCTTACTCTGTAGCGCTTAAAGTAGAATTTAAATCGGTGAGAAAGGTAAGTCAAAAGTTGGGTGCCAACTTAAAGAAATCCATGAAACAATTTGCCTATGTGGGAGAAGACGATGATTCCACACATTCAAAATGCCAGAGTGTTGGGATTAGGACACCGCTTATGGCAGCTATGGATGACACGACTTGGAAGGAGGGCGCTAGATTCGGGAATGAGGTATTGGATTCCGAAATTACAACTGGGAGGAAAAGGGTTGTGGGTGGCGTGCTTGAATTGGAGTTTGATACGAGAAACGCAAAAGGGGAAAGTGTGTTGGAATAGAAGTTAGTGTTGGACTCAAATAGGTTATTTGAGGAGCGTTTTAAATGAACATGAGTCAGACGTGGAATTAAAAGATGGGGCCCACGAAATTCGGGAAGATGATAGAGGCAAGTATTGGACTTCGATTGATTTTCCTTCAGAGAAAGATTTGGGCTGGGAACTTATAGATCACGATGGTCCCCATTTGGGAACTGGGCCCATTAATGACTCAAATAGGGCCCAGGAGTGTAAGGTGCAAAACTTGGAAGAAAAACTATAGCCCACCAAACGCTGGAAGAGGCTAGCTAGAAGCGCTAATTTGGAACAATGTAGTAGGGTTGTGACATATGGAAAACGTAAAGGGGAATGTGAGTTCTTTAGTGAGGTGGCGTTTCCTTCCTACGACACTACAGATAGTAAAAAAGTGAAAGGTGATAGAGAAGAAGTTGACAACTTTATGATGGACAATTCTGACAAAAATGCCTTGGAGCAAGCTTTAGCTCTAACTAATGAAGGATCGACGACTGCCAATGGGCAAGCCAACCGGGCTCAATGAAACTCTTATGCTGGAATGTTCATGGTTTAGAGAGACCATAGACAGCGTGCCGCATTCGGCATTCGCTGAGGCTTTTATAAACCCAAACTGGTCTTCTTTATGGAGACAAAATTAGGTTCTCGTATAATGGAAACGGTTAGGAAATGATATGGTTTTTTGCATGGATTTGAGATTGGGGCTGACGGTAGTAAATGTGGCATCTGTCTAGCATGGAAAGATGATCTAAAAGTATGTTTAAGGAAGTTCTCTAATAATTTTATTGACATGACGATTAAAAGGAGCGATGGGGATGACAAGTGGCATTTTATAGGCTTTTATGGTTCTCATTTTGCAAAGAGTAGACAAGAATCATGGAACGCTTTTAGATATTTAGGAGCTAATTGTAATCTCCCATGGCTCGTGTGCGGGGACTTTACCAAGATTCTCTACGCTTCTAAAAAAAAAAATGCTACCAAGGGAAGAAAGGAGAATGAAAGATTTCTGAGATGCCTTAATGGACTGTAGCCTATTTGACATGGGTTTTTTGGGCCCTCCGTTTACATGGGAGAAGGGTAATTTGTTAGAAACAAACATCAGAGAGCGGTTGGATAGGGGATCGCATACAAAAAGTGGTTTACTCAATTCCCTAGTGTTTTCATTCGTTATTTACCCTACTTTTTCTCAGATCATTGCCCACTATTGATCCAAACATACCGTGGAAGAGAAGATTAAAAACAACCCAAGTTTCGATTATAAGCTTGGTGGACTATAGAAGACTCCTTCGAAGCTGAAGTTAAGAATATATGAGATTCGAATAGGGGGACCTTCTTTCCAAACTAGAAAGTACTCGAGTTGGTTTACTTAAATGGGCTCGGCAAAGAAAGGAGAAAATGAATGGTTTGAAGGAGAGTTTGATAAAGAAGTTGGAGTTACTACAATAAGCTGATGGAGACGATACAAATGTTCAAGAATTTATTGATACAAAACTCCTTAATTGGGAGATTGATAAGGAAGAACTTTTCTGAGAACAAAGAGCAAGGGTAAATTGGCTAAAGGCTAGTGAAAAAAATGGTATTTTTTTCACAAATGTGCATCTCAAAGGAAAAGTTCAAATAGGATTTATTCGTTGGACTATGTGGATGGTAGAACTACCTTAGATCATGACGAAATGGAAAACTTTGGGACGATCTATTTTGTTGAGCTTTTCGCAATGAAAAGGGGGCCGATGAGATGAGCCATACTTTGTTCGGAGTTGATAGGTGCATCATTAAGGAGGTCAATGTTGAGCTAACTATTTCCTACACAAAGGAGGAAGTCTTTGGGGCATTAAAGGGTATGAGTCTTATGAAGGCACCAGGTATAGATGGTTTCTCAGCAATCTTCTTTCAAAAATATTGGCACATTATGGGCAAGGAGGTTTGTCGTTTTGGTTTCGGAGTTTTAAATAATAGCATGAATATAGAGTCTATAAATGTCACTAATATATTTCTTATCCCTAAAATTCATAATCCTACAAAAATGTTAAATTTTAAACTAATTAGCCTTTACACTGTTATCTATAAAATCATAGCCAAAATGGTTGCAAACATATTTCAAAAGGTCTTATAGGTTTATATTGACAAGTCCCGAAGTGCATTTGTTCTCAGCCAATTAATATCTGATAATGTTTTATTGGCATATGAATTATTGCTTACTTTTAGCCAGAAGCGAAAAGGCAGAAAGGGTTTACTTGCGCTCGAACTAGACATGAGTAAAGCCTACGATAGGGTGGAATGGAATTTCCTGCGAGTAATGATAGAAAAAATGAGTTTTTCTCAGGCTTGGGTTGACACTGTGATGAAGTGTGTTTCCACTGTCTCTTATTCAATCAGCTTAAATGAAAGAATTGGGGCACCTTTTAGGCCTTCAAGAGGACTTCGACAAGGGGACCCTCTTAGCCCTTTTCTCTTTCTCATTTGTAGCGAGGGTCTCTCTTCTTTAATTAGGTTGGCTGTTCATGAAGGTCTTTAAAATGGGTAAAAACAAGTTGAAAAGGTCTACTGATATCTCACTTACTCTTTGCCGATGATTGTATTTTATTTGGGGAGGCTACTGTGGGAGGCGATAAAATTTTGAAGTAAATTTTGAAAGAATATGAGACCCATTCGGGTCAATGTGTGAATTTTGACAAATCCACAATCTTTTTGAGCGCAAATAAAATTGATTTGGTGAGAACACAAATCTCCATCGAATTGGGTGTAAAGTGTTCTACTAACTTCGAGAAATACCTGGGTCTCCCAAATATAGTGGGCAGAAGGAAGAATGTCTCCTTTCAGTATTTAAAAGATTGTATGAAACAAAAGTTTGATAATTGGAGTTCACGTTTCTTGTCTCAAGGCGACAAGGAAGTGTTTATTAAAGCTATGTTGCAGGCAATACCTACTTATGCTATGGGCTATTTTCTTTTGCCGAAATCCTTGTGTAAAGAGATGGAGAGCATTGTGGCTTGATTTTGGTGGCAAAAGACTCATGGGAAACGAGGCTTACATTGGTGTGGATGGGGTTTTATGTGTGAATTAAAAGAAAATGGTGGCATGGAATTTAGGAGTTTTGCGAAATTTAATATCGCCCTTCTTGCAAAACAAGGGTGGCGTCTTATGACTAATCCAAGTTCTCTGTTGGCGCAGGTTTTGAAAGCGAAATATTATCCACATTCTAATTTTCTGAATTCATGTCTTAAAGTGAATGCTTCGTATGCGTGGAAAAGCATCTAGGCAACAAAAAAGGTACTTCAGGATGGTTCTGGTTGGAGGGTGGATACGAGTGAAGCCATCCCTATTTTTAATACCGCATGGATACCATTTGTGGGGGAGGAGCAGAAACAGTAGATCATGCCTTCTGCCTTTGTCCTGTTGCAAATGAAGTTTGGGAAATTTTAATCATTGATTTATTAAACCTACCTAGTCAGGGGTGGTTGGGTTGCCTTACTGTAGTTTTTAATATCTGCTCGCACACTCAACGAAGGATTGTTTGCTGCTCTCTTTGGGCCATCCGGTCTGAAAGAAATAGGAGAGTTCATGACAAAGTGGTTAAATCAGGAAAGGAAATCACTAATATCTATGAATTGGACTGTGTAGAAGAGAAGAAAATTACCGTCCAGGGTGATAAAGTCATCTGGAATCCTCCTCCTACCGATTTTATCAAAGTAAACTTTGATACGGCTTTTGTCATGGAACGATGTAGATTAGGTACAGGGCAGGTTGCTCGAAATAGCAAGGGTGTGGTAATAGCGTCTAAAACGTGCACGACAATGTGGGATCGGCTTTCGCCGGGGAAGCCCTTGCATGCCTTGAGGCGGTTAAAATGGGGTTAGTTCTCAGATTAACAAAAGTAATCATCGAAGGAGACCCCTTGCCTGTTATTACGAAATGCAACTCAAGTCACACTGACAAATCAGAAGTTAGCTCATACATTCGTAATATCAGAGGCACTCTCCGCCCGATTTCAAAGCATCATATTTGTGCATGTCAAAAGATCTGGAAATGCTTTAGCAGACGCTCTAGCCACTGAATGTGTAAAGAAGGGAGAAGGCTTTTACCTGATCGGTCTGCCCCAGAATCCGCTGAAACAACTTTTTCCGATGATTGGCTCCGCGAGCCTGACTGACGAATGAACGACTCTTGGTTTGTCCGGTTTCCTGGGTTACCGAAGCATCAGATCTAGACAGGGATGCTTCGACTGAATGATTGTCTCAATGCAGGGAAATAAGTTTGGCAGTTTTTTTTAGGAGAAATGGAACCGTCGACGCCTCTTAGAAAGATGATAAGAGTGGGACGGGCAATCTCTTTCCCCAAGGGAGTGGGTACGTTTTTCTTTGATTTTCTTTATAGTTTCTTTACTTTTTCAGTAGCTTCTTTATCATCTTTCTTTTTCAATATTTTTTCTTCCTTTTAGGATTAGATAACTTTTCTTTCTTTCAGCCTCTTTGTGCCTTTGGTCTTTTTAATTTTGTTTTTCATGTAAATTTTAGTTTTAAATTAATAAAGCCCAACCCTATTTTCTCAAAAAAAATCATATTTATTTGTTTTATTTTTTAAAGAGGACAAATAATTTTATATATATTGATAAAATTATAGATGTGTTTTTCCGTTTTGATTGAGAATAATATTTAAGTAAATTTCTCATCATCAGGATTTAAACTTGACCACACTTTTTTTAATCACCTATTGATTCGTAATTATATTTTTTGTTCAAATATAACTGTATGAAAAATAAATTAAAAAATTTAAACCGGAGCTGATTGAATCGGAGAAGGGTAACCCGGCCCAAGAAAGCATGCTGCAATGACGGTTTTCGCCCACAATAACGTCACCCCCGGCACTCTTTTCATTATTCTCTTTACTTATAAAGATAAATTAGAATAATAAAATAAGATAAAATATTTATAATATTTTATTTCCTAAATGATTAAATCCGAGGTCTCAGTTTCAGAACCATCCTACTAAACTTCTTGTAAGAATAACAATCTCTCGTTTCCTTTTTCCTTCTTTAAATTTAATTTTTCTTTTAGTGAATTCAATATCTGTTTTCTTTTGTCCTATTCCTTTTCCCCTTTTTGTTTAGTTCTGCGCAATTCTTTTTGGTGGTAGAAAAACAGTTTTATTTTTTCCCTTGTGAGGTTTAAGGATTTTTGGGTTTTTTTTTTTTTGTTCTTGTTCATCTTTTATGTTGGATATGATTTTATCATGTTTTTAGGTTTTTTAAAATAATTTTTGAAGGCCATTTGTTTTAAAATAAGCTCCCTGGAATACACCCTTCTGCTCTTAAAATTCCGTTCTCTTTTAGAAATTCAAGTTTTTTTAAGATATGTTTTAAGAAAATGAAAAGAAAAATAGTAAATTTGCTATTTGCTAGTTTGTCTGAAAATAAGTTTTTTTTTCTATGAATTTTAGGATCCCCTTTTGATTCAACTCTCTTTAGGTTTCCCTAAGCGTTTTTATTTTAATATTTGTTAATTTTATCTGTAGAAAGAAATTTTTAATTCAATCTTTTTGCAGTTGAATGCAAATATATCATGTCCTACCAGCAAGGGGAGGATTTCTATTACATGGATGAAGATTTTGTAGATGACATGGATGAAGACAACTACGGTCAAGCTGGTGGAGATGTGGATGCTGATGAATATGACATGGTTTGTTTTTCGTTTTGGTGATATTTATATATTCTATATATATTTGTTGTTAATTTTAGTTAATTTTATACTAAATGATGAAATTCATCACTTTCATGCTATAATTTGAGCAGCTGACCAAGGTGACCGATACGACTTCTGCGCAAGCGCGGAAGGGGAAAGACATTCAGGGGATTCCGTGGGAAAGACTGAACATAACTAGAGAAAAATATAGGTTGACAAGGCTTGAGCAGTATAAGAACTATGAGAATATGCCTTCTTCCGGTGAAGCTGTTGACAAGGTTTGTATCTTTTCCTACAATCCATAAATGAACTAGTTTGTAGTAAAGCGGATATCATATTAAGCTATGTGTAATATGTATTTGTTGTTTCAGGAATTTAAACATATAGAGAAGGGTGGGAACTACTATGAATTCTTCTACAATACTAGATTAATTAAACCTACGATCCTTCATTTTCAGGTTTGTTAGTCAGAAAATGTTTATATCTTTTGTTCTTGTTGTTATCTAAGTTACTTTGGACTTCGGTGCAATTGTCAAATTTGAATGTGTCTGATACTGGTATGTTCAAATTTTTTCTACGTTCACTCATGTATTTGGAGAAACAGTGGAGGTTTATATCCCCATAGCCATGTCGGATACAGGTTCTGGACATGTGTTTTTAAAGAAAAACAACAAATTGGAGCAACATAGGGTGTCATTTATATTTACCTTTCAAATATGTTGATTTTGGTGTCAAAACATATTGTTCTTGCATTTCTTTTTGTCCTTTCAGAAATGATTTAGCTTTAATGTATTTAATCATTCAAAAGATTACCTTTGTCATCACTTCTCTAGGTTCAGTTGTGTGCATGGACAATTATAAAGGAACTTGATTTTCTTCTTTGGTATTGAATATGTTATTCAGTAGTGTTATTTATCGGTTATAGATTTGATTGGTTGTATTTATGCTTTTGAACCTGCAACTTTGTGTGCATCTGCATTTGCACATAAGTTGCTGTTTGTTTCATTAAGTTCTACTCTCCTTTCTTTCCTTTAGTACTCATTACTTTTGTCTTTGTACATGGCAATATTTATGTAGTAAGATTAAGAATACCTAAAGTAGGTCCTATATTTGGCTTAGAAGTTTTATTATGTACAGTGTTCTTGACTTAATTAACCTGTTGTGGAATGAATTTTACAGCTCAGAAACTTGGTTTGGGCTACTTCAAAGCATGATGTTTACCTTATGTCCAATTATTCGGTTATGCATTGGTCATCAGTGTTGTGTAATCTGTCCGAGATCCTTAATTTTGCTGGGCATGTGGCACCTACTGAGGTATTACAATTGCACTTAGTTAGCCTTAGTGCTTATATTTTCTTTACAAATATGAACGTTGTCGATGATAGATGGTTATTGTAGTAATTTGGTTTTATTTTATCTGCTAATTTCTCTTAATTTGCCTTGCAACTAGAAACATCCCGGAAGTTTGTTAGAAGGTTTTACACAAACTCAAATAAGCACCCTAGCAGTCAAAGACAATTTTATGGTTGCAGGAGGCTTCCAAGGAGAGCTTACTTTTAAGGTAAGTTAATATTTTCTGCGTTTCCTATTTCTGCTAAATCATCTTGTAAACTTGCCCAAGAAATGACAAACATTTGAATAGTTGTTTTCCTAAATCAGGAGAGTGTCTTGTCAACTATCTCTCACCCTTTTTCTCTTTTGTTGAAGGGGTGGAATAGTTGTGGATTTTATGTAGTGAATCAGGTAGTATCGGGGTGAGACGTGTGTAGATAACAATCTTTCTTTTAGGAACTTTTCATCTATGTTACTCGAACTCGGGTGAGTCTCAAATATGCGCATTTCTCCAATATGGTATGGTTATTTTTTTCTAACTTTTTCCATGTATTTGGAGGATTTTCGGAGGTCATATTCCCATGCCATGAGTTAGACATTTCAAGAACAGTAAGCAACGTAGTTTTTCATAGTTGCAATGGGAAGAAAAGGCAGTGTGTGTTGGAGAGTGTTATGGTGTGAACCAGGTAGTATGTGGGAGAGTGTGTGAGGCCAAACCGCAACCTGGGATGTATTACATTCTGAGTAACCATTCAAGCAGCTCTTTTTCGATGATATCATTCTTAATTTGTGATGGGAATCCTGGTAGAAATCAAGAAAGGGAATTCTAGAAAATCCTAGAAATTAAATGTTTGGCTTGTTCTCAAAAGAACATGGATTGATAGCATGCTCTAGTTCGTACATATTTCCATATTTGTATCATTTATTTATTTGTTTCTGCAAATTCTGGTTTTGTATGAACTTATTTCTGGCATTCTCTGTTTCCCTTTAGCCATTTCTTTTATATATAATATTGTACAATTTCATGTTCCTGTTTCTGCAGCTCTTGGACAGAAAAGGAGTAACCTTTTGTACCCGGACAACGTATGATGATAATGCAATTACAAATGCTATCGAGATATATGACAGCTTGAGGTAGCATGATAATTGCTGATTTGCTGATTGACTTGGATAATATATCGAATAAAATATTAGATTGAATTTTGAAGCTGTTTTGCAGGGGTGGAATTAATTTTTTGGCCTCAAATAATGACTGTAGTGTGAGAGAATATGATACTGAGAGATTTCAACTTTTAAACCATTTCCAGTTCCCTTGGCCAGTAAATGTAAGTCCTTCAAATTGCTACTGTGATGCCTACAATCTTGATTCAGTTCTTTCAGAATCCTTAATGTTCTATCTTGCATCTTGTGTTACAATGTAGTGTCAGATACGAGTATGTGTCTGGCACAGGTATAATTTTAAATGTCTTTCACTTATTTGGGTAGTGGTTGGAGGATCATATCCTCGTACTTATTTCCGAAAATATTTCCAATGCTAGTTCCGTCATGGGTACTTAAAGAAAAATGAAAGTCGAAGCAATATAGCTTATATTCACATGTGTTTTAAAAAGGGTCGTCTTATCCAAAGTAAATAATTTCTTCACCTAATGGAGTAAATTTGACTCAAGGGGTCTGCATTTCAACAGCAATGGAGATTGTTGCTTCATAAACAGAAAAAAGCAAACTGAAATCATCTGTCATTTTCGTGGATTATCTTAAAATTCAATAACATGACTGAACTTTATTCTGATGCAGCACACATCAGTCAGCCCAGATCAAAGACTTATCACTGTCGTTGGAGATGACTTGGATGGGCTGCTTGTGGATTCGCAAAATGGAAAGGTAAGAATTTGATTTTCTGATAGGATATGGGAACTGTAATGGTGACCGGGTAAGGTTACTTCGTAATCAGTTATTCAAAATAGGGAGATAGCCTCCCTGAAAGCAGGGTTGCATTTTGTATACATTTGACTCTTCCATTGACTGGTCAAAGTAGTTGAACCGAAAAACGATTACTTGTTCACTTTAACGAACGGGGGGATAAATTGGTTAAGCTGATTAAAAACTGGTAAAAAACCAAAAAAAGAAATCGCAAAAAATTGGGTTTAAGCTTTTTTATTTTTATTTTTATTTTAAATTTTATTTTATGCAAGGAGATTTTAACATTTTATGTTTGGATCTATATTAAAATCCTACCATTTAGCTATGTAACGAGATCAACAACTCAGTTAGAGAAATATCAAATAACCATTTTATTTAGAAAATAAATTAAATGATTATGTTAGTGTTTTTGTCTTTTTGTATTTTTATAAATCAATAAAAATCATCTATAATAAGATTTGAAATAAGGACGCTATTCATGTAAAACTTTTCATTTACCATTTAACTAAAACCAATTTTAGTTTTTATTTGAAACTTTAATAAGTATATTTTTGTTCTTAATTTTTATATATTTGTGTATTTATACTATTATTTAAATCCCTAATCGACCTATTAATTGAGTCCTAATTCAATTAGGTAATTACTGAAAAACTATTTATTTGCTAAGTAAGTTATATGATTATATGGTTGTTGTTGTTGTTTGTTTTTTTTAATTTTTATATATCAATAAAAATTTATCCATAATAGGATTTAAACCAAAGATAACATTCATATAAAACTTTTCATTTACCATTTGAATTATAGCAATTTTTTTGTTTTATATAGAACTTTAATAAATATATTTGTATATATTTGTGTATATTAATACTGTTGTTGATTGAGTTTGTGTGACAAATTAACTCCATATCAATTTAGGATTGATGATAAATCATATTTTACTTATTTACTGCATGTTATTTTCAAACACATCTTACAATCTAAATACGTGACTGTCACTCATATACTGCGTGCGATAAGATTTCTAGTAATTTACAAAGTATTTTATATTTAATATTAAAGATTCTAGTAATTTGGAATATATTTTATATTTAATATTTTATATTAAAGTTACCTATTATTTTATATTAAGTTCTTTTTAATCTAATCATCCGACTCAATCAGTGTAACCAGTCTATCTGGTTAAACCAGTGGAGGTTTCATCCGTTTGATCTTTATTCTGGTATTTTAAATATTGTCAAGAATATCATATGTTGCATACTAGAATGCTTCACATTTTAGTGCTTAAAGTAAGAAATGTTAGTCCTATTGAACCTGAATCGCATGTTCCTTGGTCTCAGACTGTAGCCACAGTGGTAGGTCATCGAGATTACTCGTTCGCATCTGCATGGCACCCAGATGGACGCATATTTGCCACGGGAAATCAGGACAAGACGTGCCGAGTATGGGACATAAGAAACCTCTCAATGCCAGTCGCTACTTTCAAAGGAAACTTAGGTGCCATACGATCAATCCACTTTTCATCCGATGGCCAATCCATGGTTGTTGCTGAACCGGCAGATTTCGTCCATGTGTATAACATAAGGGCTGGTTTCCAGAAACGGCAAGAGATCGACTTCTTTGGTGAGATTTCGGGGGTATCTTTGAGTCCAGATGACGAGTCTCTGTATATAGGAATATGGGATAGAACTTATGCTAGTTTGCTGCAGTATAACAAAAAACACACTTATGGTTACTTAGATTCTTACCTGTGATTATATGTTTAAATCAATGTGTGCTGCTGCTTGATGCTGTAGTTTTGCAACCTTTTTTAGATTTTGTAATTCATGTATGTAACTCGTGTACTTGTGTCGTGTTTGTTGGTATAATCGTGTTCAGTGTAGGATAGAGTTGTATAAATTTTGCGGTAATAAATGTGGAGGCACATGCCACTTGATGGACAGTTTTGTTCCTTCATCATTGGGTGTATAGAATGTGGGAGCGATTATGGTTGAGTACGGTGTTGAAAATAATTTGCGATTAATGTTTAGTGTTTTTGTTTTTAAAAGATTGCAGACAATTAAATTGAATTGACTCATCTGGTTATGGGTATTTTTTAAAGTTTTGTTTAATTTAAAAACAGAATATATTTATTCAGTTTACTACTTTGTGAAGTTTACAAATATAATTACGAATAAAAGGTAGTTTCTCCATATTTTTTAGTAGTACACAGAATACAATCACAGGTTCAAAAGTATATATATTCTGAGTGTTTTTGAGAGCAGAATGTACTTTATTATTGTATTCTACATTTGGTTACCATCACAAAAAATATATCTAAATTAACTATTATTAGAAAACCCACATGGATATCATACTCTGAAGTCTTAAAAACTCCTGAACACAGAAAATGGTAAAAAAATAGATTCTTTTTCTAAAATTTCTTCTTACTGTATCTCTTGCTTCTGAAGAGGAGAACAACCTTTTTGGGAGCAACAAGAAACTCGTTGAAAAATCTCCGTTCTGGGAAACTATCTTCTTCTTCGGTTGATGATGAAGCATTTTATGAAGATATTCTCAAGCAAGGCTCTGTCGATGAGGTGAGCCAATATTCTCAAGCATTGTCTTATTGTTAGAAGGTGGGAACCTAATTTTAGGGCTTGGACTACTACAAACTCTTTTGTTACAGTGTGGCTTAGACTTCCTGAATTTAGGGATTCTTAAGAAATTGGGAAGATGTGTTGGACCTCTTCTTCGTGTGGATGACCGAACATTAATGGGTGTGAGGAGTAGATATGCTTGTATGTGGATTCAAGTCAATCTAAACAACCCTCTACCTCATTTGTTAATGTTGAAGGTTTTAGACAACCCATTATTTATGAGGGATTCAATTCAATTTTTTTTATATATGGGAAACTAGACCATATCTCGCCTGATTGCCCTTCTATTCAGGAACAAGGTTCTTCCTCCATTTCCTGAAAGGACCATTCTTCTCTTGAGAGCCCTCCAGTTGAAGAACAAGGATATGGTCATTGGATGCTTGTTCAAAGGAAATCTCATGCATGCCGCGGGAAAGACGAAACAAGCCCTTCAAAACTTGTCCCCTGTTAGTAAATCAGCTTTGACACAAGTCCTCCAAAAATCCGTTCTCCCAAAAGTAAAAAGTTAGACAAGATAGCTACTCCTATTGTACCCAACTCCTCATTGCCTGCTAAAGAGAATGCTAAACCCTCTTCATCCACCTGTCAAATGGATCTCTCTCTCTTACCCTCTCCCCAATTGAAGGTAGGAAATGTCTTATCTTAAATGATCAATCTAATACTTACTTTTTAACGTTGAGCCACAACCCTCCCTTTCCCTCCAGAATCTGCCCGATGTGATGCATGGAAAGATTGTTAATAGTGAAGGGATAGTTTCTCCCGCTCTTTCTTCAGGAGTTAAAGTTCAAGGGCGTTTTAGCTTTTCTTTCCCAAGCCTCTCTGGTCACTTTCCTTCCCCCTCTTAGTTTTCTCCTAAAAAACCCTGTGGCAAACCAAGAGCCACAAAGAAACACCTAAGGCCAGAATTCTAGGGCATTAACGCCAGCCAACGAATGAAAGTTGGTATGGAAAGGAGAAATAGAAGATCTCACTTAAGGGAAGCAAATTCTCAAGCTCCAAACATTTTGTTTCATCCTCTTCTGCCAGTGGGACAAGCTCTGGATGCTTTGAGCCTTCAACGAACTGGAAACCGTAGGAAATTTGAAAGGTCAAGTTTAAACACTCAAGTGATCTTAGAAAAAACAATCAACCCAGTAGAACTAAAGAGGACTCTTGCCTTGATTTTGCCAGAGCCAAGATCAACTCAAACTCCCCCCTTAGCTTTTCAGGATATCAGTTTACGAGCTCAACATCCAACCTCCAGAAAATCCAGATTCCAGAGAATCAACTCCTTATTTTTCGAGTCTCGGTAGTCATGAATATTCGTTACCTGATTTTCTTCACGCACCTTCTGGTGAGAGAAAACCATCTGCTAATTTACAAGATGGAAATGTTGACGATACTGAAGGAAATGACGGAAGATGACCACTTTTGTTTCGAGACGACTGGTATTCAACATTTGTATCATCTTATGTCAATCCTCTTTTGGAACTAAAAAAGTGCTCGTCATCGCAAATTTCTTATCACTGTCAATGATCTGATTAGGGTTCAACAACTTGACATTTTGGTCATTATTAAAACGAAGGCATAAAGGTGGCATTTGGGTGAGTGGAACTTGTATCGCATCACCATTAACAATATTGGTGTTTCGGAGCAAGAAATTCATGCCATTGTGAAGTCAATTCCTCAAATTTATCATAGTTATTTTCAGCTATCTATGCTAGTCTTTGTTTTAATGAGCGTACTATTTTATGGGAGTGTTAGAAAATTCTGGTTTAGAAAAATGATTTTTAGTAACAACAGAAAATTAAAATTTTAAAAATCGAGAGTGGTAGAATATTCGTGTGATATTTTCTTAGATTTTGCACGTGTAATGCATGTTTCTTCTAGTTCTCCAAGCAAAGCTGTTCGCATCGTAATACCTGTCACTTGGCCTTTCATAAGTGGAGATAAAATAAAGTGTCCATAATAAAGGCGCTTACTATATGTTCTTGATTAAACACACTTCCATTGTCGTATTTGAGTCAAAGCAGAGACTTTTACGTTTTCTTGAACCATAGTAATATTATTTTATTTGATCAAATCATTGAATAATTTATTTCTCTTAAAATCCTTTTAGTGTTTATTTCTACACACGTCTTTTTTAGGGGGTCTACAACCATTATGTGGTATAGGGGTTACATCCTGTATGAAACTTAATAGTATACCACTTCAACGAATAGCTCGTAATGTTGCTTCTCTTCCGAGACCAGGACCTTTTATCATAACTTCTGCTCGTTGCATACCTTGGCCTACTACTGCTCGAATAAGGGGTCCCCCTTCTTGTACCCTTGAATCCACAAGTGCCGACGGAGGACCAAGAGATTACCTGACCTCGTACATCTGCAATAGTAACAATGGTATTGTTGAAACTTGCTTGAACATGAATAACTCCTTTTGGTATTCTACGTGCACTTTTTTGTGCATTATTGCGTCCATTCCCACGTGAACCAACTTTTGGTATAGGTTTTGCCATATTTTATCATTTCATAAGTAGTCAGAGTTGGTTTGTGATATTTATAGTAATAATTTTTTCTAGAAAAACTTTTGACTTTCAACCAAACGACTTTCTCTGCTATTCTCGTACCACGAATTGCTTCAAGTGTGGGCTCGAACAATCACGAACCAAATATAGAACCATAAAAAATTTATTACTTTAAGTAGGAAAGTAAATATCTGTCAATAGAAATCGTTAGAATTGTGATTATTAGAAAATAAAATTTATACTTAGAAAATAAATTCTGTCTATTTTTTGAAAGAATCACAATATATCAAATTTGTATGAAACTTGTGTAAATAGTTTTACTAGTCTTATCTATTTATAATGAGAGATAGGAGACTTCTAATTAAATTAGTAAAACACAAATAATATTTATTTAATAGAAAAACTAGTCTTTTAATCTAAAGAAGGGAGCGACACACCCTAATTAAATACACGAGGATTGTCGCTTATGTATGAGAGGAATTGAGCTTCTCCTATATTTGGTCCAATTATATGGTTGGAAACATGGAAGTTTACACATTTTAACATACCATTTTTAACTTAAAATCATACAGTTTCGATAAAATTCTTGTCGAAAAAATAATTAATTTTTACAAAATAATTAAAGTGCACTTAAAATATGAACATGTTGAATTTTAGTTAATTTTATAATTAATTTTGATGAATTTTGATTATTTTCGACAGACTTGCACAAAGGGCGAAAAATGGCTTGGTAGACATTGCTAGAAGCACAAAACCGGGAAGCAATTTGAATTATTGAGGTGAACTAAATTTCAGCCTAAGATGGTCCAAAATTATATGTATTAATTTATAATATAATTAATTTTAGTTTACATCCAATTTAATTTGGGTTAATAAATTATTATTGATTAATTATGAAAAAGTGGTCAAGTTGAACTAAACCGAGTGAACTGAATCGACCAAGAAATGGACAGCCCAAAAGCCGTCCCAAGAGCTAACCCAAATCAACTTATTAGCTGATTATTTAAGCTTGCAAAGTGGCCCTTGA
This sequence comes from Gossypium raimondii, assembly GCF_025698545.1. Classification (NCBI taxonomy): domain Eukaryota; kingdom Viridiplantae; phylum Streptophyta; class Magnoliopsida; order Malvales; family Malvaceae; genus Gossypium; species Gossypium raimondii. The sequence continues at coordinate 28,981,698 of NC_068567.1, read as the reverse complement.
AGACTTGTTCAAGTTGCATTCAAACCACTCTACAATTGGTGGCTTTTTAGATTTGCCCCAAGCCTAAATTAGCAAAGTTGCAACTATCAACCTTGCCACATGTGTGGCCGGCCAAGGGAGGGCTCTTTGGCTGATAATTTTAGCCATATTTAGCAGCCCTCCTCAGCTATAAAAACCCCCTTAGGCTGGTCATTTTAGAAACACACCTCAAACATTCACATCTTTCCTCTCTTCTCTCCACTTTCTCTCTTCTTTTCCATTTCAAAATTCCCTTGCTCTGTCGATTTCTACTCTTGGGAAAGGGGCATTCATCAGCTATTTGGAGTAGTAATTAAGTGTTCATAGCAGCCTTGGTCGATGAGGAAAACAGAGAAAGAAGAACGGAGCAACTAGTCAAGCCACAAAAAAACATCGGATTTGATTCTTGTTCCCTATGTTTTTAATTTTTGTTGTTGTTATGCTGAACATATCTATGAATATTTATGTTGTTGGAATGGTTAATTTAATCAATTTAGCTTGAATTTAATTCGTGTTACGTTGATTGCATTTCGTTTGTTAAAATTATTAAAATTGTGTCATGTTGTTATAGGCCTCGGTAAGATGATTGATTAAATAAAATCATGACTAAGTTATTCTTGCATTACAATTGTTAAGTAACTAATGAATTAATTATTTAAACGGATTGAAATTGTAATTAATTGAGACAGTACTTAATCAGTGCATGTTTAATCATCTAAGGTAGATGAGGGTTAGATTAGCAACGGTATCTGACGATACATTTACCTTGCATAACTTGCAAGATTATTGTGATTAAATAGTTTCAAGGTAAGGATACTTTGCTACCTCATATAGTCTTTTATGTGCTTATTAAATCGAGTTAATTGTTTGAATTGGCATAGGGATATGTACAAGAGATTATTTCGATTTAATAAGTATGTATGTGCAATAACATATTTGCCTATTAAGATTTGTTTAATCGGTTGAATTGATATAGGGATATAGTCAAGAGATAAATGGATTTTGGTAGGTGAGTATGTTCATAAGTTAGCAAATTACCGAGTTGCCGTGAACTTATTCATAACAATATAAACATGAGTTTAATAATTCTAAGTTAAGAAATGTAATTAATCTAACACAATTATGCCATCTTGATTAAAATCGTCTTTTGAAATTGTGCATTTGAGATTTATTTATTTAGTTCACTTAGATTAAAATCTTAGTTTTTAATCACCCTCTTCAAACAAAATAATTTTCTTCACTAATGTTTTAAAAAGCTTTCATAAATAATTCTTTTCACAGTCCTATGGGTACGATAACTCAACATTTACTTGTCACTTTATTACTTGTTACGATTGTGTACACTTACACATTTCTTTCATTCCAAGTTTTTGGTGCCATTGCCGGGGACTGTGTTTTAAAAAAAGTCATTATTTGTGAAGTTAGTTTTGCATTTTGGTTTTTTCTGTTCAAATTTTAACTTAGTTAATTTTTCTGGGATTATTTCAGGTGTTAATGTGTATTGAACGAATCATCGGTTTACTCCCTGTAGACCCTGAGATTGAACAAACTTTTCGACAGAGAAGAAGACAAGCAAGTTAGAGAAGGACTGAAGAGATGAACTTCGAAAATCTGAATCAAGGAAACGGAGCAAACCTTGCTCAAAATCTTATCCTTATAGCTGATGATAGGGACATATCTTTGAGACAGTATGCCGTGCAAATATTTCATGATCTTAATCTGGGTATTAGGAGACCCGAAATTGAGGCACAACAGTTCGACTTGAAGCCAGTCATGTTCCAGATGCTTCAGACAGTGGGCCAATTTAGTGGGCCTACCGAAGATCCTCATCTACACTTAAGACTGTTTATGAAAGTAAGCGATTCTTTCAAGTTAGCCGGAGTACCCGAAGATGCATTACAATTGAAGTTGTTCCTATATTCACTAAGGGACAGAGCTCGAGCTTGGTTGAACTCATTACCACCAAACTCAATTTCAACATGGCAAGAGTTAGTAGAAAAATTCCTTATGAAGTATTTCTCACCTAGCAAGAATGCTAAGTTGAGGAACGAGACCACTTCTTTCCAACAAATGGATGATGAGTCATTATATGAGGCATGGGAAAGGTACAAAGAATTATTACGAAAGTGCCCTCATCATGGAATCTCACATTGCATACAACTTAAGACATTTTATAATGGTCTCAATGCTTAAACGAGGATGGTAGTGGACGCTTCTGCTAATGGTGCTCTCCATTCTAAGTCTTATAATGACGCTTATGAAATCATTGAGAGGATTGGCAGCAACAATTATCAATGGTCAACCAATCGAGCAGCGTCAGGAAGACGAGTTGCTGGAATACATGAATTAGACGCTCTTACTTCACTCGCATCTCAAGTATCATCAATATCCTCAATGTTAAAAAATCTTACTACTAATGGGTGTAATATTTTTGTAGCACAGCCACTGAATCAATTTGAAAATGTAGCCTATATTTATTGTGGGGAAGGACATTTATTCAAAGAATGTCCATCGAACCTAGAATTTGTGTATAACATGGGTAACCAGAACCAAAATCGAGGAAGGCAAGGGCTGCAATCCAATTTCTATAACCCATCATGGTGAAACCACCCAAATTTTTCCTAGAGTAACCAAAGGGCAGGAACCAGTAACAATTATGTCCAATCTAGATCGACCTAGCCACCTAGTTTTTCCTAACAAGCTTAAAAACCAACCCAAGCTGAACCATCCAATAGCTTAGAGAATCTACTGAAGGCATACATGGCGAAAAATGATGCCTCTCTAAGGAATTTAGAGAATCAAGTGGGCCAGCTTGCAACTAAACTCAGAAACCGACCACAAGATGCTTTACCTAGTGATACGGAGAATCCGAGGAATCTAGGGAAGGAGCATTGTAAAGCGTTAACATTGAGGAGCGGAAAGACTTTAGAGCCCAATTTCCTCGAAGTTAAGAAAGAGCCAGCTGACGCTTAAGACTCAGAGGAAGTTCAACCGAGTGTTGAAATTTCAGTTTCACCAGAAATTGAATCTATAAAATCTGACAAGGTAACTTCTGAACCAACTAATTCTGATCAACTAATAACTCTGTTAGATGCAGAATTGCCACAGAAAACGAATCAACCAGTTCCAGTAAAGAAACCTCCACCACCCTACCCTTAAAGAATTTAGAAGCAAAAGCAGGAAATTCAATTCAAGAAGTTCCTAGACGTACTTAAGCAACTTCATATCAACATCCCATTGGTTGAAGCACTTGAACAAATGCCGAACCACGTCAATTCATGAAAGATATCTTGTCTAAAAAATGAAGGCTTGGAGAATTTGAGATGGTAGCCCTAACGAAGAAATGCAGTGCATATCTTCAAGACAAACTACCCCAAAAATGGAAGGATCCTAGATGTTTTACCATACCTTGCAATATTGGAGCAACATATTGTGGTAAGGCACTATGTGACTTGGGTGCGAGTATTAACTTGATGCTCATGTCTATATTTAGAAAGTTGGGGATAGGTGAAGTTAGACCTATTATGGTTAGACTTCAATTAGCAGATCGATCCTTAGCACATCCAGAAGGAAAAATCGAGGACGTATTGGTACGTGTAGACAAATTTATCTTTCCTATTGACTTTGTGATTCTAGACTTTGAAGTAGACAAAGATAGGTGTCAATCATCCTAGGAAGACCATTCTTAGCAACCGGAAGGACCCTTATTGATGTGCAGAAGGGCGAGCTTACTATGCGTGTTCAGGATGATCAGATAACATTTAACGTTTTTATGTCCATGCGATTTCCTGACACAATTGATGATTGTTCTGCAGTGTCCGATTTAGAGGATTTAATCGTGAAAAAGGAAGTCAATTATGTTGAGGACCCATTGGAACAAAATTTGACATTAGATCCTTCAAATGATGAAGATGAGGATGAATACTTAGCTTTATTAGAAGCTAATCAAAGGGGATTTAATCCGCAATCCCGCTTTGAATCTTTGGAGTTAGAGAAAAGGGATTATGCCCAACCAAAAGCGTCAATCGAGGAGCCACCTAAATTAGAACTGAAGGTACTTCCCTCACATTTGAAATATGTTTATTTAGGTAACTCTTCTACTCTGCCTGTGATTGTTTCAGCAGAATTAACTATTGAGTAAAAAGAGAAACTCATCCTGGTGTTGAAACAATTCAAGAAGGCTATTAGATGGACCATAGCCGATATTCGCGGAATTAGTCCATCTGTATGCATGCACAAGATTATCTTAGAAAATGGCGAAAAAGGGACGATTGATGGACAATGAAGACTGAACCCTATCATGAAGGACGTAGTCAAGAAAGAAATCATCAAGTGGTTAGATGTGGGTATAATTTACCCCATCTGAGATAGTTCATAGGTAAGTCTGGTCCAGTGCATGCCAAAGAAAGGAGGTATCACGGTCATTAAAAAGAAGAATAACGAGTTGATACCGACTAGAACGGTTACAAGATGGAGAATTTGCATCGATTATCAGAAGCTGAACAAGGCAACTAGGAAGGATCACTTTCCTTTATCGTTTTTGGACCAGATGTTGGATAGACTCGCAGGGCGAGACTATTACTGTTTTCTCGATGGATACTCGGGGTATAATCAGATTACTGTAGCATTGAAAGATCAGCACAAGACAACATTCACCTACCCGTACGGTACGTTTGCGTTTAGGCGCATACCATTTGGTTTATGTAATGCACCTGCTACATTTCGAAGAAGTATGATGTCTATTTTTACTGACATGGTTGAGAAATATTTTGAAGTTTTAATGGATGATTTTTCAGTATTTGGAGATACATATGATGATTGCCTAGCTAATCTAGCCAAGGTACATAGGCGATGCGAAGAAACAAACCTTGTACTTAACTGGGAAAAGTGTCATTTCATGGTACGAGAAGGTATTGTTCTAGGGCATCGAGTAACATGACATAGAATCGAGGTAGATAAAGCAAAGGTATTGTTCTAGGGCCACGTCAGTTTCTATCGAAGAGTCATCATGGAATTCTCCAAATTTGCTAAACCCTTATGTAAATTATTGGAGAAGGACACGACGTTTAAATTTGACGAGGAGTGCTTAAGAGCTTTCAACGATTTGAAGAGTTGGTTAGTCTCGACACACATAATAGTCACACTAGACTGAGATTTTCCATTTGAATTGATGTGTGACGCAAGTGACTTACCGAATGGAGCTGTCATGGGTTAGCGAAGGAACAAAGTTTTTCATCCCATCTACTATGCGAGTCAGACTCTGACAGGAGTTCAACTGAATTAGACGATAATAAAAAAGAGTTACTTGCTATTGTGTTTTTTGACAAGTTTCGATCTTATCTTGTAGGTACCAAAGTGACTGTTTATACGAACCACTCGGTAATTAAGTATTTACTTGCCAAGAAAGACGCTAAGTCGAGACTAATCTGATGGGTACTTCTACTTCAAGAGTTCGATCTAGAAATTCAAGATCAAAAGGGAGTGGAAAACCAAGTAGTAGACCACTTATCCAGATTAGAGCCGCAAGAAAAGAACTCTCCTCTTATACCAATTCGAGAGACGTCTCCAGATGAACACATATTGAAGGTAAATCATGTCCATAATACCCCTTGGTTTGCGATATTGCTAACTTTTTAGCTTGTGGTTTGATGCCGATTGATAAGACGTATCATCAAAAGAAAAAGTTTCTTCACGATGTGAAGTACTATTTATGGGAAGAACCATATTTGTTTAAAAAGTGTGCAGATGAAATGATCAGTATATGCGTGGCAGAAGATGAAGTATATAAGATTTTATACCATTGTCACTCAGCTCTGAGTGGGGGACAGTTCGAAGGTACACGTACTGTAGCCAAGGTATTGCAAGCCAGATTCTTTTGGCCAACACTATTCAAAGATGCATATGCTTACGTAAAAAGTTGTGATCGATGTCAAAGGGTTGAAAATGTCACCAATAGAATTGAGATGCCTCGAACAAACATCATTGAGGTAGAATTATTTGATGTTTAGGGTATTGACTTTCTTGATCCTTTCCCTCCGTCTTTTGGTCACAATTACATATTAATAGCAGTAGACTATGTGTCTAAGTGGGTTGAGGCAGAGACATATCCGACAAACGATGCTAAGGTTGTAATAAAGTTTTTGCAGAAACATGTGTTCACAAGGTTTGGAACCCTAAGAGCCATCATCAGTGATGAAGGGTCCCATTTTGTGAACAAGTGGTTGAGATGGTTATTAGATAAATATGGAGTGAAACACAAGGTTGCTAAAGCTTACCATCCGCAGACGAATGGGCAAGCTGAACTGGCAAACAACGAGATCAAAGGCATACTTGAGAAGGTAGTTTGCCCGAACCAACGAGATTGGTCCAAAAGACTGGATGATGCTTTATGGGGTTACAGGATAGCATACAAGATACCTTGAAGGATGTCACCCTATAGGTTAGTCTTTGGGAAAGCCTGCCATCTACCCTTGGAGTTAGAACACAAAGCTTACTGGGCTCTCCAACGACTCAACTTGGATGTTAAAAGTGCCAAAGAGAAACGAACGCTTCAAATTAACGAGTTAGAAGAATTCCGAATGTCTTCATACGAGAATGCCAAATTACTTAAGGAGAGACTTAAGAAATGGCATGACAAGCACATTTGAGTTCGAGAATTTAAAGCAGGTCAGCAAGTCTTGTTATTCAATTCCAGATTAAGGTTCTTTCGAGGTAAGTTAAAATCACGTTGGTCCGGTCCATTTATGATTCATCGAGTCTATCCATACGGAGCTTCAAGGTAAGGGAGGTAATTTTTGAGTTAATGCTCAATGCTTGAAACATTACTGGGGAGATAAAATTGAACGGAATCAAATCTCGTTCATTTAATCAGATATTTAATTTTTCTTGTTCTTCTGTTTGAATAAATGATTTAGGGTATATTTTTGGGATTAGTATGTTTAAATAAATTCTGTCTAAGAGATTGGAACTTAAGCGGGACCGCTTGTGACCTCTCCAATCTTTCCTAGGAATTGATTTTCACATAATTTCCTAAGAAATTATTCCCTAAATAACAAAATAAATTTTTAGTTTTTCAAATAAAAGGGTCAATTTTGATCCAAGTTTTATGTTGCAACTCAATTTTGAATATTCATTAAGTCTAAGAACTTAATTGAATTATTTTTAAAAATTTGGTTGCTCTTTTTGTAAATATTAAAAATTAGATGCTTTTTTTGTAAATATTTTCAAAAAGCATCTAGAATAAATGTTTTAGTTCAATAAAAGAAAGAAAAAGATAAAAGATAAAAGAAAAGATGATAATTATTAATATATAATTATATCTATTATAATATATATTAATTATTATCAACTTTATTTAGAGCTAGGATTAGTTTTAATTTAATCATATTTTATTCGATAAGTTTTTATCTTAATAAATTAATAGCAAATAATTTTTATCGTAAAAAAGACAGGCTATATAGCCGGGGTACCATCACAAATTAGGACCTCTATCGAATAGCTAAAGACTCTGTTCTACAGCAATGAGTTGAAGAAAGTGAGGATCCCGAAAAAGAAGAAGAAGAAGATCCCACAGAGATCAAGTCAGTGCAATCTGCTGAAGTCCCTGATAAGGTGGAACCAATGGAACCAGAAGCTGAACCTAATATCGAGACTTCAATGTTCAGAGCTCAACCGCCTCGCCCAGATCTTTGAGATGAGCTATCAAAGTTAATGGGCATAATGCAACATATGCAGTGGCAACAACAAGCTTACTAGAAATACTCAAAAATAAGGGATGACTCGATGAGAAGTGCTCTTACGAAAATTTACAATGACCCATTTATTTTTGTGCCTGAGTTTCCAACTTACATATTTGAACCATGGAGCCCATTATCGAAAAAGAAGCGAAGCGATTCATGCAAAGACAACAATGATGGAGCAAAAGATGAGTCGAATTCGAAAGGATCTGCAAATAAATAAAGGGGGGATCTCGACTTTATTTTATTTATGTTCTTAGGTTATGTTAGGATAAAATTAATTAGGAATTTTTGCAAAATAAAACAAGAGATGAAAATCATTAATAAAATTTAACAAGTCGAGAAGTATAAAATGTGACAATAGATATATAGATGTCTAGGATTGGATTTAGAAAGAGCTTGATACTTAAGCAGTCAAATTGACTCACCTCCTCTTTTCTAGAACCCTACCTGGTGTATAGTATCTATTCACTTTAAACAATGAGGACATTGTTCATTTTAAGTAGGGGGACCAAACAATTGAAATTATTTCCATTTAGAATAAATAGTTCTTTTAATTATGATTAGGATATATTTTGTTCAATAATTTAAAATTTTGTTCAGTATGCTAAACTTCAGTATAAATAAAGTTCTATTATTTCAATAAATTGTTATGTTAGCTAAATAATGATATAAATTTATTTTTAATAAATCATGCAAATCGTACCATAAAATTTTTAGTTCCTTAAGAAAGGTAGGCATGCATGAAAGTTTAAGTCTCTAGAATTGACTTAGTAGTTTCTTGAGGCGAAATCCTAGGAAGCATGGAATGTTGAAAATGATTTAGGCAACTCTTGTTTGGACCGTTTGAGCCTTTCAAGCCAACATTGATGAAATTTTATCCTTTGAAACCCAACTTTAAGACTATATGGCCTAATTTTATTTGAACCCTTGCAATATTTAGCCATCACTTCTTTCTTAATTATCTTTAAATTGTCCCAAACACTAGACTCAGTACTATTTAGAATATTCTTTGAAAATAAGTTTAGAGGAGTTGAAAGAAGTATCAAATGCTCTAAAAATTGTAGTACATACAGTAAAATGCTCAAAAAAAAAAAGAGCACATGTACTTCAAAGAAAATAGATGTACAAAGGAGCATGTGAAAGCAAAGTAAGTTAGTGTATTGAGGGAAATTATTCCAAAGGTCCGATTGAAGCTGAGTTTAGGGTTTAAAGCCTAAATTTATCTATCTTTTACCTACCTTTAGCCTAGCTACGTTACAACCTTTTTAAAGACCTATTGATTCAGCTTTTCTATGCTACCTACATTAGTGGAGAGAAATTGCTACGTTCAACATATGAAGGCATAAGTTAAACTTAAAGATTGCAGCTTAATCTTGAATAAGGAAATAAAATCAAATTTTTAAGGGTTAACATGTCTTGTTAAGGAAGCATTTAGTCTAATTGTGCTATCATCATAGTTGTTGAGATTAATTTGAACGATATGTATACTTAAGTAGCATAACTATCAAATTTCTTGTTTTTGAGCATAAGTATATTAAATTCATAATTCTGGGAAGAATGTTATTCTGAAGGAATTTTTCAAAGGTGTTTTTTGACTAATTCTTTTTAATTTGTGGATTACTTGGGACGAGCAATGAATTAAGTTTGGGGGTGTGAACACGGAAATTTACACATTTTTACATACCCTTTTAAACTTAAAATCATACAATTTTGATAAAATTCTTGTCGAAAAAATAATTAATTTTTACAAAATAATTAAAGTTCACTTAAAATATGAACATGTTGAATTTTAGTTAATTTTATAATTAATTTTGATTATTTTCAACAGATTTGCACAAAGGGCGAAAAATGGCTCGACAAACATTGCTAGAGCACAAAACCGATAAGCAATTTGAAGTATCGAGGTGAACTAAATTTCAGCCTAAGAAGGTCCAAAATTATATGTATTAATTCATAATATAATTAATTTTAATTTATATCCAATTTAATTTTGGTTAATAAATTATTATTAATTAATTATGAAAAAGTGGTCAAGTTGAGCTTAACCAAGTGAACCGAACCGACCAAGAAATGGATAGCCCAAAAACCGTCCAAAGAGCTGACCCAAATCAGCTTATTAGCTGATTATTTAAGCTTGCAAAGTGGCCCTTGAAGACTTGTTCAAGTTGCATTCAAACCCCTCCACAATTGATGGCTTTTTAGATTTGCCCCAAGCCTAAATTAGCAAAGTTGAAACTATCAACCTTGCCACATGTGTGGCCGGCCAAGGGAGGGCTCTTTGGCTGATAATTTTAGCCATAGTTAGCAGCCCTCCTTAGCTATAAAAACCCCCTTAGGCTCGTCAGTTTAGAAACACACCTCAAGCATTCACATCTTTCATCTCTTATCTCCACTTTCTCTCTTCTTTTCCATTCCAAAATTCCCTTGCTCTCTTGTCGATTTCTCCTCTTGGGAAAGAGGCATTCATCAGCTATTTGGAGCAGTAATTAACTATTCATAGCAGCCTTGGTCAACGAGGACAACGGAGAAGGAAGAACAAAGCAACTAGTCAAGCCACGGAAAAACACCAGATTTGATTCTTGTTCCCTATCTTTTTAATTTTTGTTGTTGTTATACTGAACATATCTATGAATATTAGTGTTGTTGGAATGGTTAGTTTAATTAATTTAGCTTGAATTTAATTCGTGTTAGGTTGATTGCATTTCATTTGTTAAAATTATTAAAATTGTGTTATGTTGTTATAGGCCTCGGTAAGATGCTTGATTAAGTAAAATCATGACTAAGTTATTATTGCATTAAAATTGTTAGGTAACAAATGAATTAATTATTTAAACGGATTGAAATTGTAATTAATGGATACAGTACTTAACTAGTGCATGTTTAATCATCTAAGGTAACTGAGGGTTAGATTAGCAATGGTATCTGACGATATTTTTGCCTTGCATAACTTGCAAGATTATTGTGATGAAACTGTTTCAAGGTAGGGATACTTTGTTACCTCACATAGTCTTTTATGTGCTTATTAAATCGAGTTAATTGTTTGAATTGACATAGGGATATGTATAAGAGATTATTTCAATTTAATAAGTATGTATGTGCAATAACATATTTGCCTATTAAGATTTGTTTAATCGGTTGAATTGATATAGGGATATAATCAAGAGATAAATGGATTTTGGCAGGTGAGTATGTTCATAAGTTAGCAAATTACCGAGTTGCCGTGAACTTGTTCGTAACCATATAAACATGAGTTTAGTAATTCTAAGTTAAGAAATGTAATTAATCTAACACAATTATGTCATCTTGATTAAAATCATATTTTGAAATCGTGCATTTGAGATTTATTTATTTAGTTCACTTAGTTTAAAATCTTAGTTTTTAATCACCCTCTTCAAACAAAATATTTTTCTTCACCAAAGTGTTTTAAATAGTATTCATAAATAATTCTTTTCACAGTCCATGTGGGTACGATAACTCGACATTTACTTATCACTTTATTACTTGTTGCGATTGTGTACACTTGCACATTTCTGTCCTTCCAATGGTCTTACTAGACTTTTAAACTAACACTTTTTAAATTTAATTCAATCCAATACATTTTTTCTATTTTCCAAAATAAATATTATTTATTAATTAATTAAATTAAATTTTTAATTTAATAATTTTCTCAACTCAATTCTAATTCATTAAAGTCATGACAATTTTACCGTAAAAGAATCTATAAAGGAACATATTTAATTTTCATATGCAACATATTCACAATGATTAATTAATTTAATTTAATTTCGAACTTCAATTATTTAATTAAATAAAATTCAAAATTTTAAATTAATTCGAAGTTACGTTTATACTTCATGAGAAAACACATTCATTTGTGAACGTGACTCATTTCTCTAATTTTATTATTTTCAATCATTTTTGTTCGTTTGATTCTAAATGTCATTGCTGGTTTCAACGAGCTAACGGAGGGATTGATTGGGCATATGTAATTAAGGCTCAAATAATTTATAATTAAGTTTCAGTTTTTTGTCTATTAATTATAAACTTATTTAATCACGAAGTCATTTCACCATAGTATCATGACCAAGCTCTCCCTTATTACATACAATTACAAAAGTTACTTAATCAGTGTTCATTCAATGACCTTGTCCTAAGTGTGTTACCCTCATAGGATAAATTTAATCTCTTTGGGATATTCGTTCTCCCAATATGATCCTATTTTATTTCATAGTAATGATTGTATCTTCTTTCATAAAAAGTCAATTACTATAAAATAGTAATCAAGTTGTTTATCACAAAGACAAACGACCTGTGATCATGTTTACTTTTCATCTATTATATAATGTCAATTAGAGGATATTATTTACCCATTTTTTGGGTTATGAATTCCACTAATGTGAATGATGCTACATACTGTAGAAATCAAATACCTAATGCACTATCTAAACTCAAGCTTTTACTTACATCAAAGTATACAAGCCACGCATACATAGTTCATCATTCACTTAGGATTAAGGTATGTCATGCTCTGAATGTCACAAGTGAATAAATCCATAAACGGATTTAGGATCTATTCTACTTGGGTCTAGCCTGATGTACTGTCAGTCCAGTTACTCTATCTTTTAGGAGTCATTCGCTTTGATGCTCTAGACGGATCATCTTCCCAATTGGACTTGATAGACAATGTATTTGTCTTTCAATCGGTTTACTCATTTTTTATTAGACTAATGACATGTTTAAGTTCGTCTAATAAAAAATAATGACATGTTTAAGTTCATCTACTAATATAAGTTGTCTTTCCGTATTAGATCCGATCACATAATGTCGTTTAGTATTGGTTTAAACATTAAATAACCAGTGAGTTAATATTTGCTTCCATTTTGCTTAGCGTGCAAAAACGTTGAAGACAATATACAAAGGGTGTTAATATAAATTATGGATATTATTAAACCAGTTTGTTTAAAAAATACAAGTGTACATAGAAAAAAAATACTACAGTTAGGACATCAGATCCAAAAGGGAGAATATAATAATTGTTGCCACAAACCATGAGCTCTCTTGGATCTTTGTTGGAGATTTTAATGAAGTGCTTTCAAACTCCCATAAAAGAGGGGGTTTTCTTTTAAACTTAGTGATACATAAACTCTTTCATCAATGCCTTGATTCCTGTCAACTTACTAATCTAGGTTTTTAGATCCTAGATTTACCTAGTCAGACCTTAGGGAAAATAACAGTCTCATCCAAGAATGAATTGGTCTTGCCTTGCAAACCCCCTTTGGAGATCCCTTTTTCCTGAAGTGAATAACCAACATCTTGCCAGAATAATTTGATAACTATCGTGTTCTCTCATTTTCCCATTCTTAGCTCAATCTTGGTAATAAGCCTTTTCGATTTCAACCTATGTGGTCCCAACATAATGATTTTTTGACTTGGTTCATAGTACCTGCAACTCTAGTTTAGGCACCATTTCAAATTAGACTTTCAAGACTCTCGACAAATCTTAATCTTTGTAATAAAGATATTTTAAGTAACATCCTTATCCCTAAAAAAATTATGGCTAGGCTACTTGGCATCCAAAAGTCTTTACAGAACAACAATTGGAACTTTCTTTCTAAATTCCAAAAAACTCTTGAATTTGAATATCAAGCCATGCTCAATCAAGAGGAAATGCTTTAGTGTAACACTCCTAACTCGTATTCAACACCGGAACAGGGTTACGAAGCATTACTGGAGTTTACAGATCAAACAGGTAGCAATTCCAAACATTTCATATCATATCAATATTCATATCAAAATCAAACAAAATCATACATACTGTCCCTTATACAAGCCCTCAAGGCCCTAAATAGCGTTAGAAACAAGTCAAGACTAAATTGGAAACTCAGAGAATTTTTCGAAAAATATTGAAAATTTCAAAGCTGCAGGGGTCACACGACCGTGTGGCCAGGCCGTGTGACTCACACGGGGAAGAGACATGCCCGTGTCTTAGGCTATGTGGACTTTCAAAATAGGGACACATGGCCGTGTCCCAAGCCTTGTTCATGCCCGTGTAACTCACTAACTTGGGCCACATGACCAAGCCACATGCCCGTGTGCTAGGCCGTGTACCCTTCGAAGAAACCTCACACGCCAATGTGCCAGGTCGTGTAACAGCCTAACTTGCAACCTTTTGGAAACTACAGGGGGCACATGGTCGTGTGACATGGCTGTGTGTCATACACGGTTGAGACACACGTCCGTGTGGATGAAAATATGCTATTTTGCAAGCCATATTTCTATCCCAATTTGGCATCAACCTACACTCAACATTGTGCATATAAACAAGCCATATTGAGGCATCCGAAACAAGCAAAATCAAGCCTTAAACATGTAGTATATTGACATACAACTAATATTCCTTTAGGCACCTCAAATGACAATTCATAAACATGTGCAAATATAAACACAATTTGATCATTTAACCAACAAAGGCTTGACCAAAACTAAGCCATATTATGCCACTTGATTTACCCTTTAAAAGCATACCAAAATGTACCATATATGACATACAAAAACTAGCTCCAAATGGTCATATAATTCACATATAACTTGTGCACTAAAAACACCAAATAAGTCATTCAAACAAGTATTAATTTCACAACCATTCAAGGCTTACACAAAATGCATATTCAAACCACCATTTTATCTTCCATCACTCTACCATATCAAGCCATACACCAACCATATAAGGCAACTTATGTACACATCAAAATATACCATTTCACCAACACAAGGCCAAAATGCAAACCAACCAAATGCTCATATCCACAAACAAAACACATAGGCTAACATTAGCCAAAATAACCTATACATGCTATTATAACCAAAATTAAACCAACTGAAAGTACCGAAAGAGCTGATGGATAGTGTGATATAGCTCCAACAAGCTTCCAACCCGACCGAGCGTTTGATTCACTATAACACGAAAATTAACACAGAGTAAGAATTTAAGCTTAGTAAGTTTGTATAACATAGAATTTAACTTACCATTTATTCACATATAAGGTAAGTAATCAAAACATATCCCAACATATATTGGCCAAATGCCTAAGCACATATACATCAACCATGTTAGTTATGTAAACACATATATAGACCAAGTCATGGATGAGCTCAACAATTAATCAAATTTCATATACATGTATCATCCATTTCATATACATATATACCATGTAATATCATTTTCCATGTAATTCATATGTATACCTGTAATAGTTCGTATCGAACTCATGTCTTATTGTATCAGAACATTGCCCGTTGAACCATTTAGAATATCGTTGGATACGTGAGATAGCTCACATATAGTGTGCTAAACTGTAATCCATCAATCCCTATACATGTATGCTCATACGAGCTATGAATCGGTATGCTCTTACGAGCTGGAAATCGGTAAGCTCATACGAGCTGAGAATCGGTAAGCTCTCACGAGCTAAAATCGGTAAGCTCTCACGAGCTAAAATTGGTAAGCTCATACAAGTCGTGGTGTGTCTACAACACATGCAGGACCACAACCAAATCGGTAACCCTAATGACATGCCATTTGTATCCTACGAATTCTTAGGGTTCAAACGAGGCTCAGTACTCATCATACGTCATCGGATATGAAATCGGTATTTATACATAAAAATTATAAAATTCACACACATATAATTCAATTAAAACATATGAATACTCAATTTAATTACACGAACTTACCTCGACGAGTATACGTAGATACGGAGGCGATTAATCCGATACTTTCTCTTTGCCCCGATCTAACTCCGTATGAGGTCTAACTGGATCTATATTTTAATATACTTCTCATTCAAATTAGTCCAAAGCATATTTTTAAGATTACCATTTTGCGCCTATACTTTTAAATTCTTTGCAATTTGGTCCTTAGGCTCGAAAAATGAAATTCATGCAATTTAACCTTTACCCAAGCCTAGATGATTTTTATACATATTAATAGCAGCCCATATATTTCATAAATTCACAATTTCACCATACAATATTTTTTATTTTTCAATTTAGTCCCTATTTTGCAATTTTACTAAAAATTCCTTTCCAAAAGTTGTTTATCTAACAACAACCATTCATTTTCTATCACCAAACTTCAAAACTCAAGCATGCTCATCAATGGTAAAACCTTAACAGTTTAACAGTTTCACAGTTTCACAAATTAATCCCTAGGCTAGCTAGATTAAGCTACAACGATCCCGAAAACGTATAAATCATTAAAAACGGGACAAAAATCACTTACCAATTGAGCAAAATAAGCTTGGTCGAACCTAGAAATGGTTTCTTATCCTTGATATTCGATTGAGAGAGATGAAAGAAAAGATTATACTAATTTGGTTTTATTTTAATTATCATTTATTTACTTAATTACCTAATTAACCTTTATAAACTTTAATAATTGCACAAAATGCCAAACCATTATCATCCACTAACAAAATAATGGTCTAATTACCATATAAGGACCTCCAATTTAAATTCCTATAGCTATTTAATACCATTAGCTATTAGAACTCAACTTTTGCACTTTATGCGATTTAATCCTTGTTATCAAATTAAGCATGTAAATAGTAAAATTTCTTAACAAAATTTTAATACGATATTTCTATCATGTTATAGACCATAAAATAATAATAAAATAAATTTTTTAACTTCATATTTGTGGTCCTAAAACCACTATTCTGATTTTACTGAAAAACAAGTTGTTACATTTAGTCTATGAAATCTAAAGTTAATTGACTCATTAAGGGAGAACATAACACTAGATTTTCCCACTATACTACTATCATTCATGGGAAATAGAATTGGATTGTTAGTCTAAAGGACCTTTTGGGAAACTCAGTTTTTGATCTAGCCTCTCTTGAAAATCTAATCTTTTTTCTTCAGAGAAAGTTGCTTTCGATCTTCGTTCTCCTTATTGTCTCTTGAATAGGCCTCCACTTTTAGAATTGAAGATTACCACTCTTTCCCATTCTATTACATATGAAGAAATTCTAAAAAAAATAAAAGGTCTTTCAAGATATTGAAGGCCTTAGGACTTAATGGCTTTCACCCTATCTTTTTTTAAAATATTGAGATACTCTTAAGTGCAATTTATATCAAACCATTAAGAATATTTTCAATTCATGCTCCATGTACTTAAAGCTAAATGGCACCTTTATTTCCCTTATCTTGAAATGTGTTTTCTTAACTTCCATATTTCAATTTAGGCCTATTATCCTTTGTAATGCATTCCTTAAAGTCATTACAAATATCCTTTCTTTTAAGATTAACCCTTTCTTGTGAAACTTATTTCTCCTTTGCAAGCTAACATTATCCCTGGTAGACAAGCTTCGGATAATCAATAATAACTATTAAAGAAGCTATACATTCCTTGAAGAAAAATAAAAGGAAATATAGATTCATTGTAATCAAAATCAATATTGAAAATGTAACATCCTAAAATTTTGGTTTAACATATGACAACTCTAGGATAAAATATAATGAATTTTGAGAAATTTTGAAAAAGAGTTAGAAAAGAATTCTTATGAAAGGAATCATTATTTAGAGATGGGAAACTATGAAAATGAATTTAGAAGTGAGAATGTGGGAAAATAGACCAAATTTTTAATTTTAAAAGTTTGAGGACTAAAATACAAACTTAACTAAAATAGAAAATGTGACTTATTATTAATTAATTGACATAAGAATAAATTGGAATATGTGTTGATGTAACAAGAATCATTCTTGGGACATGTTAGAGTTTTCGACATTGCTCATTTCATGTTTTATTAGACGAGAACAAAATTTTTCTTGGATCATAGGATGGTTTTCGCCTCATGGATTTTTTATGTTTAGCCTACAAAGTGGTGGCATGTTTGGAAAAATAAGAGGTGATGTGCGGCTAGGACTCTAACTGTTCAACCGAACTTTTTGATGAAGCTATGAGTCTATTAGATAAAGATTAAGTACTTATCATTATCTCTTAGAGTGTTTAAAGTTGTTGGGGAGCACCTTTTATGTGATAAATATTCAAGATAGTTAATGGGATAAAATCAAATTTTAAATGAGTGTTTCAAGCCTATCAAAACATCGTTTATTGATCACTTGAAGAGGCTTATAAATAAGATGTTTTGTACCGCACACCATGTGTAACTTTTGAGTGTCTTTGGCATTTATATTGTGCTATTCCATTAGGTTACTTTGTGACACTTTTTTAAGTATTATTTGGAGAGGTTTATTGATTGTAATGTGAGGTATTTGGGAGACTGATTTGTAACAATTTGAGTCATTTTTGAGGTTGCATATATCCGTTGTTGGAAGTGTAGTTTCGGCTTTAACCAATAGGTGATTCGGCTAGATTATTGAATAAGAATAATTTTTTAAGTGAGGCTTCGCATAGTAGGATTGGTGAATCTGAACTGTGCTAACAAATATCATGCCTTCGTTTATCTCCTTTTCTTATTGGCTTACTTTGTCATTAATGTAATCCTTTCAATTATGTTGTAACAATAATTAAAACAAAATTGTTTTTCAAGTGCAAACTGAAAGCTTTTTTAATTGGTATTAGAACAGACTTCAAGAGTTGTTTAAAGCTGATCTATTGTTTGGTTTGTGACCATGGAATCCATGAAGGAAGGTAGTTCGGTTACTTAACCCTTGTTGCTTATTGGTTCAACAAACTATGCTTATTGGAAGGCTTGTATGAGGGCCTTCATTATGTTTAGCAATGAGGCAGCTTGGGAAGCTATTGAAGATGGCTGGACTTGACCCATTATAACTACTGTTGATGACACTACAGGCCTTAAAGAATGAAGTAAATACACTGATGTAGAAAGAAGGGCTTCTTATGGAAGCTTACAAGCCCTAAATGTCATTTCCAGTAGAGTTGATTTAGACCAACTTAAATTTGTATGTGAATTTGCTAAGGAGGCATAAACAATCTTGCAAAACCAGCATGAAAGAAATAATGTCATATGTATGTCAAAGCTTATTATTTTAACAACTGAGATTAAAAAATTTTAAAAAATGTTTGACAATGAAATTATTTATGGGTTTTATGCAAGATTATGTGAAATTTCTAATGAGGCTTTTTGTCTCGGTGAGCTTTTTTCTAAGGATAAGTTGGTGCATAATGTTGATGTCTTAACCAAAATGAATTTCCATTAAAATCATGAAAATATAGGAGGCCAAATATATTACTACTCTCAAGTTGGATGAGATAATAGGCTTGAGATAATAGGCTCACTCCATACTTTTAAGTTGAATATGGAGGAAGCAAAATTTGATAAAATGGGTATGACAAAGAATGTAACATTCAATGCTCAAATGGTTTTCCAAACAACAAAACAAATAGTGGAGGATATTGATGAGATAAAAAAGAAATTATCCTTGCTTACAAAAATAAGAAAAGGTTTGCTAAGAAGGGAACTAAATTAGATACTGGTGGGACAAGGAAGAAGGATGTTTAATAAGCATGCAATAATTTGGTCACTTACATATAGAGTATACTAATACTAAAAAGAGAGAGAAGTCACTCAGTAACTTGGAGTGATGAAAAAAATTCTGATGTAGATGAAAATGTCAACAACTATGTTGGCTTTACTATTATTTTTTGAAACCATGTTCTAACAGATTTTGAAGAAGATTCAGACAATGATGATGTTCCTTTTAAATCTTTGAAGGATGCTTATAAACATATATTAAAGAAAACAAAGATATTGTGCCAATCAAATGATTCCTTGAAGGAAGAAATTATTCTGCTTAAAGGAGAAAAAAAAGCTTAAAATTGTGGTCCAATAAAAGGCTGATGCTTTGAAAGCAGCCAAAAGTGAGCTAGTGTCACGGGTGATAGAACCAAGTCCATGACTAATGCACAAAGAGTATCTTATGAAGGTTAATTGATTAAATGGGGCTCATTAGACCCACTTGAGCTGGTTCGGTTCAAGGAACATGTAGAGAAGCCTATCTACTTTAAGCTTCAGTAGCCCAATAAAGCATTTAAAGAGTATGGTTGTAAAACCCTATACCTAGTCTAGCTGCCTGACCCGAGCTATAAGGTATTACGACAGTTAACAATCGATATCATTAATAAATTTGACATAAATAATCAACCAAACCACAAAACATTTATAATATAAGTATTATATGATTTACAATCAAAATCGAGCCTTAATCAAGCTTACGAAGCTCTTAGACCAACTTGGAAACAATTCAGGACTTATTTGAAACTTTTATAAAAAAGATAGGTAAAAAGAAAAAACAAGGTTCACACAGTCGTGTGGCCAAGCCGTGTGACAGGCTGAGGCCGTGTGAAGCCAAGTATAGACTGTTGTCGTGTAATCATGGGTCACACTGTCGTGTCAGCAAGCCATGTAACAGATTATGGTCATATGAACCGA
Organism: Gossypium raimondii; assembly: GCF_025698545.1. Classification (NCBI taxonomy): domain Eukaryota; kingdom Viridiplantae; phylum Streptophyta; class Magnoliopsida; order Malvales; family Malvaceae; genus Gossypium; species Gossypium raimondii. The sequence continues at coordinate 28,961,525 of NC_068567.1, read as the reverse complement.
TTAGCACCTAAATTAAATAGACCACGTAAATGTGCCATATGCCCATATATGGAACACGACTGTGTGACAAACTAGTAGGAGCCATTTTGTATGGACCTATCAAAATCAGAGTTGTCTCATGTACAAGTTCTATAACAAATTCAACTTCTATGATTGACGATAACCTTGGTAATTTTAAGGAAATACATCAGCAAATTCTTTAACTATTAGTACCTGATCAATTTTTGATTCAGACACTTGAGAATCAAAAATGTATGCGAAATATGCTTCACAACCCTTCCTAATCAATTTCTGAGCCAACACTGCTGACATTTCAAAGTATTTGTTTTTGTCGATAGTTCACTATTGCAACATGTTCAGTCAACCAATCCATACCCAAAATGAGATCAAAATAATCAAATGGTAATAGCATCAAATCAACAAGAAAGTACTAACCCAGATTTTTAGTGGATACACTCTAAAAATCTGATTAATTAAAACACATTAACCAAGCAAATTTGTGACTCTGACAGTGTAATCATTTGACTCAACAGGTATATTCTTTTTGTTTACTAATGTAGTTTATAGTACTAGAAAGAACATATTTTTTCTCCCTTCTTATTGGTTAATTTGTCCCCATTTAGTTATCTTTAACACATATTTTAGCATTTTTAGTTCAGTAAATTACATTTTATAACTCAGTAGATTTTAACCTATTTATCCTTAATTTCGTCATGTTTTGGTATTGATGTCACTACATGAGTATTTCCAGATTGCGCCCAGAATTGTCGTCGCACCTAACAGCTGTCCAAATAAGAAAAAACAGCTGTAAACTGTCCAATCTGGTACAACCAACTAGTACGTACAGAGGCAGTATGATTTTGATGAAAGGACACTTGTGCTATTTGGATAAATATTAATATTCACGTGAAAAGGAAGAAAAGAGGCTTTTTAGAGGAGTATCATCTTCTTCAAACTATCTTTTGAAGCTTTTTGGCTATGGCGGTTTAAGCCTCCTACGGGTGAACCGACGTGAAAGGGATGCAAATTAGCTCTTGACGAGGAGCCCTGAGTGTGACACAAGAGCGAGTTGAGAGATCATGTCAAGATTTTCTAGGAATAGTACTCTCCACTTGTTTCTTTTATATTTATTTTCTAAATGCCGATGATTACTTTCTATTTCATATTTGTACGGAAGTATACATGATTTCTGGGTTAAATTTTATCTTCTCCAATCTTGCTTCTACTGTTTAATATTTGGGTTTGAATGTTTTTAGCATGGAAGTGTTATTGCGGTCACTGACACTGGAAATTACAGCGACAGTTCAAGCTAACAAGTATTACAACGGAAGTTGCTTGAGGATTAGAGTAATTTAATCCACTTGTTCTTAATAGTGTTCCACTGTCATCATCGAAAGTTGTGGCTAATGTGCATGTTTAAGTCTTAGATTAAATATTGAAGTTAAGCTTGGTAAGATATTCATTGCAATTTAATGCATCGACAATCACCTATCCTTTTATACCTTGTGAGCACTTAGTATTCTGCTGAATATTCACGTTGGGGATCCTAATTTATCATTTTCATATTTTATCTTATTGTTTTCAAGTTATTGCTTTGACAACTACTCTCACAATTTATCTCGTTTCTATCTATTTATTGCACTAACGTTGATAGACAAAAGATAACCATTCTTGTGGGATCGATATCTGACAGACTCATATCTGTCTACTATACTTGCATTGACAGTGTATGCTTGTACATTATTACTGTGACATTAAACAGCCGATCAAGTTTTGACGCCATTGGTGGGGATGGCTTTTGTTTGATGTTTATTTTGCTTGTTTTTGTTTCATACTATTTAGTTGTTACTAACTTGTTTTCCTTTTGTCGTTATTTTCACATTTTATTTTAGGTGTTGTATGACCCAAAGCAATTCGGAGTTTATTTTTGATTTCGATCTAGAAATTGAAAGAACCGTTCGGAGGAAACTTTGAGAACAAAGGAATATGACTTTACCAAGAAACTATGAAGTCATACCCCCGATGCAACACCAAAATGCTAATGGCCCACCGTTGTCACAGGATGCTCAAATACAAAATAAGACTATACGAGATTTTGTAGTACCTATCTTTGATGACTTACAATCGGGAGCTGTTAAGCTAGCAATCCAAGCTGGAAAATTTGAACTCAAGCCAGTAATGTTTCAAATGCTGAATTCTAATCAGCAATATGTTCGACAGCCACATAGAGATGCACGAGAACATCTTAAATCATTTTTATTGATTTGTTCTTCCTTTAGTCAACAAGGCATTCCTGGTGACGCTTTGAAGATGCAATTATTTCCTTATTCCTTGCAGGGAAGAGCTTTATACTTGGTTCATTGGGCTACCTGCCGGATCAATTACTTCTTGGAATACACTAGCAACACAGTTTGTTTTGCAATTTAACTTGTTGACAATGAATGCTCGTCTCCGAAATGATATTACAGCTTATCATCAGCTGGATGATGAGAATCCTCAGACCACATGGGAACGTTATAAATATTTGCTTCGATGTTGTCCCATGCACGACATTCAATAGGAAACACAAATTGAGATTTTCTATAATGGGTTGAATTCACACACGAGGAATCTTGTTGACGCATCAGCCAATGGTCTTTTTCTGGATTGTACTTAAATAAGCTATTGGAATTCTTGAGAGAATTGCGTAGAATGATTATCAATATCCTATCTCTAAAGTTCCACAAGAAAAAGCTACTCTGGGAGTTATTGAATTGGATGCAATATCTGCACTTAGTGCTTAGGTTTCTTCTCTTGCAAATATGATAAAAATATGCAAGGGACTAGCGACGTTGCACCTTTACAAGTTGCTCAACAAGTTGATGCTCCTATCTATTGTTTTGAGATTTGCAGTGACAACCACATCTATGAAGATTGTCCACAACATGCAGAGAATGCCTTTTATGTCAGTAACATCCGCAACAATTCTTATGGCACCTCTTATAATAATTCTGAATGCAATCAAAAGTCTTGGGGAACTTAGAATGCTGGACAAAATGCTACGACATTATGATATGGAAATATATCTACTCAAGGCAATTATAATTCAAGACAAGGGAATTAGAATCAACAACAACAGAACTACAATTAACACACTCAGATGCATCCACAACAAAGCCAGATGCATCCACACTAGAATCAGACATAGCCACAACACTCTTCAATGTCGAATCAGCATGTTCAAGAACATTGACGACAACAGTACACACAAGCTTCTCTTTCCGACCCATTAGCAGCTTTTGAGGTTCTAATGCGGGAGCATATGACTCGCACAGAAGCTATTGTGCAAGGGAATTAATCTTCCATTCAGGCATTGGAGGAAAATGAGGACAATTTGCTTCGAATTTGAATACTCAACCACCAGTCGCACTACCTAGTGACAAGGAATGTAACACCCCTATACCCGGTCCAACTATATAGACCCGGTATAAGACTATTACATTTAGTGCCAAAGCAATTTTGGCTAGACATTCTATAATTCAATCATTCATACATTGTGTTTTAAATTATTTAACTAAAAAAATTATTAATATAAATATCCAAGGTTATTAATGGATGTTGTTTGCGTTCGGAAATGATTTAAAAATTGTTTTTACTCAAAATAGGGGCAACATACTGCTAAACAAAAACGATACCAAAACTGCTCTCTGTTTCTCAAAAAAATTGATTTTTAGATCAACATATCTTTAGGTATTGATACCTTAGGTTATGGTGACACAAAAAAATAGTTTGGAAAAATTGCTAAAAGCCCCCTGCACTAATTCAAAGCATTCAAACACTTCCAAACCAATTCAATTACCCTCAAACTCATTAAAATTCACCACAAAATCTATATAATAACATCATATATGCATGCATATGTTAAGCTCTTATAAATTACTTTCAAAAGCTAGCAAAATATACCATTAAATCACCAAAATAAAAAGGTTTCCAAAGTTTGCATTTTAGTCCATCTAACATTCACCTATACCAAGAACCTATGTACATGCCATACTAACCCCAATATTCATACATAAAAACTTGCCTCTTGGAATGGTGATGAGATGGGATGCACACGACCTCGATATTAGCCCAAACGGATGTACTTAACCTACGCGTTAGAGAATTAATGTGGTAAGTCTGTGAAGACTTAGTAAGTACTTCAAGATTTTTAAAATCTACTGTTATTAATAATATAAAATAAAATTTTATCCATTTTATAGACATATAATTCTCATCAAATTAGTCCCTAAATTTTAATATATTTTTCTTAAAAATCACACTTACCATTACTTACCGTAACCCATTAATTGGTATTAGCTAAAGTACGACACTATAGCTTAATGTAGACTAGTTGAACACTTAGGATATATGGAAATAAATCAATAATGCATTGTTAATGCATATCATATATCATTAAGCACAAAGTGCAAATAACGATAAGCACCGAAGTGCGAAATAATTACGATAAGCGCGCTAATTTTCCTTAATGGCATGCCATCAATATCCCAATAGTTCGGGACTCGTCTACATGGGTTTTTCTAATTATTGAATCTTTTTATTCATTTACTTGACAGGAAATAATATAACTTTGCATTTTTTACAATTTAGTCCTTATCACAATAATAACACTAAAACTTGTATATTCTCTTCATTTTTACCACATAAAATACTATAATTTTTACATCAATTCATTTAAACTCACTTTCCTTATATTCATAATATCATAACATATTTTAATTTCTATCAATTTAGTCCTTTTCATTATCACCACAATACATCATATAATGGTACACTAAAGTCAAAATTCATAACATTTGTATTACTTACCCTACTAAATACTTATTATGATATCATTAATTTAGTAATTAAACTATTTAATTAAAATAATTAATTAATTAACTTAACTTAAACAAAATTACTACTTGAAGTACTTACAACCAAAATTTGGATGATGAGTTTTTCTTCTCTTCTACTCCTTGGCCACTTCTTTTCCTTTCTCTTCACTTTTGTCCTCAAACTTCTTCTATTTTTCTTTAGTTTCATAACAACATATAACATTTATAAGTTAAAACTAAAAATCAAATAACTTTTCTATGCTAGATTATGAAAATAAACATGTATGTTATGAGAATTTCCATCATCCTTACTTTAACTTTTTGAAAACCTAAAACCCTTACTCATGTATTTCTCTCTTTTAACCCATCTATGTAAGTTCCCTCATGAAATAAAGTTTCTCACTAGTATTCTTTTTAGCTTTTACTAAAGAAATTTCAAAGAAAATGAAGGTTTGGAGCTTGGATGGTTCAACAATAGAGGAAGGACATGGAAGGAAATAAAAGGAAAGTTAGATGGATTTGGGGGAAAGGTAAGGGACGGTTGGTGTGTTGGGAAAAGATGATATCTTTCATTTTTTCTCCACTTTTCTACACATTTCCACTAAAAAATCTCACTTTTTTTATTAAATGGTCAATTTGCTAATAAGTCCTCAAGTCATCCAGCTTTACACTTTTACCTATCATCATTCCCACCTTAAAATATCTACTTGACTATTTACCATTTTATCCCAACTCATCTTTTATAATTCCTAGGATGACTCATACTTCACTTTGGTTAAATTCTTTTTAATCCTTCATTCCTTTCTACACCATTATGTATCTCCTAACTTTCTAAATTCCTACTTCCACCACAACAATTCTTATGTTATTTCAATTTAGTCTAAGCTTCTATTTAAATCTTTTCTATCTCAAAAATCTTTTCTAATCTCCTATCGGGTCTAAATACTTCCTAATTTAATACTAAAAATCCCTATTTAGTAAATTTCAAAATTTCTCCACTATTTCCTTACTCGGACCATCACTGCACCTAACTCCAAGTCAAAATATGGTCATTACACTGATAGTCCTATTTCGAGGGGGAAAGAACACTGCAAGACTATCACCCTTATGAGTGGTAAACAAACTGGCGAACCAACTACAGTAACACCTCAAAATACTGGTGAAGCGATCCCTAGTGAGAAGATTGAATCTGAAGAGCTTGTCGATGTACTGGACAAAGAAGTTCCACGAATTGTCACTCATATGCCTAATGTCTGACCCTTGTGATACGACCCCGGCCTCGTGGATGAATTATGAGTCGTGTTTAATGCCCGATCGTCCTAACGATGAAGTTTCGTTCGTCTTGAATCAAAGAGTTATATTTGTTCAATGAAGGTGTTAATGGTTCATTTAAGGTTAAAAGGAAATGGTTGGTAAGGTATTTTGGCTAAGAAAGAAAGAAATCAAATATTAAAGGTATGGAATTTTCGGTTTAAGGTGAAATGGAAAGAAAGGCTTAAAACAAGAATAAACCAACACTAAGGAAAATGTTGACCGAATCTTATATGTCTTTAAGGTGGATGAAACGGATGTAAAGGACCTCGACCCACTATCTATCAAAGATAGGAACCTCGGTATCAAATGAACGCCACACTTTGGGTTGAAAGTGATAAGTTCGATTTTTGCAAAGAGCAAGGTTGACGCCACTAACTAATAGATAAGCCAACGAGTCTTTGGACGAAATTCAAGAGAAGAGTTCTCTCAACAAATTGACAAATTTCATTAAGGTTCAAAAAAAAGTCCCTTACAAAATAATTTCAACAACTATTTATAGATGAAAACTAAGCTAGCCGAATAGCCACCTGAATTCTTAAAAACTAAGCAAATGCACCTATTTAATTAAGATAACAAGATTCTATGAATGTGAGCTTGAATGGACAACTTCTAGAACGATAAATGGATTTGGAAACTTGGAGAAGTGCATGGCAAAGCTAGGTTCGGTTAATGGTCTTGAACAAGCTCAATTAATTGGAAACCTTTTTTGAAAAGTGATCGACAATTAAAAGAGGTAATGAGCACCATCAAGGTGTGAAAACTCACTTTGAAGGGTCTTGGAATGTGAACACATGGAATCGAATAGCCAAAATGAATCCAAAGAATATGAAAAGAATTAAAAGTCATTGAATGGTCAACTTGGGAGTAGAAAACAATAGCTTCTTTGGCCGAATGGACACCTAGGAAGCTTCAATCGCACCAATTTAATTTGCCAAACATGCATGTACCGTCCAAAGGCATCTACCGAAATTAAATACATGTAGCTAATTAAATAAATGAGAACACATTAAAATCAAGCAACAAACAAAGAACAAATTAATCATCATAGATTCTACTGCACCTTGACACATTAAAGATGTAATATAACTAAACAAATTAATTAACTAAGTATTAAATTCAATTTGAACAAGACAAATTAAAATTATGTAATAACATAAAACATATTAATTTAGAATTATCTGCTAATTTAATTCATGTGCATGTCAGAACTAACTAAACTAATTTATTTAAAGACAAATTAAATTAATTCCAAAGAACTAAGAACGATAGTCTCAAATTTTGAAATTGAGCTCAAATGAGTGAAATGAGTTCATGGAGTCGAAATGAGCTAATTGGAGCTCAATGAAATGGAACTGAGCTAATTCAGCTCGCATGCAATTGCAAACAAGGCTGAGAGAGCTGGTCTGAAAGTGTGCCCTGGGCATGGTCATATCACCTTGAAATTGTCGACACAAGCAAAGGTGTCAACGCAATCAGATGTATCTCCACCTTTACCTTTTCCACAAAGATTGAGGGAGAATGAGTAGGATAAACAATACTAATAGTTCCTGAACACACTAAAGCAACTTCAGGTCAATATTCCTTTAGTAGAGGCTTTTGTGCAAATTCTGAATTATGGGAAATTTATGAAGGAGCTCTCGTCCAAGAAGAAGAAACTTAGTGATATGGAAACTATTGCACGCACAGAGGATTGTAGTGCTATTTTGAAAAATAAGTTGCCCCCCAAAATGAAATATCCTAGGAGCTTTACTATCCCATGTTCAATTGGAAACCATTATTTGGCCAAGGCTTTATGTGACTTAGGAGTTAACATCAACCTAATGCCACTACCTACTTTCAGAAAGTTGCGAATTGGTCACATGAAATCTACTGCAATGACATTGCAACTAGCTGATCGATCTTTGGCTCAACCTGAAGGGAAAATCAAAGATATCTTAGTTCATGTGGATAAGTTTATTTTTCGGCTAATTTTATCATACTTGACTGCGGGGCAGACAAGGAGGTTTCCATAATCTTGGGACGACCATTTTTAGCCACCGGACGAACTCTTATTGATGTTACAAAGGTGAATTGACCATGCGACTTAATGATGATATTCGAGGCATTAGTCCATCTTTTTGCATGCACAAGATGAAGTTGAAAGATGAAGGCAAGCAATCAATTGAGCAACAAATAAGATTAAATGAGAAGATGAATGAAGTTGTTAAGAAATAAATTATAAAATGGCTTGATGCTGGAATTATTTACCCTATTTCTGATAGCAATTGGGTAAGTCCAGTGCAATGCGTTCCTAAAAAGAGTGGCATCACTGTGGTTAGCAACGAAAAAGATGAATTAATTCCTACACGCATTCCTACGGGATGACGAGTCTGTATTGATTATCGCAAACTTAATGCTGCCACAAGGAAAGACCATTTCCCATTTCCTTTCATTGACCAAATGTTGGAAAGGCTTGCTGGAAAAGCCTATTACTGCTTCTTAGACGTCTATTCTGGGTACAATCAAATTGTTATTGCTTCGGAGGATCAAAAGAAAATAACTTTCACCTGTCCCTTTGGTACTTTTACTTTTCATCGTATGTCTTTCGGTATTTACAACGCACCAGCCACATTTCAAAGGTGCATGATGACAATATTATCGGATATGATTGAAGATTCTTCAGAGGTTTTTATGGATGATTTCTTAGTCTATGGGAATGATCTTGATCATTGCGCTGACAATTTGGATAAAGTGTTGCAGCAATGTGAAGACACACATCTTGTTCTAAATTGGGAAAAAATGCCATTTCATGGCAACTGAAGGCATTGTGTTAGGCCATCGCATCTCTAGTTAAAGCATTGAAGTAGAAAAAGCTAAAGTGGAAATCATTGAGAAATTGCCTCCACCGACAAATGTGAAAGGTATTCACAGTTTTCTTGCGCATGCGGGGTTTTTGTAACGCGTAAGTTTGTGCAAGTGTACACAGTCGTTATCAAGTAATAAGTAAGTATTAAGTTATCATCTCCACAGGGATTGTATTTGTGCTAAGTCACTTAATTTGTAAAATTATATTAACAATTTGGTAAATAAAAACACAATATAGTTGAAAAGTGGTGATTAAACTAAATGCAATGACCCTAATACAAATTATCCTAAGTATGCAAACTAAATGAAATAGATTTTAGTAAAATTAAACACAATTTTGCGTTAATTATAACATAAATAATCTAGGACAATTACTTTAATTAAACTCAATTTATTATCAACATGCTTAATAACATTCGGAAAAACATTCCATGGCAACTCGATCTTTCATGAGTTTGGAAACCACATTAGGTTCTTTCAGAATCCTTTACTTAGTAAATACACATTTTACTGATCCTTATTTACTAAAGGTTTCTTAGTATTCATGTGAAGTAACAGGGACGTGTCAGGTTTGAAACAATTTAATCACACATATCTAAAAACTATGCAGATAACAGAGCTTGGTCAGAGTTGTTATGCAACCTACAATTTAATCGGGTCAGGATCTAAATTGAGCATGCACATTTCAATTATGTGTCCATTAGCCATCGTCTGGTCAGGATCACTCAGCTAATTCAGGTGTATTCCAATCACGTATGAACGGAATATAGACTTGATTTTAATTGAAAACATGATCGATTGAGCACAAACATTATAAGCATGAATCAAATAAATATTATTTAATCAAAGCAATCACCCTAGCTTAAATAAAATTAAGCTAACATTGTTGTAAATAAGAACAAAGAACACATAGCAAACATCTTTAGATTAAATTAAAGAAAAGAAAGAGCCCAATTCAAAGTGGCTGTTACCCAAGACTCTGATTGAAGAGGCTCCTTCGCTTCTTTACTTTGCTCGTTTGTTGATGGTTCTCCAAGGTGGCCAACTAAGGGTTCTTTAAGAGACTAATTTTGCTAAAAATCTTTATGCAAGGATGATGATAGGCCTGAGGGGGAAAGATAGCTAAGAGATTTGAGAGAGGAGAGAATGATGATTGAGTGAGGGATGATTGAAAAAGTGAGAATGAGCTCTTATTTATAGGTGAGGCAAGGGAGCTAGTTTGCTAAAAATAGCAGTGTCCATTTTTTGAAACTTCCTTCAAGGATGGCCGGCCATGAATTGAGGAAATGTGGCTAATTCTACTTGATTCTTGGTCAATTTGAGTGCCAGTACAACTCAGGACTAAGACTTGGTCACCAGCAAATCTTTGGGAAAATCTCTGATTTCTTTAACTCTTCAAGGACCTTGTGCAATTAAACCAAAAAGTGGTTTATGGACAGCCATGTGCAGCTGAATTTTGGGTTGACTTGGTCTCTAATTTGGACGATTTTGTAATCTAGCAAAGCTATCAGACCTGTCAAAAATAAATCAACAAGTTAGAAGACCAAAGAATTAAATTTATCCAATTTAATTAATTAATTAAAACCCAAATTATTAATCGAATATTTTAAAATGAATTATTAAATATAATTTTATATTTTATTATTTAATTTAATCATGCATGGCCCACTTTATGTCTTAAAAAATATAATATATTCAAATTAATATAAAAATAAGCCATTTATTGCATGAAAACTATATAATAAACCATAAAATCACATTTTAATAATTTCTATGTTTCAATTTCATATTTTCACATATTTCATTAATTTATTAAACAATTATTTAGTTTTAACAATGGATTTAAGTAAAAGGTGATAAATTACTTAGGAAAAATCCTATATATTTTTTCGTTTATAGTTTTACCGAAGATTTATTAGGTATTTCTTGAAATTTGCAAAGCCCTTATGCTCATTACTAGAACAGAATAATAAGTTTCTCTTTGACGATACATGTCTGGATGCATTCATTCAATTAAAGACGTAGATAGTAAATGCACCCATTGTCGTTGCACCAGATTGGTCTCGACCTTTTGAAGTTATGTGTAATGCAAGCGACTTTGCTGTGGGTGTTGTTCTAGGACAACGCAAGGGAAAAATATTTCACGCCATCTATTATGCGAGAAAAACTCTTATAGAGGCTTAAATCAATTATATCACTACAGAGAAAGAATTGTTGGATGTAGTCTTTGCTTTCGACAAGTTTCGTTCTTATCTTGTCAGCACAAAGGTTACCATATTTATTGATCACTCGGCGTTGATATATCTTTTTACGAAGAAGGATACAAAACCAAGACTGATACGCTGGATCCTACTGTTGCAAGAATTTGACATCGAGATAAAAGACCGCAAGGGTTCAAAGAATCAAGTTGTAAACTACCTGTCTCGATTGGAAGTTGGTAGCGAAGATGGAAACTGTAATAGCCCGGTTTAGAATATAGTCGGAACAGTGGTTTTGGGACCACAAATCTAAGTTAGAAAAATATTTTAATATTATTTTTGGTTTTTACAGTATGTGAATTAATATGTGTGAAAATTTCGCGTGAAAATTTTATTGTTTGTGTGCTCAATTTGCAAAAAAAAAAAAAGACTTAATCGCGTAAAATGTAAAAGTGACTTGCTAATTGTTAAAGTAATATATTGCTATGGCTTTCATTATGTGGGGCCTTATGTTGAAATTATACCATTGAAATTATGGATGGACACAAAAACCTATGGTTAGTGGATTTTAAATGAAATTATAAAGGTTAGTTTTGTAAATTAATTAATTATGATAGTATAATAAAACATAAAATAAAATGGCCATGCATTTTTAGTTCATCTTTGCCGAAATTGAAGAAAGAACAGCTAGGGCTCATATGTTTTGATATTCGGCTACTTCCAAGCTTGATTAAAGGTCTATTTTATTCGGTTTTTGATAATTTCTATGTTTTTGATAACGTTGCTTTGTGTTTTATCAAGCCCATGCTTAAATTTCAGAATTTGATGATGAATTTGAGTTATGCCATTGTTGATTTTGTAAGCTTTGTGATGTTAAAAGGTGAAATATGAAAGCTTGATGATAGATAAATATTTTGTATTGGGATTTTTGATGAATTTGCTAATTATGGACTAAATTGTGAAAATTAGAAATTGAGAGGTTAAAATGTGAAATAAATGAAATATATGGGCTGCTAGAGACCTTAGGAAGATTCGGCTAAGGCATGGTTTTGATGAATTTTATGTATTTGGTGTATTTTTGTATTAAGGACTAAAATGTCAAAAATGTGAAATTTGGGGGCTAAAGTGTAAATTCCCTAATTATGTGTTTATGGATTGAATTAAATAAGATGTGTTATTAAATAACCAAATTTGAATTTATTTAGATCAGGAAAAGAGGAAATCGGATTTGGATCGGGAAAAGTCGAAGGTTGTCAAATAGTCATTTTAGTTCGTTCGTGTCCGTACGAGGTAAGTTCATAAATAAATAAATGTCGTTAAATCCGAATGTATATGTATTATAAATACTGCTTTTTTATAAGCATGGAAGAATTGTTTGCGAGTTTGATTCGATTGAATTATGACATTCGAAAGTCCGTACGAACCATAGGAATAGTTATGATACATATGTCATGACATAAGATTCCGATATATTATTTCGTGTAAGACCACATCTGGGACGTTGGCATCGACTTGAGATTTACGTGTAAGACCATGTCTGGGACATTGGCATCGTATATGATTTCATGTAAGACCTTGTCTGGGACAGTGGCATCGTTATTTGATTACAAGTAAGACCACATCTGGGACGTTGGCATTGTACGAGCTTTTTAAGCTATTCGAGTATCCTTTTTGTTTTTGGGGTTCAACGGGCAAATACATGGCAAGATCGAATGTGAGTTCGATTTAAATGATTACGGTATGTATTAAGTTTATACGAACTTTGAAAGAAAAGGTAAGTGTTGACGATTAAAGTGATCGTGTGAGCTTTATGAGAAATGGGATTATATATGTGTATGGAATTAATTAGATTTGGTTGTTTCAAATTGAATTATGAATGCTCTTGCGTTAATTTATTTGCTTATGGCTTACTAAGCTTTCCAAGCTTACTTTGTGTGTTTATTTGTTGTTTTATAGATTTTGAAAGCTAGCTCGAGCTCGGGATCATCGAGGAATGTCATCTCACTACCGATATCTATTTTGGTATTTTGAAAGAAAACTTATATTTATGACATATGGCATGTATAGTCTAGCTTGTTATGGTGGGATTTGATTTGTGTATATATATAGCCATGCGAAAATGGCTTGATCATGATGTTAATGCTTGTGTGTATTCGGTCATGACATAAGTTTAAGTTGGGAGTACATTTCATGATATATATATGCTTGTGGTGTTTGGTTTTATATTTCAGCTTATAAATGAGGTAAAAGATGAATGCATCTTTGATTTATGAGATGTGAAATATAGGTTAAGTGATGGTATGTCTTTATTTGTATTTGGCTATTTAGGTACGTTTGGTGAAGGCCAGTAATGAATATGTTTCATGATTGTTATGGGTTGATTATTTTGGTACGGATCCAAATGGTGAAATTGGTATGACTTTTGTGGCTAACCTGGATATCCAAATAGATAAAGAGATTAATGGTTTGGTATATGTATTTTGAATTGATTATAGAGCATGCGAATTTGGTATGCTATGAACTGTTCTTTGTGTTCATAAATGTTTAATGTGGCTATGGTGAGATGCGTGTGAGTCGGTTATTTGGTAATAATTGTTTATGTTTTTATAATTATGTCTATTAAGCTATGTGGATAGCTTGACTTAGATTAATAACCTAATGTGTATAATATGTGAATTGGTATATTCATTAAATAGTTAAAGGAATGGGTTTTGCTATGGTTTGGTATTTGTGTTTAGAAATGGCTTTTACTTTAAAGTTATATACACATGTTATAATAGCACATAAAGTATATTGGGTTATGTTGTAAAGTTGACTAAAGTTTTATATGTGAAGGAATATTAGACCGTGATTTATGATTTGTCTTGTCCGAAATGAGCATGTGTAAGAGCTTATTGAAAGAGGTGTTTAATATTGAGCCAATAAAATTGATATATACAATTTAGTGATGCGATGTATATGTTAGGTATATGACAATGTATTGTAATAAGTTTATTTATAACTTGATTATTCGAATACCATGATTATAGGTCTTATGGTTCGACTACTAAATTTTATAAGACATTTGTAATATGATTTGATATATGTGGTTGGTTCGAATATGGGAATAAATAAAGGATACTGATATGATTGAACTTCGAAGCATAATTTGTTTATGTGATATTATTATTAAAGCATAACTTGTATGATTATGTGAATGTTCGAAACTGTGTTAGGTTCGGTAATGCCTCTTAACCCATTTCGGCGACGGATACGGGTTAGGGGTGTTACAGAAACATACTTCAAATTGTCGACGCATTTCCAGATGGGAAGTTATTTGCTGTAGATGCAACCCCTTGGTATGCGGATTTGGTAAATTGTCTAGTGTGTGGAAAACTCCCATTGGGTGTCACAAGCCATAAAAAAGAAAGATTTCTTCGTGAAGTAGTGAAGTATCATTAGAACGAGCCGTATTTATTCAAGGTATGTGATGAAAACATTATTTGGCATTGTGTTCTAGAAGAGGAGATGCTTTCAATCCTAAAGCATTGTCATGATGCTCCTTATGGAGGTCATTTTGGTGGCATGCGAACTGCTGTTAAGGTTCTCCAATCAGGATTCTACTAGCCTTCATTATTCAAAGACACCCATAATTTTGTGAATCAATGAGATAGGTTTCACCGCACTAGTTTTATAGCCTCACACTATGAAATGTTGTAGCAACCAATTATGGAGGTTGAATTGTTCGATGTTTGGGGTATGGATTTTATGGGTCCATTTTTAAGTTCATTTGGAAATCTTTATATATTAGTAGCTGTTGACTACGTCTCAAAGTGGGTTGAAGCTGTTGCAGTCCCAAATGATGATGCAAAGACAGTGCTTAGTTTTTTCAAAAGCATATACTCACCCGCTTTGGCACACCAAAGGCATTGATTATTGATCAGGGTACACACTTTCATTGCAACCAAGTGGCAGCTGCACTGAAGAGATATGGAGTTAATCATAGAATGACTTCCATTTATCATCTGCAAACTAATGGACAAGTCGAAGTATCAAATCAAAAAATTAAAAACTTTCTTGAGAAGGTTGTGAACCCTTCGAGGAAAGATTGGTCTTCCAGACTGGATGGCGGTTTATAGGCTTTGCAGACATTATACAAAACTCCATTACGGATGTCACCATATCAATTGGTTTTTGGAAAAGCATGTCACTTGCCAGTTGAACTGGAGCGTAAAGCAATGTGGGTAATTAAGCAAGTGAACATGGACTATGAAGTTGTTGGAAAGAAAAGGCTATTGGATATCACTGAACTAAAGGAAATTAGGTGAAATGCCCATGAAAACGTTGCAATTTACAAGGAAAAGACCAAACGATGCCATGACAGAATTATTTTGCAGCAACAATTTATCGTGGGTCAACAAGTTTTATTATTCAATTCTAGACTGAAATTGCACCCGGGTAAATTGCGCTCACGTTGGTCTGGACTTTCGAAGTTGTCGAAGTATTTCCTCTTGGTGCGGTCAAAATCAGAGATTTACATGATGGACACCAGTTCAAAGTGAATGGCTAGCGGTTGAAACACTATTTTGGGAATATTGATCAAAAGCAGGCAAAGACCATTAAATTGGTTGAAAACTTTTAATTTTTATGGAATTTATTATTATGTAATTTTATTTTATTTTTTTTCAAGTTTGTTTTACTTTTTTTTTTGCAGAATAATTAAGTACCATTTTCGGCACACTTGGGCTTTATTGTCAACACAGTTCGTATTAGTGTACTATCACTTATGACTAATCAAGAATGAGGGCATATTAGAACATTGTCATTGTACTTGAGTTTGTGGGTGCAACTACTGATAATATGGAGGAAGATAGAGTTAGACTGGCGGAAGTTGCAGAGGAAGCAATTGATGATGCCGGGGTAGAGCCTAAACCTGAAGAGTGATCCGAGGACCATGCGAAGCCCAAAGAAAATAAGGGAAAGTGCTCCAAAGATAAAAAGCACAAGAAGGATGAGAAAAAGAGGAGGAAGAAGAAACATCGCACAACCACATCTATGGCTAAGGAAACTGAGTTAGTTTATTTTCATTTTTTTAGCTGTAGTGTTCATGTATTGCACGTAGCTGTAATTTTTATTTTATTAGTGCACATTGTCGTTGCATTTCTATTGTCGTTGCATTTTAATTTTAGTGAATTGAGGATAATTGATACGAGTCACAAAGGCCCAACCAAAGCTCAAGAACGTGATGGGCTAAAATTACCACAAGGCCTAATAATGAGGTCAAAGGCCCGACAAATGCGTTCCAAACTAAATGGGACCATTCAGGAATTTGTTAGCAAGGCCTTAGATGCGTACACGAAAGAAAGAGAAAATCTTGGAAATCAAGAAAATCAAGAATCAAGAAAATCAAGATTTCAAATCTTGGAAATCTTGGTCCAAGAAACCGAATCTTGCAGCCAAAGCGCATTGGATCTCTGTTACGAGCATCAACGAACCAATTTTGGTAGGAGATGAACTACAAGCCCAAGTTCTTGAAGGCAAGGCCCAATAAGAGGATTCCAAGCCCAACCAAGAAGTCAAACCATACTTAGTTGAAAATCAGGCCAAATTGTTAAAGTGGAATTTGTAAAAATTTTAATTGTTTAATTTAATTTTTAGACTTTAGGAGTATTATATGTAAAAATTCGGCTCAAGCAGCCCATTAAAATGCCTTGGCCGAATTTCTCTCTTAAATTTGTTAATTAGGTTTTTTTTTAAGTTTTCCTAATGAGATTAGGAAATAGTTATAAGGGCTATTTATAGGCATGACCGGCCACCCTTGTTACACACATTAGAAACACATTGAAAATTTCAGATTTGCTTTGAGTGAAAATTCTCTTTGAGGTCAACAAGAATTTTCTCTTGTGTTTTCTTTAGAAGTTGTTTTAACAATCTTTTTGAATGTGGGAGCCATCTTCAGCCTTCTTCTTGCCATTGATCTTCATTGGAGGGGAGATTAGAGCCGTTTAAAGGGAGTAGTGAAATCTTTCGGGATTTTAAGGCTTCTTAGGACTTTCTTTTAATTTCTTGCTGTTCAATTTCCTTTTAATTTTCTGTTTTGTGCCGATTTCTCAAACTAATTTCCTTAATCTTCTTGTTGTGTTTTTCCAGCCATCTTCATTAAAGAAAACCAATCGGCCCCTTTTCTTGGCAGCAAAGAACGATCAAACTCCATCTTTTCAATTGTTCTTGCCGAATATTCCTTCTTATTCTGTTCAAATCGGTTTGCTAGAATTAAAAGTTTGGTTTTCTGTTTTGGATCTTAATTCTTTACAGATTCGGTTTGGAGAATTCATAAACCTTCTTGATTGCCGAAGATCCATCTTATTCCAGATTTCCCTCTTTCTTGCTGCACGAATCACTTTAGTTCAATTTGTTCTTTTGTGATCTGTCGAATTAATTCTTTGTTTGTTGCAATTGACAGATTCTGTTGGCTTAGAGATTCCTTGGGAGTTTATTCACGTGCTCTTGACTTCTGAATCTCCCTGAAAATAAGTGTTTCGGTTCTTGATTTACTCTTGCTGTTTTTAGGGTTTTAATTTCAAATCTGTAAAGTTTAAACCTTGATCTTTCTGTTTCATTTCAGATCTGATCGTCTAGAACCTTCGTAGGAATTTCTCGTGACTTGACGACTCGATCTTGGTCCGCGCGCAACCCTCTATCATTTGATATCAGATTTTGGGTGTTTTGGGTGTTCTTGGTTGATTTATAAACTGATCTCCTTTTTTAAAACTATAAACAGCAATTTTACCCAGAAAAATTTTTCGAAAAAAATTCATTTGAGTGGGTAAATGTTGTCCGATTGATCTAAAATTTTACATACATATATTTTTTGCACTGTGATTGAATATAAAAAAATATTTCCTGCAAAAAAATCAGTCGAAAAAGTCAAAAATTTTGAAAAAGACGAAATCCAATAAAAATTTAAAAAAAGGTTCAGCGGGTTGAGTTTGGTGCCCAAACTTTCCAGATCAAAAATTCAATATTTAAGGACATTCCAGATTTAATTTTGTGTTTTTTTGAGATCGGGAACACCTCGAACAAACTTTTCAAGTTACTCCGCAGTTTTTCGAGTTTTTCGATTTCAGCAATTTTTATTGATTCTTAGTTGTAGGTTTTCATTTGTTTGTCTTTATTCTCCCTTTACACTATCTAACACCTTATTGTTTCTTGTGTTAGTAGGATTTTTAAAGTGTGCACAATTCTTCCTCGGTGCAACACAAATCAGTTGGTGTCACGTCAGTTTTTGGCATCCTAGTGCAAATTAGGATTCTTTGGTAGTTCGATTCATACACTTTCTAATTGGTTGATATAGACTCTACTAAAGAACTCACCAGACTGAATTCTACCTCATTGAGAATTTGATTTCTACTTTTAAGTGATTAACGGTGAGGTTTGCTAACTTTTCTTTTTGAGTGTTGAGTGTTTATTTTGCAGGTTTTTAAAAATGTATAAGGTTGGTCAAGGTGAGAATGACCATAATGATGTCTATGACACATTCAAAAAATTCCAACAACAGTTAGACGAATAGGCTGCCGCACTTAGAACTTTGAGTGCTACTATCAATGAGGTGAGATTGATTCAAGAGCCTCAATATCGAGATCCAATTAAAGAAGATATGGATAACCAGCCTCCTGCTGATAAGCGTGGTCCTCGACGTGTCCCTAGAACTGATTATGATTTTCATGATCGTGGGCAACCCTCTTTGGCAAAACTGAAGTTCACAATTCCCCAATTTCGTGGTAAGAATGATCCAGAAGCTTATTGTGAATGAGAATCTAAGATTGAACTTATGTTTCGATATTATAAATGTCCGGATGATGAAAAGGTAGCGTTAGCAACGCTGGAATTTTTAGATTATGCATTAAGTTGGTGGACTCAACTTGGGGAAAATCGTCATCGGAATTATGAAGGTGAGATTTCGACATGGGATGAGTTGAAACAAATTATGCATAAAAGATTTATTCCACCTCATTACTATAGAAAAGATTAAAACAAAGCTTAGAAGACTTGTTCAAGGTAGTAGGACGGTGGATGAATATTTTAAGGAAATGGAGATGCTTATTCAGAGAGCTAATGTGGAGGAGGATGAGGAAACAACTATGGTTCGATTTATTGATGGTTTGTACAGGCTGATAGCTAATACATTGAGGCTACAAACTGACATTGATTTGGAAGAAGTAGTTCATAAAGCCATTGAGATCGAGCAACAATTAAAGGAACAAAGGTTTGGTTCCTTCTCTACTTCACAATATTACCGAGGTAACAATTCCAATTCTGATTTTAAAAGTTCAAAATCCCCTTTTGTTACTAATAAGTCTTCTTTGAGTAATGGAAGTAAGCAATCAAATTGGAAAAAGGGGGCTCCCGTTAAAGCGCAAACACCTTCTAAGCAGCCCAATTTAGGTGATTCAAATGTGAAGAGGACTCGTGAGATTGAATGTTTTAAGTGCAAAGGGCGTGGTCTTTATAGTAGGGAATGCCCTAACATGAGATTACTTCTTCTGAAAGATAATGGTGAGTACACTTCCGACTCTGATAAAACAGATCCAGATATGCCAGAACTTGTGGATGACAGTGATAATGGTGAAGAGTTGGTTGAACCACCAAAAGAAGGGGACTTTGCTAATTTTCAATGCCTTCTAGTTCACCGAACCCTTAACATCCAGATGAAAGATGATGTTGATAACCAAAGGACCAATATTTTCCATTCTCGGTGTTTTATTAAAGGTAACTTATGTTCACTCATTATTGATAGTGGGAGTTGCTCGAATGTAGTGAGTAGCTATTTGGTGGATTCTTTAAAGTTGCCTTGTACCAAACACCCTAAGCCATATCACCTTCAGTGGCTTAATGAATGCTCCGAAGTTAAAGTTACGAAACAGTCATTGGTCACTTTTAAGCTCGGGAATTATGAGGATGAAGTATGGTGTGATGTGGTCCCAATGCATGCGGCACACTTGCTCCTTGGACGGCCTTGGCAATTTGATCGTGATGTTACACACCAAGGTAAGCTTAATCGATACTCCCTTGTGTTTAAAGGTAGAAAATTCACTTTTGCTCCTTTAAATCCCACCGATGTATATAAAGATCAATTGAAGATGATGAAATTTTGTGAGGGGGTAAGAGAGAAAGGACAAGTACAAAAGACAGAGAGAAAAGAGGCTAGTAGTGGCAAAAGTCAAAATTTAAAAAGCCCAAAGGTGAGTGAATCCACAAGTGGTAAAATGAGAGAAAAAAAAATTTTGGCAACAAAAAAAGATGTGAGGAGAGCCCTACTCAATAAACAGCCTTGTATCCTTGTGAGGTTTAGGAAAAATTATTTATCTTTATCTAAAATTAACGAAAATTTCCCTAGTGTGTTTCAGTCTCTTTTGCAGGATTATGAGGATGATTTTAGTGAGGCCCCTAAAGGTTTACCACCTTTATGAGGGATAGAGCATCAAATTGACTTAGTACCCGAAGCTTCAATACCAAATCGACCAGCCTATAGATGCAATCCCGAGGAGACAAAGGAATTGCAAAGGCAAGTTGAGGAATTACTGGACAAAGGGTACATTCGTGAGAGCCTAAGCCATTGTGTCGTTCCTGTCTTATTGGTACCAAAGAAAGATGGTACGTATCGAATGTGTGTTGGTTGTTGCCCAATCAACAAAATAACGGTAAAGTATCGATATCCAATTCCTAGACTTGATGATATGCTTGATGAATTACATGGCTCAATCATATTTACTAAAATTGATTTAAAAAGCGGTTATCATCAAATTCGAATGAGGGAAGGGGAATGGAAAACAACCTTTAAAATAAAATTTGGACTGTATGAATGGTTAGTTATGCCTTTCGGCCTTACTAATGCACCTAGTACATTTATGAGATTAATGAATCACATTTTAAGGCTTCACTTGGGTAAATTTGTAGTAGTTTACTTTGATGATATTTTAATTTACTCCAAGACATCAGATGATCATGTTTTCCATGTTAGAACCGTTTTGGATATTCTGAGAGCTGAAAAATTATTTGCCAACATTGATAAATGCACATTCTGTTGTGATAAGCTAATATTCTTAGGTTTCATAGTTAGTGCTCAAGGTATTCATGTCGATGAGGACAAAGTCAAGGCAATCAAGGAGTGGCCGACTCCTAAATCGATAACTGAGGTGAGATCTTTCCATGGTTTAGCTAGTTTTTATAGACGATTTGTGAAAGATTTCTCTACTATTGCTGCCCCATTAACAGAGGTTATAAAGAAATCTATGGGTTTCAAATGGGGTGAAACCCAAGAAAAGGGTTTTCAGACCCTAAAAGCTAAGTTATGTTCTGCTCCTCTTCTTAAATTACCTGATTTTACTAATACTTTTAAACTTGAGTGTGATGCTTCAAGAATTGGAATTGGCACCGTTTTAATGCAAGATAAGCAACCAATTACTTATTTTAGTGAGAAATTGAATGGTGCACAATTAAACTACTCAACTTATGACAAAGAACTATTAGCATTGGTTCGTGCACTTCAAGCATGGCAACATTATTTGCTGCCTAATGAATTTGTCATACACACAGATCATGAATCCCTTAAATGGTTAAAGGGACAAGGTAAGTTGAGTAAACGTCATGCCCGATGGGTAGAATTCATTGAAACATTCCCTTATGTGATAAAATATAAAACAGGTAAAGATAACGTAGTTGTAGATGCTTTGTCTAGACGATATGCTTTAATAACTACATTGAATGCTAAAGTCTTAGGGTTTGAACATATTAAGGAGTTATATGATGATGATACTGATTTCGGCCATATCTATAAGAATTGTGGACATACTACTTTTGAAAAGTTTTATCTTGTAGATGGCTTTCTTTTTCGTATAAACAGGTTATGCATACCAAAGTGTTCCATGAGAGACTTATTGATTCATGAGGCCCATAGTGGGGGCTTAATGGGACATTTTGGAGTGGCCAAAACACTAGACATCTTGCAAGAACACTTCCATTGGCCACATATGAATAAGGATGTCGAAAAGGTATGTCCCAAGTGCATTACATGTAAACAAGCAAAATCTAAGGTAATGCCTCACGGCCTTTACACTCCTTTACCGATTCCTACTTCACATTGGGTAGATTTATCCATGGATTTTATTCTAGGTTTGCCTCGAACTAAGAAAGGAAGAGATAGTATATTTGTTGTTGTTGATAGGTTTTCAAAGATGGCACATTTTATTCTTTGTCACAAAACAGATGACGCTACACATGTGGCAGACTTATTCTTTAAAGAGGTGGTAAGACTTCATGGCATCCCTAAAACAATTGTTTCTGACAGAGATGTCAAATTCCTTAGCCACTTTTGGAAGGTATTGTGGGGTAAGCTTGGCACGAAATTACTTTATTCCACTACATGTCACCTCCAAACTGATGGCCAAACTGAAGTTGTTAATCGGATCTTAGGGACATTATTACGATCTGTTGTGGGAAAGAACATTAGAAATTGGGAAGAATGCCTACCATTTGTTGAATTTGCATATAATAGATCTATTCATTCTACAACTGGTTATTCTCCATTTGAACTTGTTTATGGCTTTAACCCACTAACAGTACTTGATCTTGCGCCATTACCACTTGAACACATTGTTAATTTAGATGGCGAACAGAAAGCTGAGTTGGTGAAATCCTTACATGAGAAGGCTAGGCAACGAATAGCCAAAACAAATGATGTCAACACCAACAAAGCAAACAAGGGGCGCAAATGGGTTATCCTAGAACCCGAAGATTGGGTTTGGGTCCATATGAGGAAAGAACGATTTCCTACAAAAAGAAAGTCCAAGTTGGACCCAAGGGGCGATGGGCCTTTCCAAGTACTCGAGCGGATCAACGACAACGCCTATAAAATTGATCTACCTGGTGAGTACAATGTAAGTTCTACTTTTAATGTGGCTGACTTGTCCCCATTTGAATTTTCAGATTCGAGGTCGAATCTTTTTGAGGAAGGAGGGAATGATACGATTCACAAAGGCCCAACCCAAGCTCAAGAACGTGATGGGCTAAAATTACCACAAGGCCCAATAACGAGGTTAAAGGCTTTACAAATGCGTTCCAAACTAAATGGGACCATTCAAGAATTTGTTAGCAAGGCCTTAGATGCATACACGAAAGAAAGAGAAACTCAAGATTCACTTTCTTGTTTTCAAGAAAATCAAGAAACCGAATCTTCGCCCAATCTTGCTGTTTGGAGTGATTTCAAGAATCAAGAAAATCAAGATTTCAAATCTTGGAAATCTTGGTCCAAGAAACCGAATCTTGCAGCCAAAGCGCATTGGATCTCTGTTACGAGCATCAACGAACCAATTTTGGTAGGAGATGGACTACAAGCCCAAGTTCTTGAAGGCAAGATCCAATAAGAGGATTCCAAGCCCAACCAAGAAGTCAAACCATACTTAGTTGAAAATCAGGCCAAATTGTTAAAGTGGCCCAATTTGTAAAAATTTTAATTGTTTAATTTAATTTTTAGACTTTTGGAGTATTATATGTAAAAATTCGGCCCAAGCAGCCCATTAAAATACCTTGGCCGAATTTCCCCCTTAAATTTGTTAATTAGGTTTTTTTTAAGTTTTCCTAATGAGATTAGGAAATAGTTATAAGGCCTATTTATAGGCATGGCCGGCCACCCTTGTTACACACATTAGAAACACATTGAAAATTTCAGATTTGCTTTGAGTGAAAATTCTCTTTGAGTTCTCCAAGAATTTTCTCTTGAGTTTTCTTTAGAAGTTGTTTTAACAATCTTTTTTTATTGTGGGAGCCATCTTCAGCCTTCTTCTTGCCATTGATCTTTATTGGAGGGGAGATTAGAGCCGTTTGAAGGGAGTTGTGAAATCTTTCGGGATTTCCAGCCATCTTCATTAAAGAAAACCAATCGGCCCCTTTTCTTGGCGGCAAAGAACGATCAAACTCTATCTTTTCAATTGTTCTTGCCGAATATTCCTTCTTATTCTGTTCAAATTGGTTTGCTGGAATTAAAAGTTTGGTTTGGTGTTTTGGATCTTAATTCTTTTCAGATTCGGTTTGGAGAATTCATAAACCTTCTTGACTGCCAAAGATCCATCTTATTCCAGATTTCTCTCTTTCTTGCTGCACGAATCACTTTAGTTCAATTTGTTCTTTTGTGATCTGTGAAATTAATTCTTTGTTTGTTGCAATTAACAGATTCGGTTGGCTTAGAGATTCCTTGGGAGTTTATTCACGTGATCTTGACTTCTGGATCTCTCTGAAAATAAGTGTTTCGGTTCTTGATTTACTCTTGCTATTTTTAGGGTTTTAATTTCAGATCTGTAAAGTTTAAACCTTGATCTTTCTGTTTCATTTCAGATCTGATCGTCTAGAGCCTTTGTATGAATTTCCCGTGACTTGACGACTCGATCTTGGTCCGCGCACAAACCTCTATCAATAATGCAAACTTTAAGTTTGGGGGAATGCATATGAGGTTTGGAAATACACCCACATTTCAAAAAATATTTTGAGTTTAATGAAGCATGCAAGGTTTATTTGTGGTTAATGCAAATGAGTTTGAAAGTTTTTGTTACATTCGATGCTTAATTCTTGAATCATGTGAATTATCAATGAATGAGTTGGATAAATTTAACTAAATGTTGTATATTTAATTCTTTGATGAATGATTTAGGTTGCATTAGTAATGGATGACGAGTAGCATTCCTTGAATGTTGAATGAATTTGCCTTTTACAGCTGCTTATATATATATATAGTTATGAATAAGAGAAACTCCAAAGTGGGTGTATTGTGAAATGTTAAAGAGGGAACACTCCAATGCAAACGTTAGAGAAATGAATCTGGCCAAAGGTTATCGCTGCATTAGTGTGTGTCGGCGCAATTATGTACTCCCTAGGGGTTTGTTGCATTCCATCATTACTTCTTAGGAACAAGGGTACAGCCATTACTTGTTAGGAACAAGGGTATAGTAATGCAACGATATCCCGTATCACAAAAAAAAAAGAAAAAAAAAGAGACTTGTATAATAAATGTTGTATTGGTAGATAGAATTTAGGATTTATAGCATGATACTAATTATGATGAAATTGCAATCTTATTCATTCATACTTATGTATTGTCGATGCAATATTCTGTCATCTAAATGTGACTCAATCATTTGGATTTTAGGTGATTCAAGTTGCTAGAATGATCATTTGCCTCAGTGAATTCTTGTATAGCCTTGCTAGTTTCTGTTTTACTTGACAACAAGTAAAAACTGAAGTTTGGGGGTGTGATAGTACTAGAAAGAAAATATGTTTTCTACCCACTTATTGATTAATTTGTCCTCATTTAGTTATCTTTAGCACATATTTTAGCATTTTCAGTTCAGTAAATTGCATTTTATAACTCAGTGGATCTTAACCTATTTATCCTTAATTTCGTCATGTTTTGGTACTGATGTCGCTGCATGAGTGTTTCTAGATTACAACCAGAATTGTCATCGCACCTAACAGCTGTCTGGATAAGAACAAAAAGGTGTGAGTTGTCCAGTCTGGTACAACCAACTTGTACATACAGAGGTAGCATGGTTCTAATGAAAGGACACCTGTGCTATTTGGATAAATATTAATATTCACGTGAAAAGGAGGAAAGGAGGCTTTTTAGAGGAGTATCATCTTCTTCAACCTATCTTTTGAAGCTTTTCAGCTATGGCAGCTTAAGCCTCCTACGGGTGAATCGACATGAAAGGGATGCAAATTAGCTCTTAATGAGGAGCCCTAGGTGCGACACAAGAGGGAGTTGAGAGATCAAGTCGAGGTTTTCTAGGAATAGTACTCTTCCACTTGTTTCTTTTATATTTCTTTTCTAAATGCTGGTGATTACTTTCTATTTCATGTTTGTATGGAAGTATACATGATTTTTGGGTTAAATGTTATTTTATTCAATCTTGCTTTTACTGTTTAATCTTTGGGTTTGAATTTTTTTAGCATGGAAGTGTTATTACGGTCACTGACACTAGAAAGTGCAACGACAGTTCAAGCTAACAAGCATGGCAACAAAAGTTGCTTGAGGAGTAGAGGAATTTAATCCACTTGTTCTTAATAGTGTTCCATTGCCATCATCGAAAGGTATGGCTAATGTGCATGTTTAAGCCTTAGATTAAATATAGAAGTTAAGCTTGGTAAGTATTCATTGCAATTTAATGCATCGATAATCACCTATGCTTTTATACCTTGTGAGCACTTAGTATTCTGTTGAATATTCATGTTGGGGATCCCAGTTTATTATTATTATATTTTATCTTATTTTTTTTCAATTTATTGCTTCAACAACTACTCTCACAGTTTATCTCGTTTCTATCTATTTATTGCACTGACATTGATAGACAAAAGACAACCATCTTTGTGGGATCAATATTTGATAGACTCATATATGTCTACTATACTTGCATCGACAGTGTACGCTTGCACATTATTGCTATGACGTTAAACAGTCGATTAGTAATGCATATGTAGGAATGTGTCGACCTAGGGTCAATCAATGCATATACATTAATATAAAAAATGGAGAATGTATCAGCAATAATGTCTAGAGCAGAAGCTTCCTTACGAGCTCTAATAGCACAGACCCTGAACTTTCTCTCACCTCTAACCACTCAGTTGTATCAACAGCTTTTCCTTGACCAGTTGTAACACCTTTACTATTTCCAACTTCCTACCTCTCTATGAAGTAGTCTCAGGTTTAACCGTTTGATTCCCAGAGTCGTGTATTGCTTCAGACAATTTCTAAGGAAATGGTCTGTGGAATCACATTTGAAACAAGTTCCCATTTTGAATCGAAATTCACCAAATGGTTTTTTACCACAATGCTCACAAACTTGTTTCTCTACATTTCTAACATTGCTCGCACTAGCAGTCGGTGAATTTACAGATCTCAGATTGCTCAGTCTTGGTCTATCTCTACTAGTGAACCCTAAAGGTGAAGTGTATCGACTAGCGCCATTACGAAATTTTTTTACTGCTCCTCTTTTACTGAAATCTCGAGATCTCATATCTGACTACCTTTTATGTTTACAAATCTCTTCCATTTTTTGTGCACATTCTGATAGTTCCACAAATTACCATAATTCCAAAGCTCTGATCAACACTCGAATTTCATCATTCAACCTATCTTCAAATCAAATACACATCTCCTCATTAGTCAATAAAATATTTCAAGCATATTTACTTAGACGAACAAAATCTCTTTCATACTCTACTACGGATCGATTTCCTAGATTCAACTCAAGAAACTCTTTATTTTTCCTCTTTAAGTATAAATGATTGGCATATTTCTTTATGAATTCCACCTGAACGAAATCCCAATTATTCCAATCATTCAAAACCATAGTTGTCAATGTACACCACCATGAGTATGCTTCGTCTTTCAGAAACAAAATTGCAAATTTCAAACTATCTTCGAGTGAACACATTAATTCTACAAAGACTCACTGTGTATTCTCAAGCCAGTATTCAGCTTTGGTAAGATCATCATCAAATTTACCTCTAAATTCTTCAGCCCCATACTTACAGATTTTATCAACAGGGGGTCAATGAACCATTGCAAGTACGGGGTTATGAGGTCACGGGGGTGCTGGAGGAAGCACAATCGGAGATAGAGGTTGCGGAGTTGTAGGTTGGCTCTAATAAAATCACTAAACCACTTGTTCATCATACCATAAAAAACATTTTTCATTTCACTATCGAACGATTGTAGAACTGACATACTTTGACACGCTTCCTTATTGGAAGCGTGTACATTACTTTCAGCTTCATTCACAATGACAGGCTTTGATTCGGCCGACATCTTATATCTATAAGAAAAATAGAGTCAAATCGGATCAAAAGCATCATATTATCATAGGTATATGTGGCATGTATATTCTAAACTCTATACATGCTACGTTAGTCCTAGAAAAGACTAAATCGTAACTCTGATACCACTAAATGTAACACCCTATACCCGGTCTGGTTGCCCAGTCTGAGCTATAAGATATTACAACTATAAAACTTTAACATCGTTCACAATTTAATAAAAATAACTAAATAATTCATTTATAATCATTTCCATGCTATTCAATAAAAAACCTAATTCCAGCTTACGGAACATTTAAAATAAACTGGGACCAATTCTGGATTAAAATGAAACTTTTGCAAAATTTTGAGTAAAAAGTGAGAACTGGGGTCACACGGTCATGTGACAGAGCTCAATCCATGTGGCTCAAGAACATGGTCGTGTGGCAAAACCGTGTAACTCATTGTGCCCATGAAACTCAGGGCCACACGACCGTGTTGCCAAGTCATGTAACTCTCTGAGGTCGTGTGGACGAACCTACACCAAAAATCAAAAAGGCCCACATGGCCGTGTCATGCAATTATGTGGGACACACATTCGTGTGACAAACCATATCCCAAACCGTGCGTGCCCAAAATACCATCAAACACAATCCAATTCAGCTACAATTTCTTAGACACCAAGCCATACATTTATCACCACATTAACCCATTCAAAAATGTGCCAAAATATACTAATTCACTTTCAACTTATGTGCCTAACCAATATGCCATTATTGGCACCACATTTTAATATAAACAATAACCAACAAATTAACCTTATCCAATCATCAAATAAAATCCAGATAACATATGCCACAATAAACTATTTATATGATATACCTAATTAGTTTTACCACATTCATCACAAGTTGATCTTGAAACATGAAACTTAACATTATATACCAACTTTAACCACATTACAAAACCAACTAGAACTTTAAATTCATCAACTTCAAAACCCTATATACATGCCATAAAATCGAAAATAACAAATCAAAAACTACCAAAATAGGACTTTGATAGTGTGAGCCTTGAAGTTGATTCGTCCAACCAATTTCACAAAATGTTAACTACAAAAAACAAAAAACAAAAAAAACAAAATAAGCTGAAGTAGCTTAGTAAGTTCATAGCTAATATTCAAATCAACTTACCTTAATTAAACATTTGAAAACTAAAAACACTTAGCTGACTCAAACCTGGCAACCATTTACAAAAAATACATAAAATTAGTGTTGAAATAGCTCATCGTATACTTCATGCTCCTCAATGGTTCAATCAAATCATTCATTTATATATACATTTCATTACATCAATACCATAATGAAACATCCTCGCATGATCATACTTTGATACGAGCCTTCTAATGAATTAACACCAGAAATGTCCAATCATTTTAACATTAATCACAAATTTTCATAGCCTAGTGAACTATAGTAACATGACTCAGGTATTCGAGTAACCATATCACACCAGAGGGCATCGAAATGCTAATAGAGGCACTAAAGTGCAAACCTGTACAAGCGCAGGTTCAAACCCTATTGGCATGCCAATCATATCCCAATTATTTACTTCGTTTAAACATACATTTAACAGATTTTACAACATTTAATAATTCAAAGGCACTTCCAGAAATACATTCATACACAAATTGCCAAACAACTAGTTCATTTCAAAATCATAAAATCATATTTCCTAAATGTTCAACAACTACCAAGTAATCACCTTCTCACCTGTACTTAATTGCAACAATTTGTAATTCCAATTTATTATCAAAACATAAAATTTACAATTTTACAAATTCATTAATGGCAAGTTTCAAGATCTTTAACAATTTTACAAAATAGTCCCTAGGTTAATTAGATTAAGCTACAATAATCTCAAAAACATAAAATTTACGAGAAATAGGTAGGAAAATTACTTACATGCATATGCTTTGGCTTGGCCGAACCTTAAGCTTTTCTAATGGAGCTTCTTATTTCTAATTTCGGTGGAAGAAGTGTTAAGGAAGATGATGTTTTATTATTATTTTACTATTTTATTACCTTATTATAATTAACTTATAAATTAACATATAAAAATTTAAAATTAAATGCCTCAACCTTCCACCCACATAGCAATATGGCCTAATTATTAGATAAGTCCTCAGACATCCACTAATTAATCCATTTAATCAATAAAATTTAACAATGATTAAGTTTTATATCTTTTATGATTTAGTCTTTTATCCTTAATTAACTAACCAAACATTAAAATTCACGAATTGAACCTTCACATACCAATATAATAGCTCCATATATATTTAATAAAATATCTACAAACTCGGTTTAAAGAAATTATATCCCGATACCTTATTTTCCAAAACCACTTGACTTTAAGAGCAAACCACTTGAACCTAAACTATTCGTTCAATTAGCAAAAATTATTAAATCCAACATTCAATATAAAATATATTTGACTCGTATGAATTAAATAATACTAATTACGGACTCATTGGTTGGATTTTTGGTCCTGAAACTACTATTTTTTACACCACTAAAAACGAGTTGTGATAGAATCCTTAGTATTCCCAAGGCGGGGATAGTTGCTAACTGTTACTCACTAAGGTATAGCCCTTATTTTACAATTCAATCAATCAAACATATGGAGACTTTACAATAACGCATACAGTTTAATAAATTATCCAGTAAATCATTTTGAGATATTTAAATCATAAAAATAGATACAATACTTGAACCTTATATAGTATAGCTCTATATATTCATCAACTTACAATAACATTAATTTGATATACCACTTGATTAGACATATAAGTTATATGTTCAATTTACATTTCGATATTAAGATCTCTATGGTATAGTATGATAAGGATCATTGTAGTGATTTGACACGATGTCGCATATTTGTAAACACTAGTGAAGGTCATGGTTGCATAGGTTGATCCAACGTGCACACCAAATACATGCAAAGTGTGAATGATAATGATAGTAGTAATTCCAAGTATGTGTGAAGCGAAAAACGGTAACCAACTAAACTCCTGAGTGCAAAGCACTGACAGTAACTGCCAAGCATATAAAACAACCTGCTATATAATCATGACAAAAATGCAGTACTGCTATCCTATATCATGTCAACTATACCCGATAAGATTCCCACTAATTATTACAATACTTAATACAATTTTATCGATTTTAAGTCTCATTAGTGATTATCAACATTAAAGGTCTTATCACCCACTTTCTTTCCTAATTTATGTATGAATTAATTTATTAATTCTTAATAAGTTAAGATATTATGATGGATATTTCAATTAGAAAAATTATTGGAAGTTTATGGCTTTGCTCAAGTTCTTCCAAAACTTGGTTAAATTGCCTTACAAGGCATTCACTATTCCTTTCATAATTCTTTTTAGATTCATTTTTATTTCATTCCTTTTCTCTCACATTAGCATGTTAATTTTCCCTCCTTTACAAGTTAGTCTATAGGCCATTTTAACTATCTGTATTTTAACTTAATTTTAGAGCTTTCCTAATGTCACATTTGATTAATAAATAGAAGGCTATTACCACAATGCTCGTTCTCGAGAATTTAGCTAGCTTAATCCCTAATATGGTATGAATCATGACACTAAAAATTTTGGGGGCGTTGTAGTCAGTTTTAAACAACAAACTCACCACCCTGAGCTTTTTTTTTCAGCATTTGGATCCTTGAGCTAAACTACAAAATCTCTAAAACCAGAAATGTTTGAGAGTGAAGAGTTTCTTTCTCCAATTTCTTTTCTATTTTTTAATATTTTGATGCTTCTATTTTCTTTTGTAGGTATGTATTTTATGATTCTATGTTACTTTCTTTTATTTTTCATGTTCGATTTGTATTGAATGGTTATAGTTGTGTAGACTTAGAGGTTCACCCATGTAGTGAGGCTTAGTGGTGCAGAGTGGGATAAGGAGATAGCATCGTGAGGTTGTGTTTGAAAATGGTGAAACTGTATGAGATCAAAGATGGTTAAAAAAGGTAACCTAAGGACATTTGAGATAGGGTCAGGACCCTAACTTTGGAAGGTTGAAATGCTTACAGAAAAATTATGATTCACATTAAAGGAGGAAAATATGTAAAATCGCTTATATACATGCTGGGATTTTTCAAGTATTTAGAAAAAAAAGAGGTTGATAACTAGTTTTTAAAGTAGAGATATATTTTGTCTGTATTTTAGCTTAGGATTTTTTTTAGTTCTTGAGAGTTTTTACATTTCCATTTGCAATAATATGTATTTCCTTTAAACATTTTGTAAGACATTTTCTTATCTTTCAATTTAAAAACATTTTTTTTGGGGATTGAATAGATTACACAACGAACAAGTAAAAATTGTAACACCCCAAACTCGTCTCCATTGCCGAATTAGAGTCACGGAGTGTTACAATGAGATATTAAACATTTAATGTTGCATAGAAACACTCATTCAAGCATAATTATAAATATATAAATCACATTCAATTTATAATAAACATGCACTTACAGGCTTTAAATCGAGCTTGCAAGGTCTTAAAAACAATGTGGGAACCTTCTGGGATCAATTTGAAACAAAACAAAAAAAAAGGAAAAAGTTAAAAAATTTGAAAACAGGGGTCACATGGTCGTGTGACAGAGCCCAGACCGTGTGGCTCATAACATGGTCGTGTATGCAAACAGTGTAACCTACTATGCGTAACATAAGATCACACGACCGTGTGACCAGGCTGTGTAACTCACTGTGATCGTGTAGCTCAGGGTCACATGGCTGTTTCGCTAGGCCGTGTAACAATCTGTGTCCGTGTGGACCCACCTGCATTGAAAACAAATAAGAAACACGATCGTGTGGCAGCTCGTGTATCAGGCCGTGTGCACCAAAATTTACTTTCAAAACAAGAAAAATTTTACACCTATCTTGGCTACCAAGAAAATCTTTAAACCATCCTTTAAATACCATCAAAAACACCTCAGAACAAGTCAAAACAAGCCAATTTCATACAACCTAAGTGCCTAACCAATGTGTCCTCATTGACACCACATTTTGATCATCATATACAAAGGCATTTCAGCCATAACAAAAACATACATTTATCTTATATAAGTATGTTGAAAACTATCCACCTAATTTGTAAAACCCCTAACTCGTATCCGTCGCTGGAATAGGGTTACAGAGCATTACTGGAAAACCAAAGCTTAAAACATTTGACTTCAAACATTTCATAAACTATGGAAATTATCAATCAAAATCATACATAATGTCCCTTATTCGATCCCTCGAGGCCTTAGAAATACTTTCATAACGATTCGAGACTAAATTGGAAACATATAAAATTTCATGGAAAAAGTTAAAATTTTCCACACTACAGGGGTCACACGCCCGTGTCTCAGGCCGTGTGAACATTTGAATTAGGGAGAAACGATCGTGTCCCAAGCCATGTAACTCTCTGACTTGGGTCACACAGCCAAGCCACATGCCTGTGGCCAAGCCGTGTAACTCTAAAAATAGCCTCACATGCCCATGTGCCAGGCCATGTGCTAGGTCGTGTAACTGCTTGACTTGCAACCCTTAGAAACCTACAGGGGACACATGGCCATGTCGCATGGTAGTGTGTCACACATGGCTAAGACACACACCCATGTCTTAGGCCATGTGGACAAGGGATAGCCCATTTTCAAGCCAATTCTCTCACCCAAAACAAGCTCGCCCATACAAGCCATGTGCACCAATATTCAAGCATTCAAAATGTACTTAAAACATGCATAATCATGCTAAATTAATATGGTATTTGTCCATACAACCAATATGCCTGAAAGGCACCTCAATCAGAACAACCAAGCATGTCTAATCATTTGCATAATCTAGGCATTATCCAACTATACATTTCTCATCTAATTTCCTTACCAATCTTATCACCATATCCACATGCCAAATTGATACTCAAGCATACCAAAGTGGTCACTAAAACATACATCAACTTCACCATTCCAACATTAACCATAAAAGCACCACAATGCCAAATTATCATTAATCATAAAACCACATATATACATGCCAACATGATAACTAGTTCATCAACCAAAATACCATATTTACAAGCCAAACATAATGGCCACTTCTTCAAGCACAATACACCTATACATTCCATTATAACCATGACTCAAAAACATAAAAAATCTACTGATATAGCTGATGAATAGTGTGATAGGTCTCCGACAAGTTTCCAACCCGAACGATTTTCCAATTAACTACAAAACATTGAAAAGAACACAAAGTAAGCATATAATGCTTAGTAAGTTCGTAAATCATAAACAATGCTTACCATTTCAATGCATAACCTTAAAATAAACATGAAATAATCTAACATAGCTTGGCACAAGCCTAAGCACCATTAACAACACAAGTTAGTGATTAAACACATAACTTAGCAAAAATACACCACATGGTAAAATAGCTTTCAAGAATATAGCATATAAGCATTCATACTTTTCATGAGCATCGCTATACACGCTTTGATCATCAACACCTCATACCTTTAATAACTTTATGACATTGCCAATCAGAACACGTACTGCTCCTTCCCTTTATATGCTCTTTGAACCACTAGAATAATATCGGATAAACGGGAATCTCACAGAATGTGTGCTAACATATGGTCGAAACCATTTCTTTCCTTTTTCCTTTACATAGATGTTCTCTCTCGAGACATAAGTGGGTCTGCTCACACAAGGTGTCGGTCAAAACGTAGCTACGTGGTACTGCTCACACAAGCTATCAAGTATCCGCAACACATGCCGGAACTCAGCCACCGGTAGGAAATTCAGGACTAGCACCCAAAACAAGGTAACCCTAATAACATGTCATTTGTATCCTATATATTCTTAAGGTTCAAACGGGGCTCGATAGTCGTTGAAACGTCATTGGATTTTCTGTTGAGACATAATATGATAATATAACATAATAACATATAAATCAAACACGTTAAAAATGCTTTTTAAATGTACAAACTTACCTCGATCACAAACGAAGAAATATGATCAACTAGCCTGACACTTTTTCTTTCCCTCTATCTAAATCTGTAGGATGCTTAACTTGATCTAAATAATCAAATTCAATCCATTCAATAATAATTCTATTCCATTCAATCCAAAAATCATATTTTTCCAAAATTAGGCTTTTGCCCCTAATGTTTTGATTTCTTTACAATTTATTCCTTAAGCTTGTAAATTACAATTCATGCAATTTCATCCATATCTAAGCTAGCTGAATTTCATATACAACCATAACGACTCATACATTTCATTATTTCACAATTTCCACGCACATGTTACATATTTTACAAATAAATCCTTATTTGACAATTTCAGCAAAATTCACTTTACAAAAGTTGTTTATCTAACAACAAAAATTCATTTTCTTCCATCAAACTTCAAAAAAAACATGAATACATTCATGGAAAAACCCTAATCTTGCAAATTAGTCCCTGGGCTAGCTAGATTAAGCTACACCGACTCCAAAAACATAAAAATCATTAAAAACGGGATAAAAAATACTCACATGCAAGCAAGTAGAGATGACCACATGCTTAAGCTTCTTTAATGGATTTTCTTAGGTTAATTTTCAGTGGTGGATGAGAATAGGAAGATGATACATTGATTTTTCTTTAGTTTAATTTACCTTATTTACTAAATTACACATCTAACCTTTTAATTAACCTTTAAAAACAACATATATAATGTCCATAAAAAGTCCACTCATAATATCAATGGTTTAATTACAACATAAACCCTCTAACCATTTAATGTCATAGCTATTAGATCCCTTTAGCTTATAGAACTCAAGTTTTGCACCTTTTTCAATTTAGTTCTTTTTACCAAATTAAGCATGCAAATGATAAAATTTCTTAACAAAATTTTTATATGATAATACTAACACGTTGTATACATTAAAATAATAATAAAATAAATATTCTCACATCAGATTTGTGGTCCCGAAACCACTGTTTTGATTTCACTGAAACTGGGTTGTTACATAATTACCATATCATATCATAAATCAACCCAAGCAAAGGAACTTAAATCGTTCACTTCCAAAAGAGCCAATTTCATAGATCATATAACATCAACCATATACACAGGTATTGGCACAAGAACAAAACTTTACCATATTCACATAACACCTATTCTAGTTATATCACTTTCATAATCAAATAGCTATACACAAAATGACCTTTCCTAAAAATACTAACATCCTAGGTACATGACAAGACACAAAAAGAGTACATCGCCAACATTAGGTTTGGGATTACTGTTGCATGTTGAGACGACAATCAAGATAGGTACCTAACCTGCATGTAGGGGGATAATCAAATATCGAATAAATTTCATTAAACTCCAAAAGCTAAACATATACTTATTAATCATAATACTTGTACTTATAACATCATGTAGGGGGATAATCAAATATCGAATAAATTTCATTAAACTCCAAAAGCTAAACATATACTTGTTAATCATAATACTTGTACTTATAACATGTAATGTTCATTACCAACCACTATTTTACAAGGGATATATTCAATAATTCTCAACACATCCATTATATAACTTTTTTTCCAAGCTCATTCCTTGGAATTGATTTTACAAAATCAACCATCATATCATTAGTGGCACTTAGTGCCTAACGGAGATACCATAGCAAAGTTTTGCGCCTAGTGCTAGTCGAATATACTGATAATAATTGTGCCCTGCATTGGTTGGTTAAACCAACAATGTTTTACGCCCAGTGTTGGTTGAAAAAACCAATGATATCATATGTGTGCCCAGCACAGGTTGGTTATACCAACATTACAACTATTTCAATGTGCCCAGCACTAGTCGATAAAATCAACAAATACCTACTTAATCTATATGTATATCTCCACAATCTCTCATAACATAATTCAACCTTTTGAATCAAATGACTATGATTAATTCTTTGATCTATTCCATATCCATATATATATATATATATATATCTCCATAATTCTTCCTTTCAATTACTAATCAATCACATCTATAATTAATCTTAGATATTAAAATAATAATTAAATTAATTAAAGAAAATAAATAAAGTTTGAGTTCAAGAACTACGAACTTACTAAAATTACACTAGCTTCCAATGGTCGAAGTCGATTACTCGACGACATTCTCCTTCCCTCGGTTAACAATCGCTCTACTCGTCTCTTGATCTAAATATGATACTTTAATTTCATTAATCGATTCAAATATCATACAATGTTTAACTCAACAATTCATCCTATAATTATCATTTTCATACATTTGCCTTTAAAAATTCAACTTCATTCAATTTAGTCCATACTTCAACATTTAATCAATTAACATCTTTAAGCTAAATCTCTTGTTAACCAAAATTATAAAGTCCCCAAGTAGTCCCTAATCACCCAAAATTTTATAGTTTAAACCATTTATTTATAACTTACAACATTTAATTCCCTAAGGATTTATGCTAAAAATCACTACACAAAGCGACTAAATTATTCAATAAAACTTAATAGCTCATCCAATATTTCTAGCACAGTGAACAATCTAAAAAACCAGTCCCTAAACTTAACATAACATAATAATTTAATCCCTATGTTAGCTTTGTCTCATTTTAATGATTCAAAAAATACAAAATGTACTAAGAATAGAGGTTAAAACACTTACATGCAAGGATTTTTATCAAAAAAATCCTTTTGGAGAAGATGACCACCAATATTCCCTTTGGTTTGAATTTAATTTAATTTACAATTTCCCGTTTAAAAACCTTCAAATTTACAACAAAACTGATAGCATATTTATTTTCCATATTTTACGTACTCAAATCAACTTGTTCTTGAATTAATTTCTTTTAATTGGTGAACTTTATGTTTAAATCTTGTCAAGAATGAAATTTGGATGCTTTAATTCGGAAACAAGCAAAAAATGATTAAATTGATTGATGAGCAATTAAAGGGGGGTTGAATCAGAAAATGGAGACACTTAGGGGCTGATAAGATTTTTGACTTTGTAAAAGCCAAATTTAAAAAAGAAATATGATATTTATTTCATGTAATTAGTGGGTAGGTGAGACTAGCCTAATTTTAGCATATGGTTTATGTACAAATATGTGACATAGTGGACTTGCAAAAATACACCTTGATTTGTCTGGCAATTTAATAGAAAAAAAATCAACTTATTTTCTTTCTTACTTTGCGTGAAACTTAGAGATATAAAGGGGTGATCGGATGGACGATTTTCAACCTTAAGGGTTTGAGTCCCTCAACTTGTATGCACAAAATTCCAATTGTAGAGAACGCAACTCCCAAAAGAGAGACTCAAAGATGTCTCAATCCACCCATGATGGAACTGGTAAGGAAAGAAGTTTAAAAGTTACATGATGCTGGGATGATCTATCCCATTTCTGACAACAATTGGGTTAGCCCAGTTCATGTAGTTCCAAAAAAAAATCGACGTAACCGTAATTAAAAATTCGGCAGGTGAGATGGTTTCCACTCGGGTCCAAAATAGGTAGAGAGTCTACATAGATTATAGGAAGTTGAATTCTTTAACTCGAAAAGATCACTTTCCACTTTCTTTTATTGACCAGATGTTAGAACGTCTAGCTGGAAAATCTCATTATTACTATTCTTGATGGTTACTTAGGTTTTTTTTTTCCAGATTCTAGTGGCACCGGAGGATCAAGATACACAGTTCCAAAGGTGTATGGTAAGTATTTTTTTGACTATGTCGAGAAAATAATTGAAGTATTTATGGATGGTTTTACTGTGTATGGTGAATCTTTTGATGTATGTTTGTCAAATCTTGCTAAAATTTTAGAAAGGTTCCTAAAATTTAACCTTGTTCTAAATTATGAGAAATGTCATTTTATGGTTGACAAAAGATTAGTTCTAGGTCATATCATTTCTGGTGAAGGAATTTATGTTGATAAAGCAAAAATTGATATTATTAACTCACTTCCATACCCCACAACTGTGAAGGAGATCTGTTCTTTTCTTGGTCATGCAGGTTTTTACAGGAAACTAAAATTGTTGTCTTCTCTTGGAAAAGTTTCGATCGTATCTATTAGGAACTAAAATTGTTGTCTTCTTTGACCATGCAACTCTTAAATATCTTATCGGGAAAAAGGAAGCAATGCCAAGACTTATTAGATGGATATTAATTTTGCAAGAGTTCGATCTTAAGATAAAGGATAAGAAAGGACACGAGAATTTGGTAGCTGACCATCTGAGTCGAATACCTCCATCGAAAGATGTTGCACCTCTTAAAGACAATTTCCCAGATGAAAGTCTGCTTTCTACTCAGACAATTTTTCCTTGGTACACAGACATGGTGAATTACCTTGCTACATGTATAATTTCTTCAAATTTTTCACATTCTAAAAAGGATATGATTAAATGACAATCGCAATACAATATTGGGGACGACCCCTACCTTTGGAAATATTGTTCTGATCAGGTAATTTGATGATGCATTGCAGAAGCTGAGGTAAAATCGATTCTATCTTTTTGTCATTCTTACGCATGTGGTGGACATTTTACCCCTAAACAAATCGCACACAAAGTACTTGAATGTGGACTGTATTGGCCACATATTTTTCGTGATGCATATTTATTATGTAAAACTTGTGAAAAGTTTCAAAAGGTAGGAAATTTGAGCCGAAAAATGGAATACCTCTAACACCTATACATTTATGTTAAATTTTTGACGTATGGGGCTTCAACTTAATGGGGCTTTTTGTCTCATCATTCAATAACATTTATATTTTACTTGCAATTGACTATGTATCAAAATGGGTGGAAGCTAGTGCCACTCGTTGTGTTGATGCTAAAATTGAAGTAGAGTTTCGAAAGAGTTATAATTTTTTCCAGATTTGGCACACCGTGAGCATTGATCTGCGATCGAGGAACACATTTCTAAAATAAGGTAATCGACACACTTTTGAAAAAATATGGGGTAGTACAACGAGTTGTTACGGCTTATCACCCTCAATCAAATTGTCAAGCAGAAGTATCAAATCGAGAGATCAAATTGATTTCGGAAAAGACCGTTAAGCCAAATAGGAAAGATTGAAGTTTGCAACTAAATGATGCGTTATGGGCATACCGCACAACTTATAAGGGATCCATAGGTATGTCTCATTATCGACTTATATTTGGTAGACCATGTCACCTTCTTGTAGAATTATAACACAAGACGTTTTGGGCGGTTAAGCAATGCAACATGGAGTTGGAGGCTACAGGTAAGTATCAGAAATTACATATTCAAGAACTTGAGGAAATTCAATAAGAAGCATATGAAAGTGCCCAAATTTATACAGATAAAATCAAGGCATACCATCATCAAAAGAGAACCTGTACAATTTATGGTAGGGCAGCGAAAAAAATAAAAAGAAAACCCTCAAGCCCTTCTGTAACACCCCTTACCCGAGACCGTTGCCGGAATCGAGTACAAAGCGTTATCTGGCTTAACTTACTAATTTGGAGCATAAAAATTTGCTTTTAAAATTAATTCTCTCACGTTCAATCAATATGTCCCTAAAAAGGATCCTCGAGACCCTAAAACATTCAATGAAGACGATTAAGGTCCAAACCGGGAATATTAAAAATTTTCCGATTACTTAAACAAATTAAAATAATTTATTTCACTATTCACAATAAAATTGTCCATCTGTGCAATAGTCATTAAATTAATTATAACTCAAGTTACAAAACTCGAAATTTAGATCCGTAAATTTTCCCCAAAACTTGACCCACATATCTTCTTATTATAAAATTTTCAGAATTTTTTAATTGGCCAATTAGTACAGTTTATTAGTTAAAGTCTCCCCTATTTCACTATTTGATAGCCCTGACCTCTCATCACTAAAAATTAAATATCTCATTATACAGACTTCATATCATGCTTTTGCTTGTTTCTAATAAAAATAGACTGACTGAGGAATCAATAAATATAAATTATAACTCATAATTCTTTTTGTAAAATTTTAATAATTTTCTAAAGTCAAAACAGGGACTTCAGAAACCATTCTGACCCTGACTTACTAAATTTCTAATATCTCATAATATAAAATTCTTTTGCTTGCACTGTTTCTTTCATATGAAAATAGACTCAATAAGCTTTAATTATATACCTCATTCATTCTCTAATTATATTTCTACTAATTTTGGTGATTTTTCTAATTCACATCACTGCTGCTATCCAAAACTAAACCATTACAAAATTTTACTCTTTTATAATTTCTTTGTATTAACCCACATTTAAACATCCATAATACCAAACATGTTCTTAATTAGCCATTTTAATAGCAAATCATTAGCCATATCATATCAACACACTCAAAATGACTAAGTCCCTATACATGCCATAACTTTACACGTTTCGGAATTACATAATACCGAGATGTTCGTGGATAGTGTGAAACGAACTCTGATGCCCTTATGATCCCCGAACTGACTTAGCGATACTATAAAAGAAAGAAGGAAAATAAATAAAGTAAGCATAAAGCTTAGTAAGTTTACAAATAAATAAATAACAACATTTATCATAAACAATTATATTCATAAATTTTCATTAAGCATTAAGATCTTTACTTTCTTCTTTACTTACTCTCTTACTTGTTTACTTACTTGCTTGCTTAAACAACTCATGATTATAACTTACTCCTTCATTACTAAAATTTCTTGTCTCAATTGATAACTGAGATACTCTCAATCTTATTAACTCACATGAACTTGTCTATTAGGCTTTTACCGCAACTTTCATGTAACATCGTCTATTTACTAGCCCATTGAATCACTTGGAATACTAAGGATACTTAGGTATCTTGTCTAAATATAACATGCCAAAGCTATGTCCCAGACATAGTCTTACATGGGATGTTTCTTGTACTGCCAATGTCATATCCCAGTTATGGTCTTACATGGGAGTTCTCATATTAGCGCCCATGTCATGTCTCAGACATGGTCTTACGGGGGACCTCTCATCTCGGTGCCAACACCATGTCCCAGACATGGTCTTACATGGGACCTCATTCCCTTAATGTCATGACATTTGTATCCATTACATTTCCAATGTTTCAACGGGGCTTTTATCATTGATTCTCTGTCATCTCATACTTAAGTCAACATTAAATATTTTCATGAAATAAATACATAATTGCTGAAAAATAACAGCATTAATAATAATTATCAAAATATTGCATTTATTTACCATAAACTTACATCGGTACAAAATATGATCAAATCTAGCACTTTAGTCCTCAACCTTTTTCTTTCCCCAGTCTAACTCTGAATTTCGTTCTTCTTGATCTATAATAGAAATTTTAGCTTATTTAATACTCACATTCATTAAAATATTCCTTGACTCAACTTTGGCAAAATTACAATTTTGCCCCTAAACTTTTGCATATTTACACTTTTGTCCCAAAGCTCAGAAATTAAACTTCATCCCTTATTCTTATGTTTTATGACATGCTGAACATTTTTCCCTTCTACGGCAACATCAAATTCCCACTCTAACACTTACTTA
Source organism: Gossypium raimondii (assembly GCF_025698545.1). Lineage (NCBI taxonomy): Eukaryota > Viridiplantae > Streptophyta > Magnoliopsida > Malvales > Malvaceae > Gossypium > Gossypium raimondii. The sequence continues at coordinate 28,918,876 of NC_068567.1, read as the reverse complement.
TGAACATTAGGTATTTTTATCGATTATGTCGTTTTACTCGTTCACTTAAAATCGCTTCGCAAAAGTTGTTTAACATAATTTCATACTTCATATTCTACCATAAAACATCAAAATAAACACATTTCACATTTGGGTATTTTTCCAAATATGAACCCTAGGCTAAATTATTGCTAGAATAAGCTAAATCAAGTTATCGGGACTTCAAAAACGTAAACAACATTAAAAATGGGGCTTGGGATCACTTACTATTGAGCCTGGAAGCTTGACAACCCAAACTATGGCTTCCCCCTTGCTAAATTCGGCCAAATGAAGAAGTTGAGCAAATTTTTCCATCATTTTCCCTTTTTAATTCTTTTTTATTACTAAATGACTAAAATACCCTTCACTTAAAAATTTCTTATCACTTATCTCATATCCATGTTTTCCCACAATTTAACCAATGGTCTAATTGCCGTTTAAGGACCTCAAATTTAAAATTTCAAAACAAGTGGACACCTTTAACATGTAAAACTCAACTTTTGCACTTTTTACAATTTAGTCATTTTGACAAAATTGAGTGCCCAAACGTCGAAATTTTTGAACGAAATTTTCAAAAAATCATTCCGTGAAATTTGTAGACCATAAAAATATAATAAAATACAATTTTTTTCCTCATCGAATTTGTGGTCCCGAAACCATTGTTCCGACTAGGCCCAAAATGTAATATCCTGATTTTGGGCCTAGTCGAAACAGTGGTTTTGGGACCACAAATCCAATGAGGAAAAATTTATTTTTACTATATTTTTATGGTCTACAATTTTCACGGAATGATTTCGTGAAAATTTTGTTCCAAAATTTCGACGTTTGGGCACTTAATTTAGTCAAAAGGACTAAATTGTAAAAAGTGCAAAAGTTGAGTTCTACATGTTAAAGGTGTCCAATTGTTATGAAATTTTAAATTGGAGGTCTTTATATGGTAATAAACCATTGGTTAAGATATGGACAAAAATGGACACGAGATAAGTGAAATAGGAAACTTTTAAGTTAGGGGCATTTTGGTAATTTGGTAATTAAAATGAATTAGAAGGGAAAAAGATGGCAAATTGTGGTCATCTTCTTCATTTGGCCGAATTTAGCAAGGGAGAAGCCATAGTTAGGGTTTTCAAGCTTCCAAGCTCCACAGTAAGTGATCCCAAGCCCCGTTTTTAATGTTCTTTACGTTTTTGAAGTCTCGATAACTTGATTTAGCTTATTCTAGCAATAATTTAACCTAGGGTTCATATTTCTTCATTTGGCCGAAATTAGCAAGGGGGAAGTCATAGTTAGGGTTTTCAAGCTTCTAAGCTCCATAGTAAGTGATTCCAAGCCCCGTTTTTAATGTTCTTTACGTTTTTGAAGCCCCGGTAATTTGATTTAGCTTATTCTAGCAATAATTTCACCAAGGGTTCATATTTGTAAAAATACCCATAGGTGAAATGTGTTTATTTTGATGTTTTATGGTAGAATATGAAGCTTGGAATTATGTTAAACAACTTTTGCTAAGCAATTTTAAGTGAAAACGAGTAAAATGACATAATCGGTAAAAATAACTAATGTTCATAAGTAAGTTTTAGAGTAGGAATTTGATGTTGCCAAAGAAGGGAAAAATATTCAGCATGTCATAAAACCTAATCATAATGGATGAAGTTTAACTTCCGAGCTTTGGGGCAAAAGTGTCAATATGTAAAAGTTTAGGGGAAAATCGTTATTTTTACAAAGTTAGAGTCAAGGGTTGTTTTGATAAATGTGAGTATTAAATAAACTAAATCTGATATTATAGATCAAGAAGAACGAAATCTAGGGTTAGACTGAGGAAAAACAAAACGTTGAAGACTAAGTTGATAGATTTGGCCATATTTTGTACTGGGGTAAGTTTACGGTAAATAAATACAATATTTAAATAATTATTATTAATACTGATATTTTCCAGCAATTATGTATTTATTTTATGAAATTATTTAATTTTGACTCAAGTATGAGATGATAGAGAATTAGTGTTAAAAAGTCTCGTTGAAACATAAGGAATATATCGAAAACAAATGTCATGACATTTGGGTTAAGAGATCCCATGTAAGACCATGTCTGGGACATGGCATTGGCATCATTGAGGTTATGAGAGGTCCCATGTAAGACCATGCCTGGGACATCGCGTTGGCACTGAGATGAGAGGTCCCACATAAGACCATGTCTGAGACATGGCATGGGCACCGATATGAGAACTCTCATGTAAGACCATATCTGGGATATGGCATTGGCAGTACATGAAACATCCCATGTAAGACCATGTCTGGGACATGGCTTTGGCGTTTATTATCAGAAAAGAGACCCAAGTATCCTTATTATTCCAATGTGGCTCAACGGGCAAGTAAACAAATTATGTTCCATGAAAGTTCAGGTAAAAGCATAAATAGCAAATTCAGGTGAGTTATAAGAATTAAGAACATATTATGTTATCAATTGAGAACCAACATTTCAGCAAGAGAAGAGTAAGTTATAATCATGAGTTATCTAAGTAAACAAGTAAGTGAACGAGTAAGAGAGGAAATTAAAGATCATGACATTTGAGTATAATTATTTGTGTTAAATGTTGTTATTTATTTGCTTGTAAACTTACTAAGCTTTATGCTTACTTCTTTTATTTTCCTTCTTTTATAGCATTGCAAAGCTAATTTGGGGATCTTCAAGACATCGGAAAGCGCTCACTCTATCAACAACAACAACTCGGTATTTTATGATGATCAATCTTTGAGCTATGGCATGTATAGGGACTTAGTCATTTTGAATGTATGTCCTTATGATATTGCTAAAGGATGATGTGTAAATATGTGATAATGTTTAGCTATTAAAATGGCTAAGTAAGAATATGTTTGGTATTATGAATGCCTAGGTAATAGTTTATACCTAGAAATTATGAAAGAGTAAAATTTGCAATGAACCGCTTTTGGGACAAAGAAGATGACATGACTTTAAAAATCACCAAGGATAGTATAAAATGAATTATAAAGTGAATAATTAATAAAATTAAATATTATCAAGTCTATTTTCATAGAAAAATAACAGTTTGGGTAAAGAAATTTTATATTCTGAGATATTTGAATTTTGGTTAGACAGGGTCAGAATGGTTTTTGGAGTCCCCTGTTCTATTTTTATAAAATCATTAAAAATTGAAAAAAAAATAATTATGAGTTATAATTTATATGTCTAGATTCATTAGTGAGTCTATTTTCTGTAGAAACAATTGAGAACACCATATAAAAATAATACGATGAGAAAATTGATTTGTAGTGAATAAAGGTCAAAACCGTTAGGCAGTGAAACAGATGAGACTTTAATGAATAAATTGTACTAATTGGATAAACCAAAAATTCTAAAAATTTTATGGTAAGATAATATTTGAGTCTAGTTTCAGGTAAAATTTATGGATCTAAATTTCGAGTTTTTTAACTCAAGTTATAGTTAAATTAGTGACTGCTGCGCAGGTGCATAGCATTGTGGTGAACAGTGAAATAAATTTTAAAAGCAAATTTTTATGCCCCAAACTAATAAGTTAAGTCAAGTAACGCCCCATGCTCAACTCTGGCAATGGTCTCAGGCAAGGGCTGTGAGACAAAATCGGGATATTACACCTTCACCCTACCTCTCCCTTTGTTTTTCTTCTTATTCTCTTCTCAATGAAAACCCTAACCCCCATTAACACCGACATGCCGACACCATCTCCAGACACTACCACAGCACCAATTGGCTGCTGATTATTCTCTCTTTTTCTTCTTTTCTTGTACCACCACATAAGAAAAACACAAAACGACACTTATTCACCAACATCGTCGCTCATTTCATTCCTCATTTGTCGCCATCGATCATGGACCCCACGAAACTATCGCAATCTCACAGTTTCTCTCATCGCCAATTGGCTCTCTTTTCTTCCCCGAACATCGTCGTTCACCTCTCATAATATTTGGGTCTAGTTTTAGGTAAAATTTACGGATCTAAATTTTGATTTTCGTAACTCGATTTATAGTTAAATTAGTGACTGCTGCGCAGGTGTAAAGCATTGTGGTAAACAGTGAAATAAATTTGAAAAGCAAATTTTTATGCCCCGAACTAATAAGTTAAGTCAAGTAATGCCCCATACTCAACTCCGGCAATGGTCTCGGGTATGGGGTGTGACATTTGTTGGTATCAAAGCAGGTTTAGTCAGTTCTCGGAACATTCAGTGTGAATAAGAGTCTAGCTATACATGCCATACTTATATTTTGATAGTGTGACGACTACTGACGGTTTTAAAATGTTTTCTTTTATAGTTATGGATCCTGAACGAGCTGGTGCAGATGATGTAGAGAGTAATACGCCCACTCCCGCAGAAGGGACGGTGCCACCTAATAGTAGTGAAAGGCCCATATCAGTTAGTCAGGGAGGAGGGGCTCGAAAAGCCTTCTTCCAAGCTATGAATGATTGGTTTACCGAGTTCATTCGTACGAATCCGGCTGTTAGACCTCCACCCCCTCATGATTCTCAGGTTCCCCATGTAGCTTCCTGAATCGTAGGTATAGTTATAAGAGAAAGACCACCAGTTGATAAGATCAGAAAACAAGGGGTTGAAGAGTTTCGGGCTACTAAAGATGATGATGTAGAGAAAGCTAAATTTTGGCTCAAGAATACTATCAGAGTTTTTGATGAATTATCCTGTACACCTAAAGAATGCATGAAGTGTGTTGTCTCACTTCTTAGACATTCGGCCTATCATTGGTGGAAGACTCTTCTGTCAATGGTACCGAGTGAGAGAATTACTTGGGATTTCTTTCAGGAGGAGTTTCGTAAAAAGTATATCAGTCAGAGGTTTATAGATCAAAAAAGAAAAGAGTTTATTGGGTTAGAACAAGGTAAGATGACTGTGACCGAGTATGAACGTGAATTTGTCAGACTTAGTAAATATGCTCGAGAATTTGTGTCCACTGAAGCCAATATGTGCAAGAGATTTGAAGATGGGCTCAATGATGATATTCGACTGTCAGTGGGTGTTTTAGAAATCAGAGAGTTTGTTGTTCTGGTTGAAAGAGCCTGTAAGGCAGAAGATTTGTTAAAAGAAAAAGAGAAGGGCAAAGTTGAAATTGAAGTGCAAGACTTGAACAAAAGGCAAATGAGCAGATCATTTCAGTCTACATCCAAGAGGCCTAGAGAGTTCTCTAGTGGATCAAATTTTTCAACCAGGTATTCTAGCCGAAACAGAGGCAGAATATTTGAGGCTCCAAGAGCTCAGATTACTACAGTCGTAAGTACAGGTAGTACTCGACCACCTAGGCCACAATGTGCCCAATGCGGTAGACGTCATCCTAGAGAGTGTAGAGCAAATGAAAATGCTTGCTTTAGATGTGGTGCACCAGATCACTATATTCGGGATTGTCCCGAAATAGTTAAAACAGAAGTAATACCGAGTGCGAGAAAGGGAAATGCTCCTACTAGAGGCAGACCACAGAGGAATCTGGGAGTTGGAGCAAGTAACAGGGGTACGCCCAGAGACTCAACTGTTAGACCAGATGTTAGAGCACTCGCAAGGACATTCGCTATCCGTGCTCGTGAAGAGGCATCCTCCTCTGATGTGATTATGAGTACATTTTCTCTCTATGATACTAATGTTATTGCTTTGATTGATCCGGGTTCGACCCATTCCTATGTTTGTATGAGATTGATGCCTAGTATGAACATGCCTATAGAATCTACTGAATTTGTAATTAAAGTATCAAATCCATTAGGCCAATATGTGTTAGTAGACAAAGTATGTAAGAGTTTCCCTTTGATGATTAGAGGTCACTGTTTTCCGGTCGATCTCATGTTATTGCCATTTGATGAGTTTGATGTGATTCTTGGTATGGATTGGTTGACTGCCCATGATGTGATAGTGAATTGCGGAAAGAAACACTTTGAGCTGAAATGTGAAAATGGTGATATTATCCGGGTTGATTCAGATGAGTCAGATGGTTCTCTCGCTATGATTTCTGTTATGTCTGCTCAGAAATGTTTGAGAAAAGGGTGTGAAGCTTATCCTACTTTTGTATTGAACACTAGAGATCCAGAGTTGAAAATTGAATCAGTGCTAGTGGTACGTGAGTATTTAGATGTGTTTCCAGAAGAATTGCCAGGTTTGCCTCCTATTAGAAGAGTTGAATTTGGTATTGAGTTGATTCCAGGTACAACTCCTATTTCTATTGCTCCTTATAGAATGGCCCTGTTGGAATTCAAAGAATTGAAAGCTCAGTTGCAGGAATTAACTAATAAAGGTTTTGCAGGGCCTAGTTGTTCTCCAGTGTTTTTTTTGAAAAAGAAAGACAGTTCGATGGGATTATGCATAGATTATCGACAGCTTAACAAAGTAACAATAAAGAACAAATATCCACTGCCTAGAATTGATGAACTGTTTGACCAATTGAAGGGAGCTACTGTGTTTTCCAAGATAGATTTGAGATTCGATTATTATCAGTTGAGGGTTAAAGAGTCAGATGTTCCGAAGACTGCTTTCTGGACTAGGTATGGTCACTATGAGTTTCTTGTGATGCCATTTGGCTTGACTAATGCTCCTGCTATTTTCATGGACTTAATGAACCGAATTTTCAGACCTTAATTGGATAAATTTGTAGTTGTGTTCATTGATGATATTCTGATTTATTCTCGTGATGAGATTGAACATGCCGAGCATTTGAGAACCGTTTAACAGATTTTGAGAGATAATAAGCTTTATGCCAAGCTTAGTAAAAGTGAGTTCTGGCTTCGAGAAGTTGGATTCCTTGGACACATTGTCTCAGGTGATGGTATTAAAGTTGATCCGAGTAAAATTTTAGCAATTGTTGATTGGAAGCCTCTTAGAAATGTATCAGAGGTTAGAAGCTTTCTTGGATTAGCTGGTTATTACAGACGATTTGTAAAGGGATTTTCCATGATAGCTACCCCATTGACAAGGTTGTTGCAAAAAGATGTCAAGTTTGAATGGACTGAAAAGTGTCAGCAGAGTTTTGACAAGTTAAAGGTATTGTTGACTGAAGCTTCTGTTTTAGCACAACCAGAACGGGGTAAAGAATTTGTGATTTACAGTGATGCATCCTTGAACGGATTGGGTTGTGTACTTATGCAAGAAGATAAAGTCATCGCATATGCTTCCAGACAGTTAAAGCCACATGGGAAAAACTATCCGACGCACGACTTAGAGCTGGCTGCCATTGTATTTGCGTTGAAGATCTGGAGACATTACTTGTACGGTGAAAAGTGTCGAATGTTTACTGACCATAAAAGCTTGAAGTAGTTGATGACTCAGAAAGATTTGAACTTGAGGCAAAGAAGATGGCTAGAGTTGATTAAAGATTATGAGTTAGTGATCGATTACCACCCAGGTAAGGCAAATGTTGTTGCTCATGCCTTGAGTAGAAAATCTTTATTTTCATTGAGAGCTTTGAATACCAGTTTGGCTTTATCTAATGATGGTTTCATTTTAGCTGAGTTGATGGCTAAATTGATGTTTCTCGAAGAAATCTATGAAGCTCAGAAAAATGACATTGAGTTGCAAGCTAAAAGAGCTCAATGCGAGTCGGGAATAGAGTTTTATTTTCAGATTTGTTCTGATGGTTGTTTGATGTTCAGAGACAGAGCATGTGTACCAAAGAATGATGAGCTTATTCGAAAGATCTTACAGGAAGCATATAGCAGTTCTTTGTCTATTCATCCAGGTAGTACAAAGGTGTATAACGATTTAAAGAAAATATACTGGTGGGCAGGAATGAAAAGAGATATTTCAGAATTTGTTTCTAGATACTTGATCTATCAACAGGTAAAGGATGAACATCAGGTACCTTCAGGTTTATTGCAGCCTGTGTTAGTTCCTGAGTGGAAATGGGACCGAGTTACCATGGATTTTGTAGCAGGGTTGCCGTTGACACCGAAAAAGAAAGATGCAGTATCGGTTGTGATTGATAAGTTAACGAAGTCAGCTCATTTTATTCCAGTTCGTATGGATTATTCACTTGACAAGTTGGCTGAATTGTATGTTTCAGAGATAGTCAGACTACATGGGGTACCGTTATCGATTATCTCAAACAGAGATTTGAGATTTACTTTGCAGTTTTGGAGGAAACTGCAGGAAGCTTTGGGTACAAAGTTGAACTTCAGTACAGCTTTCCATCCTCAGACCGATGGTCAGTCAGAGAGAGTTATTCAGCTACTTGAAGATATGCTCAGATGGCAGTTGGGAGAAATATTTGCCGTTGGTAGAGTTTGCCTATAATAATAGTTATCAGTCAAGTTTGAAGATGGCTCCTTATGAAGCTTTGTATGGACGTAAGTGTCATACACCTTTGTATTGGACAAAGCTTAAGGAAAATCGGATTTACGGGGTTCATTTAGTCAAAGAAACTGAATAGAAAGTAAAAGTTACCAGAGATTGTTTAAAAGCAGCTTCAGACAGACAAAAGTCTTATGCAAATTTAAAAAGAAAAGAGATCGAGTATCAAGTTGGTGACAAAGTGTTTTTGAAAGTATCCCTGTGGAAGAAAATTTTTAGATTTGGCAAGAAAGGCAAACTAAGTCCACGTTTCATTGGATCATTCCATGTAACTGAAAGAATTGGGCCCTTAGCATATCGGTTAGCTTTGCCAACTGAGCTATAGAAGATTCATAATGTATTCCATGTGTCTATGTTACGTCGTTGCCGTTTCAATCCGTCACATGTGATCTCACCGACAGAGGTTGAGATTCAACCAGACATGACTTATGTTGAAGAACCGATAAAAATTCTAGATAGAGAGATTAAGCAACTAAGGAACAAGAGTATTGCACTTGTGAAAGTGTTATGGAATAGGCATGGGGTTGATGAGGCTACATGGGAGCCCGAAGAGGCTATGCGAAAACAGTACCCAAATCTCTTCACAGGTAAGATTTTCGGGACGAAAATCCCTAAAAGGGGGGAGAAATGTAACATTCAGATTTTGGGCCTTGTCGGAACAGTGGTTTTGGGACCACAAATCTGATGATAAAAAATTTATTTTTACTATATTTTTATGGCCTACAATTTCACGGAATGATTTCGTGAAAATTTAGTTCAAAAATTTTGACGTTTTGGCACTCAATTTAGTCAAAAGGACTAAATTGTAAAAAGTACAAAAGTTGACTTATACATGTTAGAGGTGTCCAATTGTTATGAAATTTTAAATTGGAGGTCTTTATGTGGTTCTTAATCCATTGGATAAGTTATGGACAAAAATGGACATGAGATAAGTGAAATAGGAATTTTTTAAGTTAGGGGTATTTTGGTAATTTGGTAATTAAAATGAATTAGAAGGGAAAAAGATGGCAAATTGTGGTCATCTTCTTCATTTGGCTGAAATTAGCAAGAGGTGAAGCCATAGTTAGGGTTTTCAAGCTTCCAAGCTCCATAGTAAGTGATTCCAAGACCCGTTTTTAATGTTCTTTACGTTTTTGAAGCCCCGGTAACTTGATTTAGCTTATTCTAGCAATAATTTAACCTAGGGTTCATATTTGGAAAAATACCCATATGTGAAATGTGTTTATTTTGATGTTTCATGGTAGAATACGAAGCTTGGAATTATATTAAACAACTTTTGCTAAGCGATTTTAAGTGAAAACGAATAAAACGACATAATCGGTAAAAATACCTAATGTTCATAAGTGTTAGAGTGGGAATATGATGTTTCCATAGAATGGAAAAATATTCAGAATGTCATAAAACATAAGAATAAGAGATGAAGTTTAATTTCCGAGCTTTGGGGCAAAAGTGCCAATATGTAAAAGTTTAGGGGCAAAATCATAATTTTTCCAAAGTTAAAGTCAAGAGCTATTTTGATAAATGTGAGTATTAAATAAACTAAATTTGATATTATAGATCAAGAAGAACGAAATCCGGGGTTAGACCGTGGAAAGAAAAAGGTTGAAGACTAAGTTGATAGATTTTGCCATATTTTGTACCGATGTAAGTTTAGGGTAAATAAATACAAAATTTCAATAATTATTATTAATGCTGCTATTTTCCAGCAATTATATATTTATTTTATGAAATTATATAATTTTGACTCAAGTTTGAGATGATAGAGAATTAGTATTAAAAAGTCTCGTTGAAACATAAGGAATATATCGGATACAAATGTCATGACATTTGGGTAAAGAGATCTCATGTAAGACCATGTCTGGGACATGGCATTGGCATCATTGAGGTTATGAGAGGTCCCATGTAAGACCATGCCTGGGACATCGCGTTGGCACCGAGATGAGAGGTCCCCCGTAAGACCATGTCTGGGACATGGCATGGGCACTGATATGAGAACTCTCATGTAAGACCATATTTGGGATATGGCATTGGCAGTACAAGAAACATCCCATGTAAGACCATTTCTGGGACATGGCTTTGGCGTTTATTATCAGAAAAGAGACCCAAGTATCCTTATTATTCCAATGTGGCTCAACGGGCTAGTAAACAAATTATGTTCTATGAAAGTTCAGGTAAAAGCATAAATAGCAAATTCAGGTGAGTTATAAGAATTAAGAACATATTATGTTATTAATTGACAACCAACATTTCAGCAAGAGAAGAGTAAGTTATAATCATGAGTTATCTAAGTAAACAAGTGAACGAGTAAGAGAGGAAATTAAAGATCATGACATTTGAGTATAATTATTTGTGTTAAATGTTGTTATTTATTTGCTTGTAAACTTACTAAGCTTTATGCTTACTTCTTTTATTTTCCTTCTTTTATAGTATTTCAAAGATAATTCGGGGATCTTCAAGACGTCGAAGAGCGCTCACTCTATCAACAACAACAACTCAGTATTTTATGATGATCAATCTTTGAGCTATGGCATGTATAGGGACTTAGTCATTTTGAATGTATGTCCTTATGATATTGCTAAAGGATTATGTGTAAATATGTGATAATGTTTAGCTATTAAAATGGCTAAGTAAGAATATGTTTGGTATTATGAATGCCTAGGTAATAGTTTATACTTAGAAATTATGAAAGAGTAAAAATTTGCAATGAAACAGTTTTGGGACAACAGCAGTGACATGACTTTAAAAATTCACCAAGGATAGTATAAAACGAATTAGAAAGTGAATAATATATAGAATTAAATCTTATCGACTCTATTTTCAAAGAAAAATAACGGTGTGGGTAAATAAATTTTATATTTTGTGATATTTGAATTTTGGTTAGACAGGGTCAGAATGGTTTTTGGAGTCCCCTGTTCTGAATTTATAAAATCATTAAAAATTGTAAAACAATCATTATGAGTTATAATTTATATGTATAGATTCCTTAGTGAGTCTATTTTCTGTAGAAACAAGTGAGAACACCATATCAAAATAATACGATTAGAAAATTTATTTTTAGTGAGTAAAACTCAGAACCGTGAGGCAGTGAAACAGGGGAGAATTTAATGAATAAACTGTACTAATTGGCTAAACCAAAAATTCTAAAAATTTTATGGTAAGGTAATATTTGAGTCTAGTTTCAGATAAAATTTATGGATCTAAATTTCAAGTTTTATAACTCAAGTTATAGTTAAATTAGTGACTATTGCGCAGGTGCACAGCATTATGGTGAACAGTGAAATAAATTTTAAGAGCAAATTTTTATGCCCCGAACTAATAAGTTAAGTCAAGTAACGCCCCATGCTCAACTCCGGTAACGGTCTCGGGCAAGTGGTGTGAGACAAAATTGGGATGTTACACCTTCACCCTACCTCTCCCTTTCTTTTTCTTCTTATTCTCTTCTCAATGAAAACCCTAACCCCCATTAATACCATCTTGCCGACACCATCCCCAGACACTACCACAGCACCGATCGGCCTTTGATTCTTCTCTCTTTTTCTTCTTTTCTTGCACCACCACACAAGAAAAACAAAAAACGGCACTAATTCACCAACACCGTCGCTCATTTCATTCCTCATTTGTCGCCATCGATCATGGACCCCACGGAACTATCGCAATCTCATTGTTTCTCTCATCGCCAATTGGCTCTCTTTTTTCCCTGAACACCACCATTAACCTCTCATATTTATTTTTCTTCTTCTTTTTTCTTTTTAACCATACCCACCGACCCCCAAACGTCAATCATCGTGAAATCGCCACTGTGTTATAAACAAACGCCGTTTGTTCCTCAAGCCCATACGCAAACCATGGTATGAACTAGGAACCGAGCAGCCGATAGGTTCCCGACTTCCCTTAATTGCGAACAAATCTGACTTTTAGCATGTCCTATCGTCGATTTAGATGATGACGACTTGGATATGTCTCCACCCCCTACAAGACAAATGGTTGCGCCTATTAGAAATTGCTACCGGCGAAGCCCAACTCTAATCAAAATTCTTATCAGCCCCTAAATGTCTCCATATTTTTGATTCGACCCCTCTTCAATTGCTCATCCTTCAATTTAATCATTTTCTGCTTGTTTTCGAATTAAAGGATTCAAATTTTGTTCCTGACAAGATTTAAGCATAAACTTTACCAATTAGTAGAAATTAATTCAAGAAAAAGTTGATTTGAGTACGTAAAGTATGCAAAATAAATATGCTATCAAATCCCCCCAACTTAGCCTATGTTTTTCCTCAAGCATACTGTACATTCATTCACTAGAAATTATTCAGTAACTTATCAAAAATCAAGCCTCTTTTCCACAACCATGATCAATGCAAACAATTTAGGCGAAAAAAATGAATAAATGCTCAAATACTTAGTTTGATCAACAAGTGTCCATAAAACTCAAACAAATATGATACTTATTTCATTTAATTAGTGGGTAGGTGGGACTAGCCTAATTTTTAGCATATGGTTTATGTATAAATAGGTGGCATGGTGGAGTTGAAAAAATACACCTTGATTTTCCTGGCAATTGAATAGAAAAAAATCAATTTACTTTCTTTCTTACTATGCATGAAAGAGTGCAAGCATTCTGCCAACTTTTGTTTCCATTTCAATATTTTAGCTTAATTGTTTCCCAAGCTCTTCTCTTTTCTCCTACCACCATTTCCATTCAAATCCAATTCCATAACCAACCAAAGCAGGATTAATTTCATGCTTCATTAAATTCAAATTAGCTTTAGGCTGGTATTCTTTTCGGTCAGGAATCGTGAGAAATGTATCCGCACTAAAAATTCTTCAAATCGGTATTCATCATCTCTCCGGAATATCAGGATTGACAAACTCATCCCTTAAAGTTAATTCAATTTCAATTCAAAAAGCGCGTTGGGTTAGAGTCATTTTGGTGGACAGATGGAGAGACGATTCAACCGTTCAGTATACAGATTTTCGTGAACAAATCAATGGAGATAGTGATCGGACTTAAACGTCTCGTGTGGTTGAGGTAGTTGATCAGATTTCATTTCTTCAAAACGCAAGGCTATCGATGCCTTGAATCCCAAACGCGTGTATCGTGGTTAGATAATCGGTAAGGGTTGGGTTGCACAGTGTACTAGAATCAACTAAGATAGGAAGAATTGAGGGCTAGGAAGAATTGAGGGCTAGGACGTTCTTAGCCGCTATAACGAACTTATTGTTTGGAGGAAAAAACTCATTTTTGAGGATTGATTCAGAGACCGGACTTCACTGAGTCTAGGGTTAAGGCTTTACAATTCTATTTGCAAAATCCAAAATCATTTTCTAATTTAATTTTACTTTTGATTCTTTAATTGCTTGTTTCTGCTATCTCAATTATTTAATTTCTAGACATTTCCAACTCTCCTTATTTATTTAATTTATTTTTCAACAGGTTAATTTGGAGTCGTGGGCACGACTATTGCCACGATTACCGACACGAAAGAAATTATGTTCACAAAAAAAACACGAAAGCTGATCATAATTACCAATCCCTGTGGACTCGACCCTACAACTCTTTACTACTCTTTAGAGTTATTTTATTATAGGAATTTTTTTATTTGGTGGTTTCGATACCCATAAAAAATCTATTCCATAAACATCCACAAACCAAAGCTTTGGTATTATTACCCACTAAGTCCCATAATTTATTTTTTTTATAACTGTTTAACACAATTACTAATAAATCTCAACTTGTACATCTATTACACTTTAGTCCCTTTTTACTTAATTAATTATTTGAACTTTAAAATTTCACTACCAAAATTTTGTATGACATATGTAATACCATATAAATACTAAATAATTAATATATACTGACTCACTAGCCGAAATTTGTAGTCTCGAAACCTTTACTCCCGACAACACTAAAAACAGGTCGTTACAACGGAAGAAATTGAGAAATTGAACACACAAATTTAATGTGGAAAAACCCCTCCAAAGAAGATAAAAAATCACGGGAAAAGATTATTTTACTATAATGGCAAAAGAATAAATAGTACAAAAGATGGAGATAAAAAAACTAAACCCCGGAACCTGAAAATAAAGAACCCTCAAAACGTTAACACAAAATTCTCCAAAAGTGTTATGAGTTCTAATATTTTAATAAGTGTTTTTTTAAGGTTGTAAAAGAGCCTATTTATAGGCTAAATTCATAGGTCAAATAAATTATACTAATAAATGTTAAATATATTGTACTAATAAATACTAAGTCTTCTAGAAAGAAAATATATTTTGTTTAACTTGACTTGCAAGCAATCTCTTAGAATTTGGGTCACACAACTCTAACAATCTTCACCTTGACATAAATTCTCACAACGCCATCTTTGCCAAAGCCCGCCACAGGCCTATCTTGAGGTATGTAGAGAATTAGCTTAGTCGAATTTGTGCTTAGAAGTTGGAAGACTTCTATCCTTCGACTTGTGCACTGTCAAATCAAAACTAACACAAGTCTAATTTCACAAACACAGTTATAACACCCCTAACTCGTATCTATCGCCAAAATAGGGTTTCAAAGTATTACTGAGTAACCGTAATCTAAATCATTCATTTCAAACATTTAAAAAAATCATAATATAATTCATCATTAACATGTATATATCAAGCATTGCTTCAATTCACCATACCATACTATGGCTTCAAACACAAGCACATGTTTACTAAACCAACATTACACTTATAACCTCATTTACAATCCATCCATAAAATAACTATCATCTAGACATCCTAGGTACATGCCAACACAAAAGATAAACATCACCACATTTGAGTTCGGGATCATTGTTGGATGCTGAATCGGTGATCAAAAGTGAAGTACCTAACCTGCGCACGGAAAAACAAAACCGTATGTTGAGTAAAACTCAGTGATACTTCTATGTTCCAAACATTTAAAGACAAGAGAATACAAAATGCACAATTTAATTATGAACACATATTAATGACTAAGATCACAACTATCATATGCCAACCTTTTGAATTCATACATATTAGCACATCATTTCATACTACATTCAATTTACACATACGATCATATTTCATTTGATTAACAATGTCTCAATTCACACAATTGCTATATAAATAGCTATTCACATATCCAACCGTATTTCATTTAAACAAGAGCATTATCCATTCCATATTCAATTCATGAGTATATAACTTATATATTCCATGTGTTTACAACATATTTCACATTTCATTTTCAATTCACCATATCACTTCCATTTCTCATATCATGTCATTTCAATATCAATTATAAAATTTTATTATTTATTTACCCCTATTAACACGACTCGGACTTGGACGGATACACAGATCCAACCAACACACCAGTTTAGCACCTAGTGCCTCATCAGATAAATCCAAAGTAATAACTGCGCCCAATGCTATATAAATTAACACCTAATGTCTCATCGGTTAAACCGAAGTAAATTGACACCCAGTGCCTTATTGACTCGAAGTCGAAGAAATCTCTAAACTCTTCCTATCCTATGTTATGCCATATATATCTGACTCATCCCGATACAGTTAATAGGGTTAATTTCACATTTCAAAAACAACCAATATCCAACATAAATTTTTCATATAATCACATATACACATGAATTTAATTAAATCTATAATAATCAATATCCAACTTTCACATTAGCACATATATTTCTTTCAATTCAATAATCAATACATTCATAATTTATATACCAATTTAATCCATTTCAATCAACTATCAAAATGTCAAATACTCACCTAAAACACTTACCATATGCATTAAATCGAATTACAACAATTAACAACTATGTTCGAATTATAGAAATACAAACTGTGGATTTCGAGCTATTCGACGTCGATTTTATCCTTCCCCTTTTTAGTCGACATTAGCTACGGAATTAAAAGAATTAAAATTCATCAATACAACACAATTCAATTTCATATTGAATATTTCAATTTTTACTCAATATTTTCCTAAATTTCAATTTAGTCCCTAAATTGAGACTAATTTTATTCTTTACATTTAATTCTATATTTTCATACAAAATTCACTTTAAAATAAATTTAACTCCCTATTTTCACTTAAACCCCTAAATTTCAATTTTTTCACAATTTAGTCCCTATTACTCAAAATTTACAATTTATTCTACAATTTAATCCTTTTTCATTTCTAGCTTAAAATCTATCAAATTAATCCCTAATACTAAAACTATCCAACATTAACAACATTTAAAATCTTAAAAATTGCTAAAATTTCAACATGGGTTGGGTAGTACTTAACCCCAGGATTCCAAAAATATAAAAATTACAAAAAAAGGGGACTAAATTGACTAACCAATTGAAATTTGAAAGTTTGAAGCCCTTAGGTCATGCGTCTCCTTTCTTTTTTCTTTCTCTTTTTCTTTCTTAATTTTGCATGTCTTTCTATTTCTTTTTCTATATTCTTTCTTTTAATACCTATTTTGTTTTATTATACTAATTATTATTATATAATACATGTATACATTTACTTAATAATTAAGATTTCTTAATATTATAACATATTTTTATAACATATGCCATCCACTATACATATATATAGGTATAATTACTACATTGGCCCTTTAATTAATTTTTAATTCATAATTCAACTTTTAACTCAAATGCGATTTAGTCCTTATACCTAATTACTTTTAATTCAAGTCAATTCGCTTAACTAAAACCTAATTAACTACACAACTAACTTTGTAAATATTTATTAAAAATATTTACGAGTCCAATTTATGGAAACGGAGTCCCAAGAATATACTTTCTGACACCCCTGACTATCGGGTCGTTACAATAGTGCCTCCACTCCAACGAGTTGCCTTCACTCCAACGAGTTGCCTCCACTCAAGACCTGCATCCAAAAGAGAACCTCTCTTCAACGAAATGGTCACACCTTTTTCCCTCCTTTGATCAAGTTGCCTCCACTCCAAACGAGTTGACTTCGACTTCGTAATGGATAAGGGACATCCAGTTTCATCGGTCACTATAGAACCTTCCAGAATATAAAGACTGTCACTCCTTTTACCTTTTAACAAAACGAGAGCCCCACAAGACACCTTAATATTTCTCGACTCGATGTTGATTCTGCAACCTTTCTAGTCTAAAAAACTTAATGAGATGAGATTCTTTAGTAAATCAGGTACATACCTAACATCTGAGAGTTTTCTAATCGTCCCATCGTGCATCCTAATTTTAACAGTACCAATACCGATTACCTTACTGGATGAATCATTTCACATGTGCACAACTCCACCTTCAATCGAACTGTATGTGAAGAACCATTCTCTATTGGAACACATGTGGAAAGAACATCCCGAATCTAGGATCCACTCAGACGTAAGCTCAGAGCTATTTCTTGTTGACACAAACGAGAAATCATCATCGCTTTCATCGGTCAAATTGGTACCAGTTGCATCTTCTTTGTTACTCTCAGCAGCCCTTTTATTTTGCAGTTTATAACAATCTACTTTGACGTGACCGAACTTCTTACAATAGCGACACCTTTTGTCTCGCTTTTTTGATGCTACCAAAATGGAAGCTTGCCTATATTCCTCGCTATCTGAACCAAATTCATTGTCGAGTTTGTTTTTACTCAATAAATGACCCTTCACATTCTCGAACGAGAGTTTGTCTCTGCCATATATCAGGGTCCCCTAAAAAACTTGTATGAAGAGGGTAAATAGCACAAGAATAGCATAGCCTAATCTTCATCGTCAATCTTAACCTCAACATTCTTTAAATCATTTAAAAAAGTAATAAATTGACTAATGTGATTTCTAAGAAGCTCACAGTTATTCATACGAAACGTAAATAGACGTTGTTTCAACACTAAACTGTTAGCCAGAGACTTAGTTGCATAAAGAGTTTCTAACCTTTTCCACAAAGCGAATGAGGTTTTCTCCATCAATACCTCCTACAATACCCTATTCGTGAGGCACAACTAGATTGCAGACAGGGCCTTTTCATCAAGCTTTTCCCATTCTGTCTAATCTAGATTCTCAGGCATTTTTTTTAGTAACAACCTTTTTTAGGTCGATCTGAACTAGAATTGTCGCCGTCTGAACTTGTCACAGATTGAAATTTGTGACACTATCGAACTTCTCAATATCAAACCATGTTGCTGTCATCTCTGAACGGGCTGATCTACGAAAATTGAACTAGCTCTGATAGCACTTGTTGGGGATCGACCTAATTAAGTGATGAACAAGTAAAAATAGTGGAAGAAATTGAGAAATTGAACACACAAATTTAACGTGGAAAAACCCCTCCTAAGAGGATAAAAAACCATGAGTAAAGATAATTTTACTATAATAGCAAAAGAACGAAAAGTATAAAAAATGGAGATAAAAAACTAAACACCAAAACCCAAAAATAAAGAATCCTCGAAACGTAAACACAAAACTCTCCAAAAGTGGTATGAGTTCTAATATTTTAATGGGTATTTTTTCTAATATTGTAAAAGAGCCTATTTATAGGCTCAATTCATAATTCAAATATATTATGTTAATAAATGCTAAATATATTATACTAATAAATACTAAATTTTCTAGAAAGAAAATATATTTTGTTTAACTTGACTTACAAGCAATCTCTTAAAATTTAGGTCACACAATTCTAACAATTTTTTCTTTAATTTTTGTATTTTCTCTTAAATTTAATATTAAAACGGAAAGTGGAAAAAGAATCCTTGGACTCTAAGTTTGGATTCAACAAGATTTGACTTGCACTCCATTATTGAGCATTTTTAACCCTCAAATCCTTCCTGCATAAATGGTGATATGTTAATTTCTTATGGATAGCTAAATTTCTTATGGATAGCAGTTTATAACAATCTGCTTTGATGTGACCTAACAAATTTCGCAGTTTAAGCCCTTTTATTGTTGCTACTTTAAATCTTATGGATAGCTAAATTTCTTTATGGTTAATGGTGTATGTTAATTCACCATCAAAAATTTGTTTTATATGAAGGTACAAATTTTTCCTACTGAAGATTAGTAGATCTTAATTTCCTTTATACAAAATAGATATAAATTAAAAAAATAAAATTGAATTAATTGTTATGTTATATGATGAACATATTATCTACTCGAGAAAAGTAAATATATATTTTGAAATTTTACTCTTTTGTAAATTTTATGTATCTTTTAAAAAGAAAAGTACATTTTATAATTTCAAGAATTTTTATTATTGTATTTTTTTCTAATTTTTTAAACAAAATTTTGAATTTTTTCTGAAATTTCTTTTAATTTATTCTTTTTTATTTTTAAAATTTTATTTTGCAAAAGAGAATTTTCAAAAATGGAAAATTTTATATATCTATATATATTTTTTCTATATGTTTTCTGAAATTCTCTTTATTTATATTTTCGCTATTTTTTTGTATTCTATGTGTTTTAAAAAGTAAAAGTAAATATTCGGAAATATACAACTTTCCAGATTTTTTATTTCTTAATTTGCTTTATTTTTATTTGTTCCTTTTTAAATTTATTCTTTCAATTTTTCCAATTCTTTCCCTTACAGTAACTGATCGCGCTCTCATTTTTTTAACACTATTTACTGTTGGGGTAAAGTTGGGATAAAGTGATACATGATGAAAAAATTAAAATAGCAAATTAATAATAAAAAAATTAAGCAACAAATTAAGTACAATTGTTTTTTTTAAACAAATACTAGCCGGGGTATTTTATTAAACATGAAGCAAAATGAGAGTACCGTAAAAACAAAATGACAGCTGAGCAAATTAAGGACAACTTTGAAGATAAATAATGCATTAACCATTTTTAGTTTATTACATCAATTTGATAATCTCAATAAAATTGAGAAGAAAAATCTAAACCTTTGTGTTGCTATTAAATGATATCATGCATTTGTATATTTGACATTTAGCTCGATAAAAGACGCAATTGCAAACATCCTTTTAACCAAAATAAAAATAAAAAGAAAGGAACATTTAGTTTTTTAATTTATGGATTGTGTATAAAGGAAAAAAAAGTTACCACCTTCTATAGTTTATCTGATACATTTTTAGAATAAAAAAGATGAAAAAAATTAAATTGAAACACCCACTGTCAGACTCATCTTTATTCGACACTCACCTGAGTCAAAATAAATACAAAAATTATTTTGAAATACATTTCTACAAAACTCAGAAGAAAGAACAAAAGCAACTGTATTGGTTTTTTTCTTTCTAAAACTTAAACAGTCTCTCAAACTAACTTATATTCAAAAACCTTTCAAATCATTCACTACTGCAAGATTGAAATTGCAGTTACAAAACTGAACTCATGTATGTATGCGTGGAGATTGCTGCTCTAACCGTTCGTCTTTTCTTCTCTCTAAAGTAGAGTGTCCGACACATATCCAGACATGAGTATAGACGTGGAAAAATATAAAAAGAAATGAACATACCCTAGTTGGATACATAATCATATTCAATACTCGTACATGAAACCGAGTAAGTAGCTTAAGAAGAAGCTGGAGTCCTTTTTATGGAAGAAGCCTTTGTTGGATTTTGTTCTTTGAATCCCAACATCTTATTTAATGCACTGACATAAGCTTTGACACTGGAAACAACAATATCCATTCCTGCCCCAGTTCCACTGTCACCAAAGGAGAAAAGATTTTAATCCACTGAATTTATCGAGCTGGAAATGTTTAAAACGGACATGGAAACAAAAGCAAGAAGATTAAGCACCTAAATGTTCGATGAACGAGTTCACCAGTCAACGCATGAGTAGATAAGTGACTTTTCTCTGCACGAATTAGAACGCGGGTCATGGCTATAGCATCAATTCCTTCCGTAACGGCATTCATTGAGTACTCAAGTAGTGAAACCGATTCCTGTAATTGATGGAAATTGATAAAGCATTGATATTTAAAAAGTAGCCTTAATTATAAGAAAATCCGGAATTCATAGACATTCTTGGTAGCATCCGTAACAAACAAAGAAAAGTACTTATTTCTGGTATCAAACCTTGATAATGAGATCAACAGCTTTATAAGCTGAATCTACAGGTCCAGTTCCAACTGAGCAGGCAACATGCTCTCTCCCATCAGCATCGATGAGTTTAACTGTTGCAGTAGAAAGACCAAGAGTTCCGCAAGTAACCTGCATGTTATGTTGGTCGACGAACAACATAGTTAAAAACACAGTTACGAGGATTGCTGCTACCCCTAGTACTACAATCCACATCATAGATCTGGATGGCTATGTTGCTGGACTCTTGAGTTTTCTTTAGGTACTCATCCAACATTCATGTTTGAACATGGGTATGGGAATAAAACCTTCAAAGCTCGTCCAAATATATGGATAAACTTAAGAAATATGATCATACCCACGTTGGTCACATAGTGTACTGGATCTCTTTGATAGGCATCTAGGATCGTCAAAACCATGAACCGAATTGATGTGTCAAACAAAAAGACAAGCATGAAGAAGAAATAGTAAAAGGAGAGAGAGAAAGAGAGTCTCTAATGGGGTAAAGGAGATGAGAGGTAAAAAATAAATAAATATGGACAGAAACTCACTCTTGCAAACTTCAAAGTTGAGAGAGTAAACAGTGGGGGAGTATCTAATAGGGTAAAGGAGAAATATTCACTCTTGCAAACTTCAAAGTTGGGAATGGCCATGAATTAACTTCCAAAAGAAAAATTAGCATGGTTTTTATTTTGAAAAATGTGTATTGACACTTTCATCAAGCCTCTGTATTCCATTCATGTAGACCATGCATGTCAAGTTTTGAATAAATTAAAGATATCTAACTATTTGTTTTGGAGTAAAAAACCAACAGTTAAATATATATTAATAAAGAAAGCATTATAGTTCGATATAATAGAGATATCAAATAGATTCCAAAATTTACATGCATGGCAAGTATCATTATATTGATAGATTCAACGGTTGGATTATTAAAAGTAAAAGTGTATATAATTTAAATAATAGTAATCTTAAAAGGGACGGTATTTTTAAAAAAATAGTTTTCTAAAGAGATTTTTTTTTTAAAAGAGTGATTTCTTCTTTTTTAAATAAAAATGAGTGGTTAAGATATAACTACTCCTAAAACATATTTATTAAATGGTTTTCAAGTAAATCCCAATTGAGTTGGTGTCACTAAGTCCAGTGGCATCATGCTTAGTTAGGGAATTTTATACAAGTCCAGTGACACCAATACCACTTCAAAGAACAATCTCATGTTGTTCTCTAGTATCTAGAGGTAAACTTTTATACAGGTAGTAGCACCATTAAGGTAGATGGAACGATGGAAATCCCAGGAAATAGAGGGGAAGCTCTATTCCTTGCCATTCCCATGCTCAATGTCTTCAATTCAGGGTAACTTGATGACCTCTCAAAGCATGGAGGAGGTATAAAGGGGACACCCCTTTAATGTGAAAGAACGCCAAGAAGTCTATTGTATACATTTAATTATTTATTATTTTATTTACTTTATATATCAAACCAATAAGAACAATAATGCTTCATACAGTATCGCAACCCAAAATAACAAGCCAATAAAACATGCCCCCACCTTGTATCATAAAATGTGTAGGAAGTGCACCCAATACCACATTCATGTAACTATTGTTTGAAAAGTTCTAGTTACCTGTAGATCCAGAAGCTTCCAAACCACGTCTGGTTGAAAAACTTCATCTGAAACCAATGCTACTAGATCAGCATCAGTGACTCGCTGGAAAAACCAGTAAATAAAATAAGTATAGATCACATGATCCTCAAAAACAAAACATAAATAATGCATTAGTACTTGAGTTTCCAGACAACAGTTACTTTTCCTTTTAAAAAATCAAGATATGATAGAAAACAACAAAAACTCAACCAGAAAGTAAAAGAACTTATAAACACCAAGGGAGCCAGGCATTCATAACCAACAAAAACCATTACTTCAGACTGTCATGTCACAATCACCAAAGATCTTGAAAATATATTTTCAAATACTTGGAACAAAATCCCAATAAAAATCCTTATTAACTATTTGGTAATTGATCATTGATAACCAGAACCTTTAAACTCGAGCTACGCCAAAAATCATTCAATATATCCTATATTACTTGGAATTTTGGATATGGGTATGTATCTGACAAGTGTAGTTAGATTTATTTTTTTGAAGTTCTTCCACATATTTGGAGGATATTTAGAGGTCCTATCCTCATATTCATGTGTCAGAGGTGAGTGTTAGATACAGGTACTTAAGAAAAATGAAGAATGTGAACATAGAACATATCAACTGCCAGCAATCATCCACCCTTCAGGTCTATTTCCTCATTTTCTAGGCACACAGACAATTTCTCAGACCAGTATCATCCTTTAAAAAGTTAACCATGCCAAAATTACAAAATAACAAGGTTAACCATGCCAAAAGTCCATGGTTAATTTAAAAAGATAGGAGTTTTTGTGTTACAAATACATTGAGAACCCAACTGGATAACTGTAGCTTATGACTACACTAACATGGTAAACAACGAAAAAATAAAACTACGTTTACAAAATAACATCATTATCTGTTTCCTGTCTCTGTATTTTTATCTGTTCTTATTTTTCATACAGATCAATGAAAATCTTGTTAGTTGCTGAAACTAGAAAGCCAGGCTGCTTTTAAAATAAAAAACTGTAGAAAAATGTTTCCTTAGTTAGGCCTATTCTTTTGGTATAAATAATCATTCCTTTTTTTCAACTTCATTTTCTGAAAAAACATCACTGGAAAACAAGAAATTTCCACACTTGAAGATAGCTTATTGTTGACAGCTTATCACAGCTAATCTCATTACTGATTTTTAGAGATTAGATTAGCTTAAAATTAAGATTATTGATTTAATATATTAATTATGTTTCCTTAGTTAGGCCTATTCTTTTGGTATAAATAGTCATGTAAATTTTTCTGTTGGAATATACAAGAGAAATGGATTCCTATTATCAATATGGTATCAAGAGCTTGAGAATCCAGATTTAGGGAGCTTATTTTCTTCAAAATTCTCGAACGCTAGAAAATCCAATTTGGTACTCTCCATTTTTCGGCCTATTTTTTTTTCTCACCACCCCCTTCAACAGAGTCACAGTCTCAACTTCAGCAAAACCTCAAAATCCGCTGACCAAACTCCCTGCATGTAGCTCTCACGCGCCACCCATAGCTTCGGTGTACTTGCTCACACGCCAACGTGTGCAACTCACAATCGTCGAGTTTGATTCTCCGACCACCACCATTGGCTTTGTTGGTGTTCTCCGGTCTTCCTTGCTATTATTGGCTCTTGTGGTGCATTTTTTTTTTGAGAGAAAAATAATTGGCAGAATTAAAAATATATATTTATGATAACCCCTTGAATCCAACATCCAATTTTGTAAAGTCAAGTAATGCCTTTAATACTCGTATTAATACCGACTCATGGATTATTGATTCTGGTGTGAATAGACACATGATAGGTTCCTCTAAGTTTTTTAAACTACTTCCCAAGTCAAACAAAAGAAGGTGTCAAGATAGTCGATAGATCTTTACTCCTATAACTGGATTAGGTTCTGTCAACTACACACCCAATATTAAACTATCCTCTGTACTACATGTTCCTCGTTTTCCAGTTAACCTTTTATCTGTTAGTGCTATCACAAATACCTTAAACTGCAAAATTGAGTTTTTCCCTAATCATTGTGTATTCCAAGACCTTCAAACAGGGAAGATGATTGGCATTGCATGATGGCTCATATATGTTGGAGTGCAGTAGTGAATTTGTTCAAGCCTTTTTTAGATGTTATCAACCAAGAAATAATGCAATGGCATAAGCGGTTAGGACAACTATCATTTTTTTCGTTATGTAAAAGTTATATCCCAAATTATTTTCAAAGACTCGATTTGATTCATTGTTTTGTGAAGCTTTTGAATTTGCTATACACTAAAAATTCTTATCCTTTGAGAAGTAATACTTCTTTTATGACTATTCAACATGATTTTTGGGGACCAACTCAACAGGCTTAATTATTTGATAATTGATGGTTTGTTTCTTTTATTTATTGTTGCATTATGATGACTTGGGTGTATTTGCTAAAATAGAAAAATGATGTGTTTACATGCTTCCAATCTTTTCATTAAATGGTATATACTTAATTTGATGCTAAGATACAGTTTTTTAGAACTAACAATGGTATAGAGTATCATTTTGATGCCTATTTGGAGTAATTCATCCAACAAATTGTCCTGATACTAGTTCACAGAATGGGATTGCTGAAAGGAAAAACAGGCATTTACTAAAAGTCGCCTGATCTCTTATGTTTTCCATAAACCTTCCAAAATCATTCTGAGGGGACACTATTCTTGTAGCCGCCTACCTTATTAATAGAATGCCACTCAAAACCTTTTATTTCAAAAAGTCTCTTGAAAATTGTACAAGGTAAAAATAATTATACTGTTCTTTCTAGGATGTTTGTATGTGTCTGTTATGTCCATGGTCGAAAAGCAGGCAAATTAGATCCATGAGCCCTTAAATGCGTGTTCATTGGGTATTCTCCGACACAGAAAGGTTACAAGTGTTATCATCCTCCTTCATGAAGAACTTTCGTTACTATGGATGTTACAGTCGGAGAAATTGAGCCACATTATGGTACAACTCAATCACCTCTTCAGGGGGAGAACAATGAGAGAAAAGAAGTAATATCTGGCTCAGTAAGTTTTGAAAAATAACACCATTGTTTAAGGGGAAGCTACTGTTAAAAGGGAAACTACTGTTCCAAAAAAAACTATTGTTCAAGGGGAAGCTACTGATCAGTGGGAGACTACTGTTCAAAAGAAAATTATTGGGCATTTGGACAAACTAAATTTAAAAAAGTATTCAAAAAGACTTAGACCAGAAGAAGTCATCATGCAACCTACTATGTGCCAAGAATCTTCCTCTTCTAGTGAGTTACCCCCTAATGATTTAGATAAACTTATTGCCCAAAGGAAAGGTGTTAGATCTTGTACTAGACACCCTATGTCTAATTTTATCTCTTATGACTCATTGTCCCCTCCCTATAAAGCCTTTGTCTTGTCTTTGTCCTTTGTGTCTATTCCACAGGATTGACATAAAACATTTGAAGAATCCAAGTGAAAAGAAGTCATGGTTGAAGAAATGAAGACACTAGCAAAGAATGAGACTTGGGAGCTAGTTACTACTCCATTAGACAATAATTTGGTGGGATGCAAATAGGTGTTTACTGCGAAACACAAGTCTAATGGTTCAATTGGTTGCTAAAGGCTTCACTCAAACTTATGGAGTAGATTATCAAGAGACGTTTTCCCATGTTGCCAAAATGAACACCATCAGAATTTTGTTATCTTGTGCAGCCAACCTTAAGTGGAACCTCCAACAATGTGATGTGAAGAATACATTCCTACATGGAGAATTAGAAGAGAGAGTATATATGGAGATTCCTCCTGGATTTGATAATGCAAAAAGGCAAGAGAAAGTATGTAGATTAAAGAAAGCCTTGTATGGATTGAAACATCACAAGGATAAGATCACTTTTCTTATTGTATATGTTGATGACATAATGATGATAGGAGACGATGAGGAAGAAATGGCTCAACTGGAACAATGTTTGGCTCAATAATTTGAAATAAAAGATCTAGGAAAGTTACAATTTTTGCTAGGAATTGAAGTTACCAGATAAAAAAAAAAGAATCTTCATATCTCAAAAAAAATACATCCTAAACCTCTTGATTGAGATAAGCATGATGGGATGCAAACTCGTAGAATCACCTGAAAGCAATCATAAGTTGCAAGCTGGAATAAGAGAGACAGTGGATAAAGAAAGATATCAAAGACTGGTTAGGAAATTAATTTCTATCTCACACACTAGACCTAACATAGCATATGCAGTCAGTTTGGTAAGTTAGTTTATGCATGATCCTCGAGAGTCTCATATGCAAGTTGTCTTTCGCATTCTACGCTACCTAAAGTCTGCCTCAGGGAAAGATCTATTTTCTAAAGATGGTCATCTCCAGATAGAAGTTTTTACATATGTAGATTGGACTGGATCTTTGGATGATAAGAGGTCTACATCTAAAAACTTAGTCACTTGGAGAAGCAAGAAGCAAAGTGTGGTTTCTCGGTCAAGTGCTAAGACAGAATACAGAGCCATGGCCCAAGGTGTTTGCAAGCTACTGAAAATTATCCTTATATTGCGACAACAAAGCTGCCATCAGTATAGCCCAAAACCAAGTACAACATGATCGAATAAAGCACATAAAAATTGATCGGCACTTCATCAAAGCTGACTGTCGACATCTTGGGCTTAAGTCATGTAACCTCTAACAAGTAATTAGCTGATGTGTTCACTAAAGGACTTAACAACAAAAGCTATCATGATTTGGTTTGCAAATTGGGCATGTGTGACATCTATGCACGAACTTGAGGGGGAGTGTTGACAGCTAATCTCATTACTGATTTTTTAGGATTAGATTAACTTAAAATTAGGATTATTAATTTAATGTACTGATTATGCTTCCTTAATTATTAGGCCTATTCTTTTAGTATAAATAACCATGTAAATTTTTCGATTGGAATATACATATGAGAAAAGGATTCCTATTATCAACACATATCTTCCAAATGCAACCATTACAAATAGTTGACTATACAATGATCTGAAGGGTAAGAAATCCGGGAGATTAGTTAGGAAAATTGTACCTTCTTTTGTTCAGCTACTTCTTTGAAGCGCCAGAATATGGTCCCAAGCTGAACATCGTCAAGCTCGTAACCAAGCTGAGGAAAACAGGAAGAACAAAGTATTTAGATAAAGGAAAGAAAGGTAATTTCATCAAATTTTTACATTGTTAATAGCATACCTCTTTCAACCGGTCGCTCAAAGCATGACGTCCACTTTACCAGAGAATTGGAAAAGAAAAAGAATAACAAAGAAGTCATAGTTTCGTAACAACAGAATTTGAAGATTAAAAAAATGAATAGGGAGATACCAACAACATTAATGTGATAAATATCAAAGCAAAACTGCAAAGATTTGAGTAGAAAGAGTAGGATAGAATCAACCTCACTAAAGAAGTTGCTCACTTTTTTTTCATTTTTTCATGGTCAGGGAGAGGTAGAAGAGAATTCCCTATTTGGAACATCTAAGCTTCCCCTTTCAGTTCACCTCTATTCAACCCTTAAAAGCTAGAATGCAACATTCTTTCGGTTAATATAAAATGTGAGCACATGGGTTAAAAATCTTGCTTCGACTCTTCCTCTATCCTAACATGTTGAAAATCTCAAAATGAATACAAGACATACGACCCTCAGTATACTGAAACAATTAGGACTAACTAAGCCATACCCCATAGGTCCAACTCCAAGTAACATAGCACCATGGAATTGGTGAAAGTTAAAAATCTATATTTACACACAAATAAACTTTCTAGAAAATTCAAGAAATGGAATGAACACAAATATTTTAGATAACATATCTACTATTCTAGAATACTAGGTTCAATATATTTATCAATATATTAATATTTAATATATGCACCCTAAATTACTTCTCCAAGAATTTTTTCGGTGCTTAGCAACTCAGGTGATATTAACACCTTCTCTTTACCCTTTGCCTACCTTGCACATCATCTGACAAGCACTTTCTTCCATAACAACGAGAAAAGGCTAAGGCAAAACCTATAAACATATCACTCCCACACCATTGCAATGATTCCACTATCCTCAAATAAAAAGTTATATTTCAAACGTTAACCAACATTGGATATAAGATATATTCACAAAGTTAAATAAAAGATTCTTTGCAATGGTAACAAATGTGTTGCTAGGGGGGAGCGATCGAGTCAAGTGAAATCAACTAAAAATAGATTGAATTAGTTAAGTTAACGGATCCTATTTTATCAACCCAACTCAATTTGAAAATTTTTCGAATCAAATCAAATATATTTTTTCGAGTTTATAATATATTTTTAAGTAAAGAATAGTAGTTGAATAATTCTAAACGAATTCCTATACAAACCATTTAAGCAAATCTTTGCTTAAAAAAGATAACTAAATCATTCTTAATTTTCATCTAATTAAAAAAATAATCAAATCTTTATCCATGAAAAAGCTGATAAGATCGGCCAACTAACAAACAAGTTTTTCCATTTGTTACTATATTTTCATCTTTGAACTTCCATTGGTAATGTTTGGTGAAATTCATGGCTCTAAATTATGCTGCCATGTGCCACATGAAAATAAAAAAAATAAAAAAAAAGATGAAAAGGAGAATGTAAAGCAACCATTATTACTCAAACAAGAGATGAATTTTTAAAAAAATGTAAGCTATAGATTTTTAAGAAGTTGAGATTAAAGTTCTTGGGGACTGGTTAACATAGAAATGCATCAACATCTTCCCTGAAGAATTGTAACACTAGGATTTGAAGGACCATTAATCTATCTTATAACTTAAATCAAACCTTTAAAAATGTACAATTTTATCTTAATAATCAAACAAAAAGGGAATAAGAGAATATGAAGGAGATGGTTACATTAAGTATTTAGCACTTACACGGAATTTCATCATTCATAAGAACATCAAACAAACAAACAATCATTTTTCTTAATGCTTAATGACACTAGATGGAACTTACGGTAGAGGCCTCTTTGTCGCTAGCCTATTCTCCCACTTTTCTTATCTCTTCTAAATACCTCATGTCTAACTAACATTAGTCAATTTAACCCCAAAGTGCTTGGTAGATAAGAAGTAGAGAAGTGAAATAGATGATGATAAAATGGCCCAACAATCGTTTTAACTATAATTTATATAAATGCACGAGTTTGGAATAACTTTTGAATTGACGAGAATACTTTTTTTTTCCATCTTACTAAATTGACATCTAAAATAATTATAATTTAATTAGACATGAAAAATAAAGATTTTAATTGAAAAAGAATGAAATACAAAATTTGGATTTATTAGTGAATTAAAATTTATAATAAAATTGATGTAAAATGTTTATTAAAAATTAATTTTAATTGACAATTGGCGTAAAAATTGTATTTATTGGTAAATTGAAAAATTAGTAATTTAAAATTGATGTAAAAATTTATTACAAATCTTAATTTTAAATTAGATTTTAAATTCGAATTGAATTCTATGCATAAAATAATTTAGATTTATTAGTTACAAAATTGTGTAAATTAATAATTAAAATCTATAAATAACATGATTAATATAATTAAATAAGTTTTAAGTACAGTAAATTAAAAATAAACCTAAAATTGAGTTTTAATTTGAATAGAATTCTAAGCATAAAATAGAGGAAAAGATTTTAGCTATAAATTATCACTTAATTAATATTAGAGTTATATTCCAATTAAAATTTAAGTTTAACTCTATAAATAGAGTCCAGTAGTTACACATATTCAAATAATTTGCATCTTAGGAAAATTTTTAGTAAAATTAATGAAGATGGTTAGCATTAATAAAATAGAAGTATGTAAAAAAATGGAGTATTAAGGCAACAGTTCTTGAGGAGACAGTATCAAATCATATTCAAACAACAATGACATTGATGATAAGTTAATATAATATTATGCCTAGATTGATTTTTATTATTTCAATTTAATATTATAGTTTTTATTTTACTTCCAGTTTTCTCTATTATTTTAATAGTAGTATGTATTAATTCAAAGTTCAATTGGTTTAAATTATTTCAAGGAATTAAAATTCAAGTAGTGATGTTCAATGATACTGTGACAATTCAAAATAATTTTAAAAGAAAAAACTTTTACTTGTACAAATGGTGTAGTAAAAAGTCCTAATAGTAAGTTAATTAATATCCATAATAAATATGATCTGTCATTGACTTCTTATACCACAATTAAAGAAGTTAGCTTCTCCAATTTATAAAAGTGTTTTGTTTTATAATTTTGTTTCTTTTGATGATCTAATAGAGCATATAGATAAGCAAATATGTATAATTTTAGTTTTACTTGGAATTAATTATTTATTTACTTTGCATAATGTATAGTATTTTATTTCTTATTTGGTATTTTTGCTAGCTATTATTGGTATGGCTATTAATGCTATACCAACTTTTCTAATGAAAAGAAAAGAAATGGATAAAAGAGAATTTATGTTAATTATAGGTAAATCTTTTTTACTTTATATGTTTAGATTTTTCAATTTTAATTTTATATAATTTTTTAGTTAGAATGTTGCATATGTTGTTAACCTTGTGGTATATAAGGAGGCCTTACCGCAAGAAATGTATATATAAGCATTTATTTCATAACTGATATTAACAGTATCATTAAGTGAATTTATAATACAACTAATATACTTATACACATTTATTTTATAACTGAAATTAACATTATTATTAAGTGAATTTATAATATAAATAATATATTTATATCGATTTTGCAGAAATCAAAACAATAAAGATTGGAAAGTAGAAAATATGATTCTTCAATATGTCCACCTACCTTTTAATAATTGTACAAAAGTAATTTTAATAGTATTGTACCATTTCTTAAACTATGATTCTAACTTCTTTGATTTACAAAATATTATTTATTTTAAATATCATTTACATGAAATGTGTTATAATTATTTATTATTTCTTTTATTTTAAAATAATAAACGTGTATATCCACATGCAATGCATATGAGGAAGAAACCTAGTAAACATAAAAGAAAAAGGACACTTTCAAGCTTTTGATCATTCCAGTTATTCTAAGATAAATCTTTTCACAATAAAAGCTAAGGCAAAGCAAGGAGGAAAACACCTAGAAAGAGATAAACCAAGGAAAAACAAAGTAAGAAGGAAAGCTGAAATAAACCTAAAATTGACTAGAGTGCCAATTGATGAAGTCGCAAAGAATGGAATGGAAGAGGATTGGGAGCAAG
The DNA here is from genome assembly GCF_025698545.1 of Gossypium raimondii. NCBI lineage: Eukaryota > Viridiplantae > Streptophyta > Magnoliopsida > Malvales > Malvaceae > Gossypium > Gossypium raimondii. The sequence continues at coordinate 28,886,627 of NC_068567.1, read as the reverse complement.
AAGTTAGGGTTTCAAAATTGGGGGTGGGTTTTTCTTAATAGGGAACAAAAAAACTGAATTGAAAAGTCGGAAGACAAAGCTAAAATTAAAATCATAACTTCAACTCAAAACGACGTTGTTTTGCTAAATAGGTTTTTCGGATATTCGAGTTGCAAAATTCAACTCGATTTGAACTCAAAAAATCGAATAACTAACTCGGGTAGACTCAAAACCAAACAACTTGATTCAAACAACTTGAAATTTGAAAAAGAAATAGTTTTTTTAGTCGAATAGAGTTTTGCTCAACCCTACATGCTGCTGCTTATGTTAAATCTTCAACTAGATTACCATGACGATGCATCCATCATTCAAAAGCAGCAGAAAACCATTTATAGCTCTTTATACACTACACATATTACACCATCTACATCCCTTCAAACTCTATTAAAAACATATTAAAAAGAAAAAGATATGGAGGAAAATATGTTGAAAAATATGAAATACCCACCTGAGTTTTCCAAGCACAATGCCAGCTTCATTGGACCGCTCAAGTCCAATATCTTCAGGGGATATAATTTCATATGTACCTTTGTGCTTTAGCATTCCATCCTACAAAACAGAAAGCATTTTAGAATATATATCTTATTATTTGTATTACTTTTGTAAGTATATATAAACCAAAACAAAGAAAAAGTGACTTTGTTGTTTAGACCTTTCAGTAATTCGCATCCTTAACCAAACCGCATGACAATAACAGATTGTATTAACTACACATGGCTAATCAGGGATAAAGAGTAGGAGAGTTTGGTTGAGTTGGCTCTTAACTATACCCACAAAATGATAAAATCATAATGCATACTAGTTAATTCAATCATTTTTCAAATATGATAATAAATACACTTCAACCATCTAACAAGGAAATTAGCCATAAAACAAACTCTATAACTAGACAGAAATTGTTTGGAGGTTCACAAATATATACAACCAAACACTGAAAAACCAACCTGGTGAATACCACTTTCGTGAGCGAAAGCATTGGCTCCAACAATGGCTTTATGCGGCTGAACATGTAACCCTGTGTATTCTTCTACCTAAACAACCATTTTAAGTCAATAACAGACCTTGGAGCTAATTCAGTCAAGTGTGAGAAACAATCCAGCTGTAACTGAAGTTGATGAAAGAATACCATTTTGCTTGCCATTACAATGTGTCGGGTATTGATTCCTGTATAAAGACCTCCTAATACATGCTCACCACGACATTTTAAGGCCATCACGACCTACACAAGCAAAAGCGAAAGCTCAATGGTTCAAAACCGTAAAACAAGTTATAGGCCATAGGATATTACAAGAACTGCTGACAGAGGTGCAAAAGTTCAATTACAAAAAAATTTAATAGCTCTTAACTCAACTGAACGCTAGCAAGAGCAACTGACATTGCTGATTTATCTAACATTATCAATATATATAATCAAGGATACAACTTTTTTCATCCTGTGAAGCATGTACACCCGGTCCAGGGGTGTGTCTTGAACACACGCCTAACATGGATACAACTTCAACACCACAGAATGCATCTCAGGGACACAAGGACTCATTAAAAAAAATCGAACACAATAAAAACATGGTCAAGACAATTGGATACAATAAAAAAGTAAAAATGCAATGAATTTTCCCATCTACTTCTACATAACACAAAATCCAAACATATAAATCATTCTGATATTGCAAGAAGCAAAATATCACCTCCTCCATTGAAGCATTTCCTGCTCTTTCTCCAATGCCATTGATTGTTACTTCCACTTGCCTTGCACCAGCACAAGCTCCCTGAATTCATAACAGCTAAGAAGTAATGCAACCAAACTACATCTCAATCTCGCTATGCATCAATTAACAATGTAAAGCAGTGGCCTACCGCAATAGTGTTGGCAGTAGAAAGCCCGAGATCATTTTGGCAGTGTGTTGAAATAATAACATTCTCAATTCCAGGGGTATTGGCTTTTATATCAGCAATCAATTGCCCAAACTCGCTCGGCATAGTTATGCCAACAGTATCAGGTATGTTCAGAGTTGTCGCTCCAGCCTTGATCACTTCACCCAAAATCTCATACAGAAACTCTCGGTCAGATCTGGTACAATCAAACAAAACAAGACTATCATTTCGAATAAATAACAAAAGCCCTTTTACATTTACTTACTTTATTCCAAAAGCAGATTCATACACTACTGCAACTGCAAAATAGCTATCATTTAAAGCCCTTGAAATTATTAGTCCACCTCATGCAAAAAAAAGCATGCACCTGTTGCAGCAATATTTGATAAAGCCTAAGGGTTTAACCAAAGCAAACTCAAGCTGTCAAAAGCTCAAGCTCAACTAGAAACTGAGGCTCTAAGCTCAGCTTGATTAGGCTCATTTAGTTAGTAAAAGTATGAGGTTGATTAACATGCTCGACTTAAAAGCTCAACTATTTCTAGTGGAACTCTAGCTCGAAGTCAAATTGAAAATTTTCAATATTAATTAAACAATATATATATACACTAATATAGCTTGACAAGGCTCTCGAGCTACTTAATACTTAAGTTTGACTCTCTCGAGATGCTTGAGCTCGATTCCACAATAACCAAGCCGAATTCAAGGTTTTTTTCTTTCTTTTTTCAAGCCGAACCCAATCAACTTGATAGCGTAAGTACACCACTAACCAAAGCCCATATCTTTCGCAAAAATGGTTTGGCTTCAATTGAATAAAACCTCAAACCACAATTTACCCATATATAAACTTCAATTCCTCTTTTTTGATTCTACCATTTAATCTTCTCGCTTCCCCTAATCTGATCTAACCTAAACCAAGCAAAACTATTCTCGAATTCTTCATAACAGGTAATAATAGAATATGATCTTATCTCAGAACAATCCCTGTCAAGAAACTGCCATAAAGAAGAGAAAAGCGAGATAAGAACTCAACCTGCCGGCGTCTTCAGGGCTAAACTCGACATCATTGCAACCTAAACTCCTAGTAAATCGAACCATATTCCTAGCAATATCCAAAACCTCCTCTTTACTCTTCCTTAACTTATACTCCAAATGAATTGCACTCGTTGCGATAAACGTATGGATTCTAGGTCTTTTCGCATACTTAACCGCCTCCCAAGCCGTCTTAATGTCCTTCTCATTACACCTTGAAAGTCCACAAATAACAGGCACATATCCATTCCCATCCACCGCATTTCCAACTTCTTTAGCGATGGTCTTGACAGCTTCGAAATCGTCTTTCGAGGCGGCCGGAAACCCAGCTTCGATAATATCGACGCCGAGCTTAGCTAGTTGGCGAGCAATGTCTAGTTTTTCCTTGGAAGTCAAGGTCGCGCCGGGGGATTGTTCGCCGTCGCGGAGGGTGGTGTCGAAGACACGGACATAGTTGGGATCGGGGATGTGGTTGGGAATGTAAGGGGGGCGGCGCTGGGAGGAGGGAGGGTTAGGGTTCAAAGAAGAGGAAATGAGGAGGGATTTGGGGCATGATTTGGAAGGAAATGAAGGTAAAGTGATGGAAGAAGGGAAAGGAAGGAAAGTAGAGCGAAGGAAGAGGGAGGGTTCGAGGGAGGGAGAAGGGAAAGGGTATAACTTGGAGGAAGTTATGATAGAGGAAGCCATGGATGAAAAGAGTAAGAGCCGCCGGACCAATGAATGTGAATGTTGCAGATTTTGGGGTTTGAGGTTTTATCCGTCTGGTCTTGGGGAGAGAGCAATGCTAAAACTATCGTACCGGTCCTTATACTATATCTAACATTGTATTTTGATCCATTTCCATTAGATGAAAAAGCGAAAATGATTTTTACTTAAAAGAAATATAATGGAATAGAGGCGTAATAATAATTTAATTGTTTAGTTGAATATCCTTAGCAGAATTTTTTTAGGTATATAATTATTATTATTGTTATTAAATTTTAATAAGATTATTAATATAAATAATAAATAATTTAATCATATTTTAACTTAATTATTATTAAATATAATTTAATAAAATATATAATTTAAAAAATTATTAATATTAAATATTCTTATATGAATTTACTAAAATCATAATATATAATACTATAAAATATAATTTTAACATAATTATTATTAAATATAATTTAATAAAAATATATAATTTAATAAAATTCTTAATATTAAATATTCGTATATGAATTTACTAAAATCATAATATATAATACTATAAAATATAATTTAAAATAATTATTATTAAATATTATTTAATAAAATATATAATTTAATAAAATTCAATATAATTATTCTTATATGAATTTACTAAAATCATAATATATAATACTATAAAAATAATGTATAATCTACTTTATTATTTTTAAACGCAATACATATTTAATGTGCTAAAATATCATTAGTGAAACAAATAATTTAATTATTCTACAATAAAAAAATATTAGCGATAATAAATAACTTGAGAATTATATTTTGCATAAACATAATATTCATATATTAACAAAAGGTTACATGAAATTCATGAAATTATATGTCATAATCCATATGTTATACAATTTTACAACATCAAAAAGTTAGAACATTGTAATGACATACCATCCCAAATATTACAAATAGAAAAAGTTACGAAAATATCATTAACAGAACCATGATTTTTAATGGTCAGCAAGAAATCTTCTGACCCATTCCAACCGCACATCAAAAGGTAAACTAAAGAAAACGAGCATTTGAGTTGGATGATTTGGAATTTTGCTCAATGCTCGATAGCGCTCATCCACAGTTAAACCTTCTATTTCACACAAGGTTGGATATACATTTTGTAACACCCCTAACCCATATCCGTCGACAAATTAGGGTTACAAGGCGTTACCGGACAAAACACAATTCAATACAGACGTTCAGTAGAATTCAAGAATTTAACATTTATGTTAAGCTTAGTCAAATATTAAGTAAGTATAATTATAATTTCTACTTTAACCTTTTATAACAAAACATAACATTTCAGTTCAGTTAAACCATAAGAAAAAATAAGCTTTTTTCGTATGGCTATTAATTATATATATACAGTACATTAAAGTACGACTTCCAAAATTATTATCTAGCCTATACATGCCATAAGTTAAAATTTAAACATTTCAATACCGAGACAGTAGATAGAGTGATGATCTTTGCTGACGATCCCCGAGTCTGCAGCTTGATTTTTATCTATAAAACAAATGGACAAAAACAATCAAAGTAAGCTTTTATAGCTTAGTAAGTTTATAGCATATCTAAAATACATATAAAAGAATCATATAATTCCTTAAGTAAATTTATTAAGAGCACAATTATCAAATATCATTACTTTCTACACATTGCTATCTTAAGTCATTTTGTTTATATCGAAAAGAATGTATATTTAACTAATACATATAAACGAACATATGTATATACATTATATGCATATAATCAAGTTACAAACATAATCATTATTTGCATATATTTGGTTGCTAGTATACTATCATTTGCACTTCATCGAATGCATATCTATGATCTTTCAAATACATATAAACAAATGTTCATATACTTATCCATTACATATAACCAAAATCATATAAATATCCAATGCATATAATCACTTAATTTAACAGATTCACCAAGACTTAGGTCGCTAGGCTTATAGCCCGATTCGGATCACCCAAGACTTAGCCCTGCTAGGTTTATAACTCGATTCGGATCACCCAGGCACTTAGCCCGCTAGGTTTATAACCCGATTGGATCACCGACACTTAGCCTGCTAGGTTTATAACTCGATTCGGATCACCAAGCACTTAGCACTGCTAGGCTTATAGCTTTGATTCAGATCACCGGCACTTAGCCTGCTAGGCTTATAGCCTGATTCAGATCGCATAAGATATAATTCATTTTCGAGCTATATATGTATACAAAATTCTGCACAAAGATTCAGTTTAAAATTTATAACTCATATTCTTTGATACACATGGATATATAATAAACTCGATCATCAATTCTAACTTACTAATTCAATGATTCAACCGAATACATATATATATATATTTATACTATAGATTTCTAAAATTACTATCATAATAATATTCAACTTATTTTATACTTGAATAATATACATTTAACATTCAAACATATTAATATAAACTAGGATAACAATTTCATACTTTTGATTCAATGCAAATCTTATACATATATAGATACATATTCGACTTCATATGTACATATATAACTCCAAAACTAACTTCGACACAAGAAATTATACATGCAGAGATATATATAAACATATTCAATTTATAATATACATAAATAAATTCTTACTTAATTTCAAAACAAGATCTTATATATATACACATGTATACTTATTCGAATCTAACAAATATATATATTTCTATACTTATTTTGAAACAAGAACTTGTACATTTATACATTATACACATACATATTCGAAATTAACACACATATATATAAATATAATTTCATACTTATACTCAATATAATTATTTATTCATATATATATGCTTATTCAATCCAACTTATACAAATATTTGATACACATATATATATCTTTATATATATCTATTCAAACATCATGCAAACATATGAAACAAACAACATTAACTAAATTCAAACTTTATTGACATATATACAAACCTATAGTTCCATACCTAAATTATTTACAAGGACATTGATGTATATATATTTGTATATTCATACTCATTCGAACCTAACATATATATATACATAATTTTCATACTTTTCATTCGATTTATATACTTTTAATTTTAATTCAACATAAATACATTTGATATTCATACATATAAACTGATTTAATAAAATTAAATAGCTAATAAACTTACCTCGGATATCAGCGGACACGATCGACTATTCAACTACTTTCGTTTTCCCCCGATCCAATTCTGTTTTCTTCGTTTCTTGATTTAAACATATTCAAATTTAACCTTTTTATTCAACAAAACATTCAATTAAATCAAAAAATACATAAATGGGAAAATTGCCATTTTGCCCCTGACATTTTACACTTTTTACAATTTAGTCCGTTTGCACAAAACACAAAATACACAAAATTTGCCCACATTAAGCTAGGGCCGAATGTTCCTTGTCTTCATTCAAGTCCACACATTTCATTTATTTCACATTTTAGTCCCTCAAAAATTTATTTTCACAATTTAGCTCTAATTACTCAAATTCACTAAAAATTCAAAGACAAAACATGTTAATCTATCACATATCTTTCATTTTTCATCATCAACTATCACAAAGTTCAAGCATTCATCAATGGCACATTTCAAAATCATCAACAATTCACAAAATTAAGACATGGGTTTTGAAGTATTCAAAGCAACGATCTCAAAAGCGTAAAAATTATCAAAAACCGAGTTAAAACGAACCTTAAATGAAGCTTGAGTATGGCCGAACCTATGCTTGTGTTTTTCTCTTCTTTCTTTTCTCTAGTTTCGGCTAAACAAGGATGATAACAATTGAATTTTACTTTGTTTTTAATTAACATATATTAGTATTTTATTTATTTACCTTATTAACCTTTAATAAATAATTTATATTTCATATAATATAAGGATATAGTTGTCCATAGCCACCCACTATCATTTAAATGGTCTAATTGTCATTTAAGACCCCCATTTTAAAAGACGACAACAATTAGGTATTTTTAGATTTAACCCTTAAATTTTCATTTTACGCAATTAAACCCTTTTTATCGAATTGAACCTTCAAACGATTAAATTTCTACATGAATTTTTCACACCTATAACTTAACATATAATAGACACTAAAAATAATATTAAAAAATTTTTCTGACTCGGATTTATGGTCCCGAAACCACTATTCCGATTAGGGTCAAAACCAGGTTGTTACAAATTTGTAGCTTTTTCTTGGATGATCTGGAATTCTTCTGACTTTTGTTGAACTACCACATCAGAGGAAATACTCCTACTGATTTGTTCACCAATGGCCCGCATGTTTTCTGCCAATAACGTGGCAGCATCATGAAATGAAGATGAAATATGATCACTTGCATCAAAATTCTTTTTTTTCTTCTTTGAAGATGTGGAACCCCCTGGGTTTCTATTTAGTTCTTGTTACAGAAAGCGTAAAACATCCATGTCATCCAAAGAGACATCAGCTTCACAGTCATAGAATTCGTTTCTTTCTTCATTAATATCTGTAGTAGGTACATCCTGAAAATTTATTTCTTCAATAACATCAGCAGTTGTTTGAGCATCTTTCCCAGTCGCTTGATCTCTTGCGTAGATGGCAGTAAGTTGGTCGTAGTAAGGGAAACTACAATGTTTGAAGTGACCGGCTTCTTTATGACTTTATAAAAATAAGAAATTCATATTAGTTATAAGTTTGGTAAAAATAATATAATAAAGACTTAAAATAATTCTTACATTTAAATAAGAGTCCAAACCACATCTTCAGCAACAACGAGCTGCCTATGCTCATCCCAACCAAAATCGCTATTGTTTTGGCCATTAAGCATGTCATACACTATTGACCAATCCCTTTTCAGTAGCCTAATCCTCGATTCAATATTAGGTATAGCCTTCAACATTACATTGGGTAAAACCTTTTCTAACATTTTTTCCAACTCGTTTAAATAACCGGCTTTAAACCCCGTATCAGCATTAAAGGTTCCAACATTGTGCAAGTCCACCATACAGGAAACCAACGCTGCATCTTCTTCTGGAACCCATTTCCTTTTGGTTCCTCGAGAAGTTTGGGAAGAAACATTTGATTCTGAAACACTTGACATAATTATCTTAAGAAAAAAACAAATTAAAATTAAGTTTAATATCATGAATCAATAGGTGAACACTTTATAAAATTAAAATTAAGTTCAATATCATGAATCAAAAGCTCAACACTTTATAAAATTATAACACATGATGAATGAAAATAAATTAAATTATAATTCAACAAGTTTAGTACAATATAGAAAACAATTCAAACACCACCAAAGTTTGACAAACTAGATACATAAAATAACATAAACAAATTAACTCAAACTCATTTTGTCCCTAAACCTAACTAATTTCTAGATGCTTGCCATTCATCGAACATTTGGTGAGCTAGTTCCATCCTCCAAGTAGCCCATGCATCTGATGGATGAATATTTACGATATTCGGTTCATCGTCATCTACCACATTACTAGGTAATCCTTCTCCCAACTCCGCTTCAATAGTATCAATACTCATATGGGTTCGAATAAAATTATGGAGCAACATGCAATAATGATTCTATTGTGCACTTTTACAGGATAGAATGATGGACTCCTAAGTATTCCCCATCTATGTTTTAATAACCCAAAGCATCTTTCAATAACATTACGTGCTGAGGCATGTTTCATATTAAAAAATTCTTTCGGAGTACTTAGCTGATAACCCTGACGCCACTCATTCAAATGATATCATTATCCTCTAAAAGGTGCAAGAAATCCTTCACAATTTGTGTATCCAGCATCAACTAGATAATAACAACCTATAAAAAAACTTTTTATAAAATGATTAATTCCCCAATAATGTTTAATCTTAAAGAATAATTCAAAGTCCTCTAATTTTGTACTTTACCATGAGGAACTTTTAGTCCATGTCTCCTACTAATGGCATCTCAAAGAACCCATCCATCAGCAACAGAACCTTCCCAACTAGGAAGAACATATACAAATTGCATATCAGGTGTACAAACACCTAACATATTTGTTGCCATGTCACCTTTTCGCGTTCGATATCTAGGTTTATCAACTATTGGAACCCTAATCTTGATGTGGGTTCCATCTAAAGCACCTACACAATTCTATATCACATGTATAAAACGTTGAGTTAGGATACTATATTTAAATCTAAATCAACTAAATTATGTAGAAGCTATATATAGAACTCACTCCAATACCTTAAACCATTTCCATCTTGGGTCTGTAGAATTAGCTGTAATTAATTTTGCCTTTTTAAATAGCATTTCTTGCAAATGTATGACAGCATTTAAAACATTGTGAAATGATTTGCTAACAGTTTCCCTGGACCTACTAAAGTGATGCTTGATAACTCGATTTTTAAGGTGATGGGAAATGATATGTAAAAACATTGCCACTTGCTCATCAACAAGCATGTTCCTTGACGACTTCACTCCCCCTAACGTTTGTAACATCTCACATAGTTTAAAAAAGACAATTCTATTCATCCTAACTTGTTCAATACCGGTCTCGTCACTAGCATTTATAAGCCTTTTTCACATAATCTCGTTTTGCATAAAAATCTAAAATATAGGACCTCATCCTTAGTCTATAAGTATGTAGGCTATGGATGGCACCCAATGTAAGTAAGAACCAACTCGCAATTCTACAGATTTACAACCATATTGTCAATGCAATACCAATTCTTTTACGCCTCACACTTTGTCTTATTAAAGGCAGACGAGCCATTACTGCAAGATATTAAAGTGTTATATATCTTCAAATCGTAGTAAAAGGGTCACATTTCTCCAATACTAATTTCAATAATAGTAAAATAAAATTAAAGAATTTAAATGCCAAAGAACTTACAGTGGTTTAGTGAATACAAGACGCTCAACTGTGGGTGGAGGAAGCAATCAAACAAGCCAAAGAATTCAAATTACAATAACACACTGTTGAAACCATTTTTTGAAAAACAAAAATATAGTTGTCAACTTTAAAAAATGAATATTGGAGTCGCCACCGATCTTTTATTGAGGTGTGATCGGTTCACCATTAAAAAATGATTTTAGGTCTACGAATTTTGAGAAAACAGGTTCGAGAGTCGGTTACGTACGAGGAAGGGTTAGCACCCTCGTGACGCCCAAAATTGGTACCGAATTGATTGTTTAATGCCTTAATGTCGAAATTTTGAAAAGATTTTAAAATACGATCCTTTTATCTTGAATAAAAATGGATTGAATGATAAGGCTAACTTATTTCAAAGGAATAAATTGTCGCACTAAGTAAGTTAGAGTGCAACATTTTAAATCCTCAAAATTAAGTCTATCTTTTGATTTTCGAAACCTATGCATTTTAAGAAGGGTATTTGGTTATTTGGGTCAACTGAAAAATCAAAACCCAGTAAGTTAGGGTTCAATTTCCCAAAAGTCCTAAATACCGCGTATTGCCTTTATTTTTAGAAAAATCCTCATCTCGAGAAAATAACATGTCATATCCAATGCATTAGGACACAACGTATCGAATTCTCGAGAATGAGCTTTTATTTATGTGTTTTGATTAAAGCATATCTTCGATTATTTAGATTCAACGAGGAAAATTGGAACCCAATACGTTAGGGCTCAATTCTCTCGAGGATTTCAAATTTCGAGTATTGCGTCATTTTGAAAATTTTTGTATGAAATAAATTTAACATTTGTAATCTTTTGAATAAATAAAAACGATTGAATAATAATGTACAACGCGAAATGATAATTTGTAAACTAAAGCATGCATTAATGAATAACAAAGATTCGATATGTACGAATAAACAATATCATATACATAAGAGCAACAATTTTATATCCTATATTACGCAAATACTAACATCCATATTAGCAAGCAAAATGAATTAAAAGTTAATCTTAAAAAGTGACAAGCGAATCAACACAAACACCAACCCAAAGGTACAAAATTGAAATAGCTAAAAAATTTGAAAGAAAGGAAGTTATATATTAAAATGAATTTAAAATAAATAGTATATAAATAAAAATTTGGAATAAATTAAAAATACGGTTAAAGATAAATACTACATAAAATAATAGTGTCCAAATAAATTTTAAAGTAAGTATTACGTAAAAGTAAATCAAAGTACATTAAATAATATGTATATGTACGTATATTTATAATAACAATACATAATGAAGATTAAACAATAATACGCAATAAATTTTAAAACAAATGTATAATAAATCCAAAGTGGTAATATAATTGTATTTATAATATAAAATAATACTACATAAAAATACGTAATGAAACTAACTATTAATATATGATAATGATTCAAACTTAAAGTAATAATATAAATAACAAAATAATTACATATGTACATAGGTAAATAGACGTATAACCCAATATAAATAATAATACTAATAGTTATAATAACATTAATAATAACAATAATAATAAAAATAGTTGAGTAATTAGAAAACGCAAGAGGGACTAAATCGCAGTCAAAACAGAAATAACAGACCACAAATGTAGTTTAAAAACACGGAGGGTCCAAACTGCAACTCGAGAATTATGAGGGGGGCCAGGTTGGAAATTATTCCATTCCCCAAAACGCAGCGTAGTGACGCGGACTAAAATGAAACAATATCAAAATGCGGGGCAAAAATTAAAAAATAAAAAGGGACCGATTTAAAGATCCTGCAAAAGAAAAATGACCTTTTGCGCAATATGCCCAAGTGTTGGAAAACGTGCGGATCCTTCCCCGGGTTGGGTCACCGCGCGGGTCGCTGTGGGCTAACGACATCGTTTTTGGCCATTGAGGTTGAGGCTCAAAACGGCGTCGTTTAGGTCCTCTATAAAACCTGATTTTTTCTTAAAAATTTCATTTCTTCCCTTATTTTCCAAAAAAAATCAGAGAAAACCTCTCTCCCTCTCTCTCTTTCAAAACCCAGAATCCGGCCGGCCTGCTCACCAAACCACCGCGTCGGCCGTCGGTCGCCAGTGACGGTGCCGTCGTACGCGATGGTCGGGAATCCAAAAACTCTCCGTTTTCCCTCGTTCTTTGCCGTTTCAAATCCTAGGCCTCTGCCCATTCAACTCTGATTCGCCCCGAGGAGAAGAAGGCTGCATCGGCGCACCCACGAAGGTAAAACTCCTTCTCCTTTTTCTTTTTATTTACAAACTATATTATTCTTTAAAAAAAGGATGGATCGAAACAAAGAGAAAGGAAAATAAACGAGAATCTACCTTCAATCCTTTTTTTGTATTGATTTCCTTTTTTGATACAGTATTCGTAAAAAAACTACAAAGGTTCTTCCTTTTCTTTTATAGCTGACAGAAAAAACAAAAGAAAAATAAAAAATAAAAAATAAGAATACAATATCGTCTTTTTACTTCTTGCTGTGCTGTTTTCGTCTTCTTTGCAGGTACGGAGGAGTGCACACGTACGGAGGTGCAGTGACGTGGAGAGGACGCGTGGTGGTGTGGCTCAGTTGCGACAGCTGAAGCTGTTTTAGAAACTGCTAGGGTTTCTGCTTCTGTAAGTTTTGTTTTGGCCCACATTGTAATTGGGCTAGGGTTTAGTAATTTGGGCTGATTTGGCTTTAGGTCTGGGCTTGGGTTAATTGGGTTTTGTAATCTGGACATTAATTTATTGGACTTTTATATTTTTATGGTTTATTTTATTTGTATTTTTTTGGGCTAGGGCAAATTGGGCCTATTACGCACACTATCAAAGAAAAATGAACAATACAAATTTAGAATCTTTACGAAGCAAGAAATAGAAATTAAAATTATCTTTGCAACTTGAAATTCATTTCTTTATATGGATATTTGTTTCATTACACCTTGATAAAGGGAAAAAAAGAAGAGGAAAATCTTGAAATTCAATTCTTTTTTCATTACGACTTGATGAAAGGATATCTGCTTTTTCGGGTTTTTTTATATGGAGCTTTATTTAATTAATATTTTATATTTTTAAAATAATTAAAAAGAAAAAATTGTTGATTAAAAGTGCCACATTCATTCCCTTTCTCTAATAACTAATTCATTTAGGAGTATTAGGTTTTAATCAATTACAATCATTTTAACTAAATTTTTTCAATAATAAATGTAAATTAAATTATAAGTACTTTTAATTATAATAATTATCACAATATTTGTTAAATTTATAATTATAACAAATTTTATTTTATGTAGACTCTTTTAATTAATAATTTTAAATATTATAATTATTTTAAATATCAATTTAATAATATGATAGAAAATAAATAATATTCTCGTCAATTCAAATAAAAAATTCAAACTCGTACTATTATATATATATAAAGCATATTTTAAACATCATAATTATAAAATGATATTATTTTATATATATTCTTTTATCATGCTTTTAAATGGAACCTTTATTTATTATCTTTCTTATCCTATCAAAATCATGACATTTTTAATTATAAAATAGAATTGAGTTAAGTAGCCAACTCATATTATTAAAATTTTATATTTTAAACATTTAAAAATGAAAGATTATATATTTGTAGGACCCAAATTTTTTATTAAGCCAATATCAAAAAGAAAATAGTGAATTTATTAAAACTTAGATGGTTCCATATTTTAGGTTTTAAGCATAAATTTCTCTCAATATATATAAAATGGACGATAAATTGATGCAATTAGGGGTGATAAAAAATCTCGAATTTAATGGGTTTCAATCTACTATAATTTTATAGGTATGAAGCATAAATAAAAGTTTTACTTTAACAAAAGAAAATGAATGGACTTCGATAGTGTTTTGTCGTTTTGATGACAGAGTCCATTAATAAAGTCGAGGTAAAAGTAATTGTTTTTAGGAAAATTGGTCATTTATCTATGTGGTTTTAATTTTATTTTTTTTCAATACTAAATAAAATACTCCAACTGTATTAAACTAAGGTAAAATCGAAGAAATCAATTTAAAATTAAAATCGAAATAAATATTTTAAATAAAACCGAATTCTAAATCATATATATATAAATTGATTAATAAAAAATAAATCCAACACCTTACATTGCTATCCCATTCCTACATTGCTTCAAGAAAAAGTTCCTTCCAGAGGCAGAGGATTAAAGCTCCATATAAAATATTCATTATAGTGCACCCTCACAGCTTCATAAAGGGAAAATAAGAAAAGGGAAAATCTTGAAAATAATACCTTTTCCTTTCTGATAAGCTTGCAACCTTCAACAGGACCAGTACTTGCAAAAACCTCTTGGCGTAGTGGTTCAGTCACTTGTGAATGGATGTTTCCCACATACCTGCAGTATCTCAAAAATAAAAAAAACTATATAAGTAACTTTCTAAGTTGTTAAAAAGATGCAAGAACATGCAAGCATCTATCACATTCCAAAAACCATTTAACTATCAATTAAAAGAGCCATTAGCTTAGAATTTTGCACAGAGGGCCATAGCAACGTATCCAATCAGCAGACTCATGAAGGAAAGTGTCTCTAATTCATGCAGTTATAAGCACAGAAGTGACTACGGTAGGTGCTTAAGCAAGAAGAGGAAATAAGCGACTCACAATATACAAACAAAACAAAATGGAGAAAGGGGAAAAAGAAGTAAAAAAAGTCTAGGCAAACACTCACACACTGCTGTAAGTACTTGGATCAAAACCAGGAGGCAGATTTCCACTTGGGATTGGCTCTATCTGCAGAATAGAAAAGTGAAAAATTAAAAAGAGGGGAAAAGAAGAAACGATGTGCAAAAAAGTCAGCTCCCACTCAACTCAATTCTAAAAGCCTCCATATCCAGGAAAAAGGATGAGTTTTTGAAGAAATCCAATAGTCAACCTAAAATAACAAACAAGATGCTAACTACAACCATCACTAGTGTGAGCATTACTTCTCCTACTTTGAAAACACTTTCCACTTGAAAAGACAACAGACTTCCTTGCTTTTACTATTATCACATTTTCCCCCTTCATTTTTTCAAAGTCTTAAATAGGAAAAAATTATTTCAGCCTCATCTAAATAAGACAAACTTCAGCAGAACAATAGACTGCAGATCAGACCATATTCAAGGGTAATGCAATCCAAAGTTCCTTGATCTCCCTCCTCCAAAGTGAAAAACAAATCTATATCTTTCTGCATGATTCAAACGGAAAGGACTATTGGACATGTAACTCAGAAAGAATACAAATACATTGAAAGCACCATAGACTTTATAAATTAGCTTCATGTTGTTAAATTGCAACACTATAAGCCTAAAAATTCCCAGAACGAAATGCGGGAATCACTCCTTAAACTCCAATACTCAAACAAGAGACAGAGAGATGGCAACTAAACATTATCCAAACACAATCATTTCTCAACATTTGCAAAACAAAATGAAGATTAAGATTAGCAGTAAACTAAATAAAACCAAAGAAGTGAGAACCACAAGTAAATGAGAAAGAAAACAAAATAGAGAACCTAGTAGCTTTCCCATTGAACTTCGTATAAGAGAAATAACAACATTTGAACTTCAAGCAAATGAAAATGTAAAATATTCAGAATCAAAACAATCTTTTATCAAAATTCAAACCAAAAACAATTAGCTTCACTCTATACAAGAAGCATGTTAAAGTCATAGGCTTTCTCATTTCTGGAAACCAAATCTAGAAACGTCTCCCACCAAAAATCAAGAAAATAACTTTTGTTTTTGAAAATCACATTCAAATCGCCGCTTAAATGTTCAGATCAAAGAAAATACAAAAAGAAGCCATTTTTCCTTTGAATTAAGATCAAAGACGAAGAGAAAAATTAAAGAAAATACAAAAAAAAAAGATAGAGCATATAACCTGAAAATAGCCGCCGATTAAGTGAAGAAGCACATGCCGAAACAATTGGGCTAGAGATCTGAGATAGTGGAGTCGGCGAAAGTTGCCAAGATGAAAGTGAAACAGGAGCCGGTGGAGGTGACTTTGCTGGCAGCTTCTGTTTGATGTTGGGAGGGAGCGGGTGGAGGTGGCTTTTGGGTTGGGAGGGTAAAATAGAACTGTAATAGCTAAACGGTGCTTTGGGAAGGGAATAGAAATCCCCCAGATAGCAGCCAATTTTGGGAATACACCCGTAATGGAATAAGCCCGTAATAGGGCATTCCATTGAACCAAACATATGATTAGCTGGGCCTACGGAATAGGGTTGTAATGGCTACCCAACCAAACATGTTCTAAGGCTTAGGTGCAATTTTATATTGATGAGGTGTATTAATAAATTGAAAATAATTCCAACGTGGAATTAAAGAATCAAAGAATAATTTCTAACCTTAACCCCTATAATGAAAAATTCTTGAATTAAAGAATCAACCCTCAAACTAAAAAGAATCAAACTTATTATTTATTTGTTTACCTTGGCTTTTTTCCCCCAAATATATTAGTGATTTAATTAGCAGAAGTTTTGGATTAATTAGCGAAATAGATGAATTTGAAGTTGGTACCTCTAAGGATCCCCAAGGTGTCGACTTTACTGTTCCATGTTCTTTTAATTTTTTTCTTCCAAATAGCAGCAGCAACAGGCCCGTGAAAAGATGTAGCAAAGAAAATAAATGCAAAACCGTGGCAGCTTTCATACATGAAAAAATGCAGGAAAGAAAAGAAAAGAGGAAAATGTAGTGATGCAGTATTTTGTTTGCCTGTAGCAGTTGAAAGAAATAATAAACGTGTAAACAAGCATGCATGAAAAAAAGCAAAAAAAAGTATACTAGCATCCAGAAGTAAAGAAATTACTGAAAGATGCAAAGGTAAATAATTGAGTTAGGTATGTATGGGTTAATTATTATTTTTTAATAATAGTTTTAAATATTATGCAATTTAGTCTTTTTAGTTTTGTGCATCTAAATGAACAATCACTTTTCTCTTATTTTCTATCAAAATTCTCTCAATTTCTCCCAACATCTTTTTCTTCTCCCATTTTCTCTCAACATATTTTTCTTCTCTCATTTTCTTTCTAACACAATATATTTGAAACAAATTCTCTACAATTCCATCGCTAACATGTTATTTAAAAAAAATTGTTGATAAATGTGGAATTTAGAGATTAGTTGAATGTTTATTGCTATATTTAATATTTTTATTATTTTAGATGTTAGTATCTTACTAGTCCTGTCCATGGGTCGGGTGATCTGGCCCAGCCCGAAGGCTTGCTCGAAAAGTGAGAGGGTTTGGGTAAAAATATATGCCCACAAATGGGCTTGGGTAAAAAAAAAGGCCCATTTAAAAATTAGGTCGGGCCTCGGGTAAAATTTTTTTGCCTGAGCCTAGCCTGACCCGACTCGAATATGAAAAAAACCAGCTATTTTGTATTATTTTCTTGTTATTTTTTCACTATTTTGCTACCATTTCCTAATTATGTTGGTACTATTTTATTATTATTATTTAGATACTGTATAACTCTTGTTTTATTGTTAATTTTGTTACTATTTTTCACATTTGCTTGTTAAGTTAGTATACATATTTTTTTTAATTTATTTTCAATTTGTTGTGAAACATTTATTTTAATTTTTTTAGTATTTTGATGTATTATATTTTAAAAAATGATTATATAAAAAATTAATACGGGCGGGCCAGCCCATTTTTCGGGCTGGATCTGGGTCTAAATTTTTGTTGGGCCCGGTCCATGGACACCTCTATATCTGACTAGATTGTTGTGTTTTAGTATATTATTTACGTTAAATGTTGATATATTGATAATTATTATTGTTAAATTGTTTTTATTTTTCATACTAAAGGGAAAATATTAGTATATTGACATACTATAATTTATTATTAGTTATATTGTTTGATTGAAGGTTGATATATTGATATATTTTATTAATTGTTTGTAGAATAGTTGGTTTATTGTATGTTTAAATGTTAAGATACTTTTAAGTTTTTGCACATTTTGTAATTTTCTTTTTATAGTTAGTATTACTTTTGAGATCATTGTTAGTTTCAATACTAGTATATTGGTATATTGATATTTATATATATTATTTTTAATTTTAGAAAAACATATTGTTTATTACTAGTTTAAATATTATTATTTTTATGTATTATTTTCTTTTTTAAATTTATAGGAGTTTTTTATTAAGTATTTGAAAAATATTTGTATTTTAATTATAAATTTGGTTATAGATTTATGTTTATGGAATTGTAGATTAATATATATTTATATATATTGTCTCATTAAGTGCTTGTAAAATATATAGTTTACTATAAGTTAAATGCTAATATATTAATATATTATTTAAATGCTATTATTGTTAGAACCGTAAAACTCTAATATAAACTTAGAACCGTAAATTAGGATCTATCATGTCAAATTATTAAGAACAAATCAAGAACAAGACTAGATGTGAAAGTGTACTCGAATCCATCGAAATCTTGAGATCTTGAAATCTTGTGGTTTGATCTTTCAAATTAACACATAAGTAATTTAGAAAGTGACTCTCTCTTTTCTAAAGATAGAATGTCAAAAAAAGTTACATATGTGTAATTTAGGGGCCATAACTGATTTGCCATGATTTATCATGTTATTCAATTATTTTAACATGTTCAATAGAAAAATCGAGTCATTTTAATGATAAATTATGTTTTTAGAGTTTAAGTAGTAAAAGTCCAAGTTTTAGTAGTTTTTATGGCTTTTATCAACCAATTAGGCCAACTTAAGCCTAATGAAGTTCTAACGAGTTGATGTAGTGGTACAGGAAACGACTTGAACCAATCAACAAGGGAGTTAGGGGACTATCTATAATGTCGCGACATGGAGACCATAAAGTCGTGACATTGAAGCTGTACAAACAATTAGAAGAATTTTTTACCAACATCAACAAGGCAAGTAGACTGTGGACAAGATCGCAACACCCAACACTTGAAGTCGCAACATTCTCGATAGTAGCCAAAGATGGAAGTCGATCACAAGGCTATAGAAAAGTCACGACATTGAGAAGCAAAATTGCAACATCCAAGCTCTGCTTCAAAGACTCGAGTACATTACTTGCAAAGTCGCAACATTAGATCTGTAATGTCACAACATTGACACTTGATGGACCTAAAATTTGCAAGGGTGTTTTCGTTCGCACAACCAACTTTAGCTTGTAATCGAAGGCAGAGTCGACCTGTTTAGATAAAAACCCATCAATGCTATAAATGTAGCTTAAAAGCACCATTCTAGAGAGAGAGAACAAAGTTCAACAAATTCTAGTAAAGTAGATTAGTTTTAGGGTTAGGTTTTATTTTAGATTAACTTTGTACTATTTTCATTATTTTCTTTTCAGATTTTATTTTAGTTGTTAGATTGAATTTCTATTTTTTGATTAAACAGTGTATTCGATGAAGATTCAAGACTTTGCGAGCAGCCAGATTTATCAATAAAAATTTTCTCCACTTAATCTTATGTTTGTCACACCCCAAGTCTGGCAGTACTGAGAATAAGCCGTAGAGTTGTAAAGTTCTCTATTTGGTGTAGTTTAATTCACCAATTAACAGTCTTCAAGCAGATTAGAGTTTAGTGTAAAGTATCCACTGTAGAAGTAATTAAGGATTTTGTTCCAGGTTATTCTACTATGTAAGAAAAGAATATGACAAACAAAGAGAGCCGAGTGAGATTGTCACTAAGGTTGTAGTACGCCAGTTACTTGAATATTGTGCTGAATGGGTTTTGTAAAGTGATCTGGTTACGAGCCAATTGGATTGACTGGTCAAATATCAATTGTTCAGGATTGTCATTTACATTTTTCTCAGAACCTGTATGTCATTAAGAAGGATAATTTCAGAATTCAAGTGACACTTGCTAAGTTCTATTAAGTGGAAATTGGTTATATATGTGTGTGAGAAAGGTTCGTGAGGAGGTTTCTTATTCCTTCAATATCACTCTTTGAATTTTTTTCTTAAATTTAAATGTTTTCTCTTCCTTATTGAGCTGGAAGTTAAGGTTCTTGATTTAATGTCTGGTAAGATCTGAAGTCAGCCAAATAGTGAAGTGAGAGCTAATACGGTAAGTGGTAAAAGGTGTATAAATACAAATCTAATATTATGAAAGTGTTCGCCAATACAGAGATGAAACCCAATCTTTAAAGATGAGAAATTCAACTAGAGAGACTCCAAGGTATTTTGTCTCAGAGTTCACTAAGTTCTCTGGAACTTATAAGTGTTTTGTTTTGATTTCAGGTGTTACTGATTGATTGAGTGCGCTAGGAGGGACAAGCTAGGAATGCGCCATGGAAGCAACGAGCTGGATTATTATGCATACAAGGAATACCCTAGATGTAGGGTGTAAAGTACACTATGCCTTAAAGATTCTATTTTAACAATTTTTTGAGTTATAATGCTTTATGTTATTTTAAAGAGTCTATTAAATCCATTGAGTGTACTATTTATTTCTTTTGTATAGAAAAAAATTAATTAAAATCAAATAAGGTATGTTGAAAGAATTATACGCCAACTATTTAAGAAATTAAGCTAACTGTTTGTATGGGGTAACAATGTTTATATTTTCTTTTGACAATTATCCAGACTTGATGTATCGGGACAGGTTGAGGGTGTTACAATGTTTATATTTTCTTTTGACAATTATTTTATGAATTCCGCGTATATTGATGAAAATGAGTTTATGTTAATTGATTAATCGATTATTTGGTTGAGTTTTATTCGGATTTGATAGTGAATTGTTATTTGATTTTGCCAAATTACTGAAACCCTAGAATTGATGACTCTAGGTAGTAATCTAGATAGATGAGACCAAAAGAGTATTTTGTTATGTATCGATTTTGTTGAGTTGTGCTTCTGAGTGAGACCGAAAGGGTATCTTAGGGATAATTTTTAGTCAGGATGAGATCGGAATGGTATTTTTGGTTAAGGGTTGATGTGATTCTGGTTACATCATGTTATGATGCAATTCAAAGATGTTTAGATAAGCCCAAACGAGAAGGGCCCAAGTGCAAAATGAAGCTTATCATTCAAATCAGGTCGAGCCCAATTCCTCTGATGGTTAATTGGATCAAGTGTGGACGAATTTAGTGATGGGTTTGAATTAATTAATGGGTCAACTATAAGACTTTTGTTATTTTTAAGTTTTATTTCGATTTAATAAGTGTTTGCATCTTTAATTATGTATTGCATTAAGTGTTTTTCATTTAATTAAGTCATTCATAAAAGCATCTCATATGTTAATTAAGATTGTGTTTTAATTATGTCATACATTATGAAACTCATATGTTAAATAAGTTTACATTCTAATTAAGCTAAGCATTTATACATCTTATATGTTAATTATGTTTAAGCATGAGTTTGTGTCATAAGTGTGTGAAGTGTGTCATTTATTTTGGTCATTATGTTTATCATAAATGTGTGAGTTTTAGTATGTTGAATTCTATCTTAAATAAGTTGTTAAAGTTGAATATGAATGTGAAAAGTTTGCAATGTTTAATGTATCTTAAATAAATTAATTGTTTATCCTAGGAAAGTCCAAAGGCTGGTCACATATTTTAAAGCTACAATAGGTCTATTTGTTTGCCAAGAAGAATCAAATGCTGTCACATTCAAATAGCTATTCGATTTTGGCATAAAAGAGTGTGCATTCACTCACTTAATTGCTGGTGCATAAAGGGAACGTTTTTGGTGGATG
The DNA here is from genome assembly GCF_025698545.1 of Gossypium raimondii. NCBI lineage: Eukaryota > Viridiplantae > Streptophyta > Magnoliopsida > Malvales > Malvaceae > Gossypium > Gossypium raimondii. The sequence goes on along the minus strand of NC_068567.1, from coordinate 28,864,320 downwards.
TTGAAGGTGAATAAATGCACAAAATTCATTCAAGGATCAACTTTCAATGTGATGCATTGTGACTGTTTGAATAGACTAAGAGTGACTCTTCAAATTTGATCGGTTTCAAACACTTAAAGTTCATTATGGTGCCATTACAAGAGAAAAATTCCAAGCAACATAACTTTCGGCCATAAGGAAAGTGAAGGGACACCAAACAACACATTTAAAGGATATTAAGCTATCATCAAGTGAAGAGACATGACTTTTCAACTATGCCTAAATTAAGTGAAGAGTCATGACTGATAGGCTACCCATCATAAGTTATAATCGAATTTTAATGTTGTGATAATGGTTGATGTGAATGCCGAATTTGAATAGTCATATTAGTGCCTATATATAGCTTGTAAGAGGACAATGTTAACGTTAGACTACTTTGAATATAAACTTGATTAGTGAGAGTTATTCTCTCTCGGTTTTTCATTGAACTAAACTGAACTTATCAAGCTTTTACGAGTTTGTGGTGTTCACTATTTTCTTATCACTTTGTTTCCCATCACGGAGTGTAGCGACTTCGCTTACCAAGGTTTGAGTATTCTGTCAAGTTTAAGTGGGTCGTAATTTTAATATAGCTACGGTTTCTTAAAGTATCCAAGTGCTTTGGGTCAAGGTTTCTACCAATTGAATCTATGCAAGACCGTCCTTCCATTCGAGCTATTTTTCGATTTATCCAAGCTCGAGAAATCATATCAAGGGTAGTAATAATTCAATAGGATTAGGGTTTAGCTTAATTAGCAATTACTTAATTAATTGATTTTTGCATTGTTTAATTGGGAAATAGGAATCCATTAGTAATTAGCAAATTATAATTAATCTAGTTTAAATTCAAGCTTGTTTTGAATTCACACTAATAATTTGTAACTTGATTAGACTAGTACTTGTTTTCAGGTAACTAATTTAGTAACAAAGTTCATCAATTTTAACAATCCCTTGGGTACGATCCTTGAAATACTTCCAGTATTTCATTGTAAATTTAAACTATATTACAATTTGACGTGTTTGCTTGTAGACGCCACACTTCATCTTTATATTTAATTGCACTATTTAAGCCTCAATGCACGCACATCAGGGCACGATAAAGTTGTTGGTGACGTTGCCGAGGATTGCAATGGTAAAATTTGTTATTAAATTTGTTGTTATTAGTAAAGAAATATTAGTCGAAAGATGAACAAGCTAGATAGTGCTTTAACTTTCTCACATAGTTATTTTTATTTTTCACTTCTATTATTTTGTTTAACTGCATTTTTGACAATTTAAACTAATTATGGATAATGACAGATGTAAAAACCCGTTTTCAGTGGTGTAAAAAATAGTGGTTTCAAAACAACGATTTTGATGAGCGAGTTAGTATTTTATTTTTTATTTAATATTTATGAGTCTTTATTAGAGTCGTATTAAAATTTGGTTAAGAAATTTTAATGTTTAAATATTTAATTAATTAAAAAGGATTAAATTGTAAAATATACAAAAGTTGATTTTGAATAGTTAAAAGAGTCAAATAGCTTTAAAAAGGTAATTTCATGGATTTAGATGGTAATTATACCATATACATTAATAGTGGACAATTATGGGTATGACTTTGTGTAACACCCCTTAACCCCAAACCGTCGCCGGTTACGAGGCATTACCAGACCTATTAAACAATCTACGGATAATTCATAATAAAATAACATTCAAAATATAATTGTATAACTAAGTCCGTGTAATTAAACTTTCGAAGTTTAAAATATGAATTAAAAGTGAAATGAAACTCGTTCGAGTACTCTAAATATTTTTTTGACAAAATTTCGACAACATTTCTGCTTATTTTTACGTAAAACCCCCTGCAATTATAACCACATCATTTCCAAATATAACCAATTCATTTCACATTCTCATTTTCTATTCTAAATACAGTCTAATCGAACTCAATCAATGTAATACCAATTTAAATTTATCAATATGCTAATTAAATAAAAATAGATAAACTTCTTTCATTATAATTCATAAACTTATAATACTAACATTTTTAACCATTTATATTAAAACAAAATAACCTCTATACACATCCTATGTACATGCCACATTACCAAAATAAAATGTACTTCACCAAAATTATGTCAAGTCGAATTCCGGCTTTGGATGTTTGGTTCAAGATTTAACTTCTACAACTCATGCAGACGGAAACAACTGCATGAGTATGTATGCATATACTCAGTGGTATCACTATAATTCAATTTATAATTAAATACATTAAATCACACACATACTTTTCATTACAATTATCACTACTAATAAACAATTCAATCTTTTTATATTATCAATTAATTATATATATAAATATCATTCTTATTTCTTTATTTCAAATTTCACTTTTCACATATACTATGTCATTCAAGATTAGTTTTATCAGTAAAATTATTTCATTTATCCCTATTAACTTGTCACGGACTCGGCAGATACACGGATCCCAACCAATCACACTAGTAAATGCATGTCAAGAATTGAGCAAAGAATAAAGATATGAATAAAGAATGATAATGATATTCAACACACAAAGTGCTGAATTTGTAACAATAGCAGTAACAGTATTCGACACACAAAGTGCCGAATCGATAACAGTAACAATAGTCGGCACATAAGTGCCTGATCAGTAAGCCAGCAAATACCCCGTACTCTTCCATATCCTATGGCATGCCAACTATATCCGACTAGCCCGACTAGTTAATAGGGTATTTAATTTACTTTTCAGTATAATTTCCATCTTAGCTCAGTGTCAATTATAAATTCCTTATTTCAATCGGTTTCACAGCATTACAGTAATTCTTTATTTCAGTAAATTCACAATTCAATGCATTATACATAACCATATTCGGTATTTTCATAATTCACTCAGTACTCAAAACAATATTTCATAATTCAGTTCAGTATTAGTTTCAATTTCAATATCACATTATAAATTTATCATTTATTAAACACTTACCTTAAAATACTTACCACACATAATTAGAAAATTAAACACTTAATAATAATAAAGTTTGAATTATAGTGATACAAACCGTGATTCTCGTGTCTATTCCTCGTCCACTTTTTCTTTTCCTTTCTTCGTGGATGCCTTGGGTGCGATATTAACTACGAAAAAAAAATTAAGATAATCTTCTTAATCATTAATACAATATAATTTAACTGCTGAAATTTTTATCTAGCTTTTACTTTAATTCCAATTTAATCCTAACTAAACCTATATATTTTTCTTTCTCAATTCATACCCTTTTTCTACTCAATTTCTTGCCAAACTCACATTTAACTATCTAATTTTTATCATATTTTCATAATTTCGAATTTATTTCAATTTTAATCCCTAAAATTCAAAACTTATAACTTAGTTTACAATTCAATCCTTTATTCAATTCTAATCAAAATTTCTATCAAATAAACCCTAAATTCCATCATTTAGTCAACACAAACCCTACTCAAAAATCTATTAGCTTTCAAAATTTCAACTTAAATTCAACAAAACTTTGTTCTAAGACTTCTAAAACATCAAAATTAAAAGAAAAGGACTTGATTGACTTACCAAATTAAAGCTTAAACCCTTGAACCCTAGTTTTTCCTTTTTCTTTTCTTTCTTTCTTTTTCCTTCCCCTGTTTCGAAAGCTTTTGTTTCTTTTCCCCATTTGTTTCTTTTATTCTTTTATTTTATTTCTTTTATGATTAATTAATTAATATTTATAAAATATCTATTTTAATAACAAGTATAATTAATACATTTGTACCATATTAGAACCTTACATTTGTCTTAGTCTAACTAATTCATCAAATAAAAAATTCTTTTAATATAATAATTTAATTAATAAATATCTTTTACTTAAATAATAAGTAAATACATAATAATCACAATTATGTGTATTTTATTTATACACTTGGATTTATTTCTACCACAAAATTGTCATAATTTTAGTTTATTTTACATAATAATATAATATAATATAATATAATATAATATAATTAAATAATATATTAATATATTTAAAACATAAAAATCTATTTATTATTTTTATCATACTTATGCCGCCTCATTTATGGGACTTGGCATATTTTCCTATTTAGTCCTTTTACTTTCTTTTAATCTATAATTAGACTTTCACTCTTTATTCAATTTGATCCTTTTCCTAATTATTCTTAATTAAGCTAAATTCACCTATCTAAAACCTAATTAAACACACAACTAATCTCGTAAATATTTCTAATAATTATTTTCGAACTCAATTTACTAAGACGGAGGCCCGATAACACACACTTTTCTGGTGCCCACGGATTTTGGGTCGTTACATTTTGTTAATTTATAAGTTAATAGAATAGGGTAAAGTGGTAATTAGAGAATTAAATAACATAAACAAAAAATGAAATGGTGTCAACTTCCTAAATTGTTTTTCTTTCATCGGCTGTGGAGAAAAGAACAACATTTTTGAAGGTGAACATTTAGCCAAGTTAAAAACCTCATGTATGGTATGTGTTTGATACCCGTTGTTAATGATTTTTATGTTTTTGAGCTCGTATTAGCCTAATCTAACTAGCCTAAGGGTCAATTTGTAAAATTTTTAAAAGTATAGGGATTTTCCATGAATGATTTTGTAGTGTTTGTGAATTTAATGGATAGATTATTAAGCTTGATTGTTAAATAGACTTATTTTGTTAAGTGATCTTTGATGATTTTGTGTTTGAGGACCTATTTGAGAAAATAGTGAAATTCTATGATAATAGTGTAAAATGGTGGAAAAGATGGGTTGTAATGAACCCCTAGGAAATTTAGTTAGTAAAGTTTTTTTTTTAAAAATGGTGAATTTTCAAGTTTCGGGTATAAGGACTAAATTGCACAAAAGTTAAAATATTAGAGGTAATTTTGTAAATTAACTATAAAATGGGTTATATGCTTGAATTACTTGTTTTAATATATTTGTATTATTTAATTGAATGAAATTATTATTTAGATCAAGAAACAATGAAAAGGAAAAGGAAAAGCCACGATTGAAATATATCATGGCATTATACTTGAAAAGGAAAAGGCCATGGTTGAAAGATACCATGACACTCTCGAAACAATGAAAAGGATTAAAATGTTATTGATGAAAAAGGTTACCGATGAAAAGGCTATCGATGAAAAGGTTATTGATTGAAAAGGTTATACAAATAATATATGTGTTATATAAAGTAATTTTATTTATGAGTTATGTGTTCCTTCATTCTAACTTATTAAGCTTTACGTGCTGACATTATTTGTATTTTTCCTTGTAGATCACGAAAAGCTTGGTTGGTTGGAAGGTCAAGTTGGGGCATTCACATTATCCATCATTTATGTCGGTAGTTTTTTGGGTCATTTTGTAGTTGGATATGAATGACATGTATTAGGATCTTTTTGGCTGACTTATCCATGGCGTTTATGTATGGTATTTGAAATGGTAATATTTGGTAGACATGTATATATGTTTTGGTACTTTGAATAAATTGTTTAGTTATAGATGCATGAGGTATTTTGGTTGATGTTTGTGATGATGTATATGTTTATATATAAGTTGTTTAAAGGTGTATAGAATGAGATAAAATGTTGAGTAGTTCTAATTATGTATACTTAAGGTGTTAGTTTGAGTTGGAATGGTAGATTTTTGAAAGTGGATATTGATGATATGAGTGAATGTCATTTAGCTAGTTGAATATATTGCTTTTGGTGAATCTAAATATCATTTAGTTAAGTGTTGGCTAAGCATTTGATTTCCATTCCTTTTGGCATGAATTGTGGTGCCTTTTTGATGACATATTGGTTAGGTTTATAGGATGGTTGATTTGGTATGTTTTGGAGTGTGTTTAAATGTGTTTTGGACATATAGATGCATGTGGGAATGGTGTGTCTTAGTGTGCAAGTTTTGGTGCTTGATTTGGCTAGTTTTAAGGGCAACTTATGAAGCACATAGCCTGAGACATGAGCTCACACGGCCGTTTGCTACACATGGTCACCCCACACGGTCGTGTGTTTCAAGTCAGTATGTTACATGGCCTGGGAAACGAGCTGTCACATGGTCGTGTGTCACACACGGCCACCTGACACGGCTTTGTGTCATTTAAATTTTAGGTGTAAGATGAACCACATTGTCACAGAGAGTTGCACAGCCTGGTGACACGATTGTGTGACCAAATGATACGCCCCGGCCTCGTGGATGATTTCGAGTCGTTTTTGTTGCCCCATCGTTCTAACGATGAAGTTTCGTTCGACTTGATTCAAAAGGTTATGTTTGTCTAACAAAGATGATAATGGTTCAATCAAGGTTAAAATGGCAATGGTATATAAGGTACTTCGGCTAAAAATGAAAGAAAATGTTTATTAAAAGGTTTGGAGTTTCGTTTTAAGGTAGAATGGATGGAAAGCTTAAAAACAAGAGTGAACCAACTTTAAGGGTTTAAGTTGACCTGATTCTTATATGTCTTTAAGGTGGATTAAGAATGATGTAAATAGGACCTCGACCCACTATCTAACGAAGATAGGAACCTCGGTATAGTCGAACGCCACACTTGGTTAAAAGTGATAAGTTCGGGTTGCAAAGGACAAAGGTTGACGCCACTAACTAGTAGATAAGCCAACTAAGTCTTTGGACGAAATTGAGAGAAGAATTCCTCACAAAATACTTAATTCAATATTCAAAATGGCAAAAAGTCCTTTTACAAATTAACAAGCAAATATTTATAGTGTTGCATAAGCTAGCCGAATAGTCATGCTTAATAGCTAAGAAAAATCAAGAAAGATCCAGAATTAAGTCCCTAGAAAGATTCTATGAATGGGAGCTCCAATGGGTAGCTTAGACACTAAGCAAATGAACCTTGTAGAGATGAATGCACCGTAGTCAAATGGCCATGTCTAGATTCGCCAGCCTTTAAATGACTCCTTAAGTTGGCACTTGTTGGTGAAAAGATAGGAGCATTGAAGAGGGTTGATGGACGACCACCAAGTGTGAAAAGTCGGTTTTGAAGAGTCACATGTGTGTGAACATCATCAATTGAATAGTCCCTCATGTGAACACTTAAAATGAGCTGCATGTAGATGTAAAAAATGGAACATTCTATTGAACATTCATTAGGGGTTGCCATGCATGAATCACCAAATGCAATGAATCTAAGATGCATGCACCTTTGCCGTCAAGGTAAATTCTCGCACCAAATTAAAACAACAAATTAATCATGTATAAAACAAATTAAATTGCAACAAATACTTGTAAAAATCGCACATTTAATCATGTATTAGTTTAGGACATATTTAAAACACTTGAACTAATTAGGACATATTTAAAACACCTAAACTAATTAGGACATATTTAATAATATCTAATTATTGTTTGACTAGAAATTAGACTCAATTATTTAACTTAACTAATTTAACTAACAACTTAAATAAATATTCCAAAGAAAATAAAAATAAACGCGAATGAGCTTAAAATGAGTGATCGAGCTACGAGTGAGCTCAATGAGCTAAAATTGAGTGAATGCACTTGAAGTAGATTGCACGGATTGCTTAATTTGTCGGCCCATGATTTTCAAGTAGAACGACCACGGATTCACCCCAAACTCGATCAACCAAAGTGAAATTGCGTCTTTGAACTTCTTAGCCCTAGCTCGGGTAATAGGTCCTTTAGGCAGCTCGAGGGAAACATCGTTTGCACTTGATAGCTCATGGGGCTCGATTGCATCACCAAACTTCAAATGTGCACATGGTTTGGCACACGGCCTGCGATACGGCCATGTGGCCCTATTTCGAATATCCATACAGGCGGACACATGGGTTGGGACATGACCGTATGTCCGTACTTCGAATGCTCACACGACCTAAGTTATGTCACACGACCTAGTCACATGGTTGTGTGATCCCTTTGTTCTAATTTTTCTAAACTATTTTTAAGGCCTAATAGGCTCGATTTAAGGCCTGTGAGTGTATTTTTACTATAGTTAAATTGATTTATTGAATGTTATCAATTAATTTGCATGATTATTTCTATTGTAAGTTAAATGTTCAAAATTGTACTGTGATGCTCTATAACCCAAATTTGAAAACAGAGACTAGATAGGGGTGTTACATTTAGTGGTAACAAAGCTACGATTTAGTCGATTCTCGAACTAAATTTAGTAAGTATAGAGTCTAGAAATACATGCCATTATATAACCTGTGATAGTATGATTTCTCCTGACTTAAAATTTTATCTTGTTATTAATTTAGATCAAAGATGACTTCTAGACATAATCAAGCTAATTCTGATGAAGATGAAAGTAATATACCAGCTTCGATTTAGGGAACAATTCATAGTGAACCTATTTCTAGTGGACGATGGAGCAAGGCATATGAAGCTTTCTTTGATATGATGTCGGAACGGTTTACTGACTTTATATAAACCAATCATATGGCTTAACGACCTCCTCCTACTCTTGTAGCTAAACCAATTCCCCATATTCAACAAAGTACAAAATAAGCACGTATAAACAAGCCTCATGTTGATAAAATTTGCAAATACGAGGATGAAGAATTTCGTGGTAAGGTTGAAGACGATCCAAAAAAGGTTGAATTCTGGTTAGAAAATACTATCAGAGTTTTCGGTGAGTTAACTTGTTCTTTAAATGATTGCTTGAAGTGTGCAATTTCTTTGTTGAAAGATGAGGTATATCAATGGTGGAATAACTTGATAACGGTGGTACCGAAGGATCGTGTAAATTGGGATTTCTTTCAAATTGAATTCAGAAAGAAATATGTCAGCCAACGATATCTCGATAAGAAGTGAAAAGAGTTCCTTGAACTGAAAAAGGCAATAGAACGATAGTTGAATATGAGAGGGAGTTCGTCAAGCTTAGTAAGTACGCTCGAGAATGTATTCCATCAGAAGCAATTATGTTTACCTGATTCGAAGATGGTTTGAACGAAGATATCCGATTACTTGTTGGGATACTTGAGTTGAAATAATTTGTTGTTAGGGTGGATCGAGCACATAAAGCTGAAGAAATTAGCAAAGTAAAAAGAAATGTAGATTCTAAAGTCCGAAACATGGCTAAACTGATGTGAGCTTGCCTACGAACCAAGTAGAGATCGAACAAGAAGCTATCAAGCTGCCCATTGGTCCGATAATGCGAGCTAGAGCTAAACGATTCAAAGATGCTATTTCAGCAATGGTGGAAGGAATTAAGGAAAATGATAGCAAAGAGCCTAGAAACGAGCTGAACATTTTCAACTTCTTTGAAGTCAATTCGCTCCAAATAATTAATTTGTTGCTGGAATTTTGGACCTTTTTAAATAAGCACTTAATTAAATTTTACTACAGCTTTTAAATATTTCTTTAGTTATTACAAGTGTTTAATATGTTATTTTAGCTGAATTGAATGTGTCTAGATGTCTTTAAATTTGTCTGAACATAAGACATGTTTTAATTGTGTCTAGCCGAATTAATATGTCCTACTTAGTTTTAATTTAATTTGTTCTAATGTCAATTAGTATGTTCATATTATGTTTTAAATTAATTCAGCTGAATTGAGTTAAATTAATGAGGTTTATTTGTTTTGTTTAGGTTCAGCCGAATGTGAAGACGCATAGGAAAGGTTGGCCTAATTTGGAGTGCATTAAACAAGATGCAGGCATGTTTGATTCAATGCACCTAGCGATACATGCATGAACTACATTAAAAATGGTGTGCTGATTTTTGAAGTTCTCTAAGTGACCATTCGACAAAAGAGATAATTTTTCAAAGCTGCCATTTATTTTCTTCACATTGCTGGATACATTTTGGCCATTCGGTTCATGGTGTTCACACTTTAAGGCTCTTCAAAACCGTCCATTCACACCTAATATGGCTGCTCAAGTACTCTCTTTATTATTGGTAATTTTTCAGCAAGAGTTGCCTATTGAATGCTCATTTAAGCCCCTTAGCCGAATGTAGCTGCTACATGCATCTCCAAGATCCATTTGCTTAATGTGGAAGCTTCATAGTTGGTCACCATTCAGCCGAACCTACATTGGCCAATATTCATGGATTCAAGTTGAATTTTTGTTCAATGTTTGCTTAGAAATTAAGCCTAGAATATGTCCATTCGGCTACTAGACATTAGACTATATATATTTGCTGAATTTCTTGTAAAAGGACTTTTGACAAATTTTTGGAATGAATTATATTTCTGGTGAGTTAATTCACTCTCCTTATTCTCCAAAGCTCAATTGACTTATCTTCACAAGTGGCGTCAATCTGACTTTGTTTCGAACTTATCACCATTAGGTGTGGCGTTCTTCATACCGTAGGTTCCTATTTTGCTAAATAGAGGGTCTCGATTTTTATCTTTATTCCTTTTCCTTTCTTTGACACCTTAAGCCGGGGTCCTTATTTGCTTATAAGGGTTCGTTCTTGTTTCATTGGAAACTCTTCAAATTTAAACCAACAAACACCTTTGCTTCCTAACCATTTATCTTTTAAAATTCAAAGGCCGAATTTGTATTAAACCGACACTACCTAATTTCGATCGGGAATCATTTACGACTCGTTATATCTTCCAAAACGAGCTCGTATCAGTTGGTATCAGAGCTAGTTAAATTAGGTACGTAAATTGTAAATTCAAAAAAAAAATTCAAAAAAAATTTGAAAAAAAAATTGAAAAAAAGAAGAGAAAGAATATATATATTACGAAAATCATAAAAAAAGAATTTCAAATTGAAAAAAAAAGTTGCAAGTGTTGATTGTTGTTCCGAACAAGTGATTCTCCTTTTTCAAGTAGTGATTCATTCTATATGCCACATCTTCAAACCGTTTTTTCTTTCTAGCCTACCCTAAACCATATCATTTTCCTTTGTTTAGCCCCTTGAAGCCGACCCACAAGTTGTGGATAAGTCTAAGGTAGCTTTTTAGAATAACGAGAGTTGGATTTGAGAGGTAAAAGGCAAGAGAGTTACATCAAGATAAAAGCCAAAAATAGAGTGAAACACGAGAGGAGTGAATTTTTTTTCTTGTGAGAGAATTCGTGAGGTTTTTGTGGTGAGGAAATTTTCTTATTTTATTCATCATGTCTAGGAGTCCGGATCGTCGAGCAACAAGTGGAGGAGCTTCGAATGCCGCTGGTGGAGGAGTAAACCTTCAACCGAGAAGAAACGTTCCCAGAGGCGGAGTGCCCGATCTTCAAGTACAAGCAATTGTACGAGAAATCACCCGTTTGTTCCAACCCCAATTCGACTCTCTCAATGAACGAATGGAACAAATGGAGGAACGAAGTCAAAATGCGAACAACCTTCCGATTCCAAGGGGAGAGCAAGAACGTCCATGGCAACATGCAAACGATCTATACAAACCAAGTGATGTTGAAAGTGTACGAGGTTCGTGACAAAGTGTAAGGAGACGAGGTCATCGAGCACGAGAACAAAGAGATCGAGAGCAATTTGATGATGATTTAAAGAACATCAAAATGGCGATTCCTGCTTTTCAAGGAAGGTCGGATCCCGAGGTCTATCTTGAATGGGAGAAGAAGGTTGAATTAGTATTCGAGTGCCATAACTACTCGGAGAGAAAGAAGGTCAAATTGGCTGCTATAGAATTTTCTGACTATGCCATAATATGGTGGGATCAACTCACTTTGAGTCGAAGACGCAATGGTGAACGTCCCGTGTCTACATTGGCGGAAATGAAGGCAATAATGAGAAAGCGATTCATATCGACTTACTACCACCGGGAGTTGTATCAAAAACTCCAAAGTCTAACGCAAGGCCAACGAAGTGTGGAAGACTACTACAAGGAAATAGAAGTGGCCATGATCCGCGCCGATGTGGAGGAAGATCGAGAAGCCACCATGGCTCGATTTCTCGCCGGCCTTAACCATGAAATCGCAAATATTGTGGAATTGCACCACTATGTTGAGGTCATTGATATGGTCCATATGGCCATAAAGGTTGAAAAACAACTAAAGAGAAAAGGTACGTCTCGAATTTTCCCTAACACTTCTTCAACGTCTAGGTGGGGGCAAGGGACCAATAAACGAGACATACCGAACCGAAGCAAAGAAGTGAGTAGTGCAGCTAAATTCAATAAACCGAATGTTGAAACTAACAAGGGGAAGATGGAAGCCCAACCAAGTCGACCTCGAGACATAAAATGCTTCAAGTGCCTTGGAAGGGGCCACATCGCGAGCCAATATCCTAATCGGAATGCGATGTTTGTTCGTGACAATGGAGAGATTGAATCTGAAAGTGAACAAGAGAAGGAGGCCATTGAACAAACCGAAGATGAGGAAGAAGTGGAACAAGCCGAAAATGGAGAAATATTGGTGGTGAAAAGGAGCCTTACTTTGCAAGGTGCCGAAAATGATCAACAACGCGAAAATATCTTCCATACGCGATGTCAAGTGCAAGGTAAGATTTGTTGTGTTATAATTGATGGGGGAAGCTGTACGAACGTGGCTAGTTTGATGATGGTAGAGAAACTCGGATTGGCCACCACCAAACATCCCCATCCGTATAAACTCCAATGGCTTAACGATGGTGGAGAATTGAAGGTAACAAAGCAAGTGCTTAACTCGTTTACAATTGGAAAATATCAAGATGAAGTGATGTGTGACGTTGTACCAATGCATGCGGAGCATCTTCTTTTGGGGCGGCCTTGGCAATTCGACAAACGAGCAATTCATGACGGATACACAAACAGATTTACCTTCAAACATTTGGGACGAATGGTGACGTTAGCTCCGCTAACACCCAAACAAGTGTATGAAGATCAACTTAAAATGAGGAGTTCTATTGAAAAATCAAAAGAGAATGAGTGAGAGCAAAAAAATGAAAAGAATAAAGAAAAGAGTGTAGAAAAGAAGAAAAACAAAAAAGATGAGTGACAAAAAAAGAGAGAATGATTCAAAAGAAAAAGAAACGAGTGATGAAAATGAAAAAAAGAATTTGTATATGAAAGAGAGAGAAGTTAGGAAATCGATGCTGTTGAAGCAACCATTGTTGGTTCTTTTGTACAAGGAGAGTTTGCTTGGCACTAACGAATTTGATGACAAGTTACCCTCTTCTGTTTTGTCTGTGTTGCAGGAATTTCGAGATATATTCCCGGAAGAAATCCCGAGTGGGTTACCACCTATTCGTGGAATTGAACATCAAATAGATTTTGTACCGGGAGCTGCGATTCCAAACCGTCCTGCTTACCGGAGCAATCCTGAAGAGACGAAAGAACTACAAAAGCAAGTGAATGAACTTCTTGAGAAGGGCTATGTGCGTGAAAGCCTTAGTCCATGCGCCGTGCCTATCTTGCTTGTTCCGAAGAAGGATGGAACGTGGAGGATGTGTGTAGACTGTCGTGCTATAAATAAAATAACTATCAAGTATCGTCATCCTATACCGCGATTGGATGATATGCTTGACGAGCTAAGTGGCGTAAGTTTGTTTTAAAAAATCGATCTTAAGAGCGGTTATCACCAAATACGGATGCGCGAGGGTGATGAGTGGAAGACTGCTTTCAAAATGAAGCATGGGCTTTACGAATGGCTCGTTATGCCATTTGGCTTAACAAACGCCCCAAGCACATTCATAGGCTTATGAATCACGTTTTAAGACCTTTTATTGTTAGATTTTGCGTAGTATATTTTGATGATATATTAGTTTATAATAAAAAATTGGATGATCATGTTTTACATTTAAAAGCTGTTTTGGAAGTATTGAAGAAAGAAACCTTGTATGCTAATTTGAAGAAATGTGATTTTTTCACTAACAAGGTTGTGTTTTTAGGTTTCGTTGTTAGTTCGGAGGGCCTTGAAGTCGATCAAGAGAAGGTCAAGGCGATCCAAGAATGGCCCCGTCTGACAAGCATCTCCCAAGTTCGAAGTTTCCACAGATTAGCAAGTTTTTACCGTCGATTTGTGCCAAACTTCAGCACCTTAGCTGCACCCTTGACTGGGGTTATTCGTAAGAACTCTAATTTTGTATGGGGAGAGGAACAAGAAAAATCATTTCTAAAAATTAAAGATTGTTTAACTCATGCACCATTATTAGCTTTGCCTAATTTGGATAAAACTTTCGAGTTAGAATGTGATGCATCAGGTTTAGGTATTGGAGCCGTGCTAATGCAAGATGGATGCCCTATCGCGTATTTTAGAGAGAAACTCAATGGTGCCGTCCTAAACTATCCGACATATGACAAGGAGCTCTACTTGTTGATTCGAGCCTTAGAAACGTGCCAACACTATCTTTGGCCCAAAGAATTCATAATACGCACCGATCATGAGTCCTTGAAGTATTTGAAAGGGCAACACAAATTGAACAAGAAGCATGCTAAGTGGGTAGAAATTTTTGAGTCTTTTCCCTACGTTATTAAATATAAGAAAGGTAAGGAAAACATTGTGGCTGATGCATTATCACGAAGGTATGCTTTATTAAATGTGTTGGATGCCAAGTTGATGGGGTTTGTATTCCTTAAAGATCTATATGTCAATGATTCTAACTTTAGTGAATTCTTTAGATTATGCGCAAAGGGAGCTCACGAGAAGTACTATCGATATGATGGGTACTTATTTCGAGAATGGAAGCTTTGTATACCTCAAGGGTCCGTTCGAGAGGTGTTAATTGAGAAAGAGCATAGTGGGGGATTAATGGGGCACTTCGGAGTTGCCAAGACTTTAGCCACGCTCAACGAACACTTCTTTTGGCCCAAGATGCGACGAGATGTCGAATGATTTTGTAATCGATGCATTGCATGCAAACGGGCTAAGTCACGAATTAAGCCCCACGATTTGTATAAGCCATTGCCCATTCCCGAAACCCCTTGGTCTGATATTTCAATGGATTTTGTGCTAGGTTTACCAAGGAGTAAAAATGGCCGAGATTCAATATTTGTGGTTGTAGATAGGTTTTCAAAAATGACCCATTTTATAGCATGTCATAAAACTGATGATGCCGTGAATATTGCTAACTTATTTTTCAAAGAAGTGGTCAGGTTGCATGGCATGCCTAGAACGATAGTATCCGATCGTGACGCGAAGTTTCTTGGCCATTCTGGAGGACACTATGGGGGCGCCTTGGAAAGAAGTTGTTTTCAACCACTTGCCATCCGCAAATGGACGGCCAAATTGAAGTGGTCAATCGGATTTTGTCTACATTGCTTCGCGCTATCATTCGAAAAAATTTGAAGGCTTGGGAAGAATGTCTACCGCATGTGGAGTTTGCGTATAATCGAGCTGTTCACTCAGCTACCAAATTTTCTCCTTTTGAAATCGTTTATGGTTTCAATCCATTAACACCACTTGATTTAATGCCATTGCCTTCTAACCAACTTGTGCATGTAGATGGAAAGCACAAAGCTGATTTTGTCAAGCAATTGCACCAACGAGTTCGAGACAATATTGAGGCAAAGACCAAGAACTATGAACAACATGCTAACAAAGGTCGTAAACGAGTTGTGTTCAAGCCGGGAGATTGGGTTTGGTTGCATATGCGCAAGGAGAGATTTCCTATGCAACGACGATCTAAACTTCTTCCGAGAGGGGATGGACCGTTTCAAGTCCTTGAGCGAATTAACGATAATTCTTATAAATTGGATTTGCCTAATGAATATAATGTTAGTGCGACTTTTAATGTTTCTGATTTGTCTCCGTTTGATGCAGATTACGATTTGAAGACAAATTATTCTGAAGAGGAGGGGAATGATGTGAGCTTGCCTACGAACCAAGTAGAGATCGAACAAGAAGCTATCAAGCTGCCCATTGGTCCGATAATGCGGGCTAGAGCTAAACGATTCAAAGATGCTATTTCAGCAATGGTGGAACGAATTAAGGAAAATGATAGCAAAGAGCCTAGAAACGAGCTGAACATTTTCAACTTCTTTGAAGCTGAATTTCGTTCCAGCTAATTAATTTGTCTGGAATTTTGGACCTTTTTAAATAAGCATTTAATTAAATTTGACTACCACTTTTAAATATGTCTTTAATTATTACAAGTGTTTAATATGTTATTTTAGCTGAATTGAATGTGTCTAGATGTCTTTAAATTTGTCTGAACATAAGACATGTTTTAATTGTGTCTAGCCGAATTAATATGTCCTACTTAGTTTTAATTTAATTTGTTCTAATGTCAATTAGTATGTTCATATTATGTTTTAAATTAATTCAGCTGAATTGAGTTAAATTAATGAGGTTTATTTGTTTTATTTAGGTTCAGCCTAATGTGAATATGCATGGGAAAGGTTGGCCGAATTTGGAGTCATTAAACAAGATGCATGCATGTTTGATTCAATGCACCTAGCGATACATGCATGAACTACATTAAAAATGGTGTGCTAATTTTTGAAGTTCTCTAAGTGACCATTCGGCAAAAGAGATAATTTTTCAAAGCTACCATTTATTTTCTTCACATTGCTGGATACATTTTGGCCATTCGGTTCATGGTGTTCACACTTTAAGGCTCTTCAAAACCGTCCATACACCTAATATGGCTGCTCAAGTACTCTCTTTATTATTGGTAATTTTTCAGCAAGAGTTGCCTATTGAATGCTCATTTAAGCCCCTTAGCCGAATGTAGCTGATACATGCATCTCTAAGATCCATTTGCTTAATGTGGAAGCTTCATAGTTGGTCACCATTCAGCCGAACCTACATTGGCCAATATTCATGGATTCAAGTTGAATTTTTGTTCAATTTTTGCTTAGAAATGAAGCCTAGAATATGTCCATTCGGCTACTAGACATTAGACTATATATATTTGCTGAATTTCTTGTAAAAAGACTTTTGACAAATTTTTGGAATGAATTATATTTCTGGTGAGTTAATTCGCTCTCCTTATTCTCCAAAGCTAAATTGACTTATCTTCACAAGTGGCGTCAATTTGACTTTGTCTCGAACTTATCACCATTAGGTGTAGCGTTCTTCATACCGTAGGTTCCTATTTTGCTAAATAGAGGGTCTCGATTTTTATCCTTATTCCTTTTTCTTTCTTTAAACCTTAAGCCCGGGTCCTTATTTGCTAATAAGGGTTCGTTCTTGTTTCATTGGAAACTCTTCAAATTTAAACCAACAAACACCTTTGCTTCCTAACCATTTAACTTTTCATTTATCTTGTTATATCTTCCGAAACAAGCTCATATCATAAACGATTGGTGGGAAAATATTTCTCGTCTCCAAGAAAGAAAGTGAAAGAATCTCATAGTTGTATGCTAGCTTGATCTAGATTTTCTAGGATAGGTCGAGGGAGGCAAGCTAGCTCGAGACCATAGGCTACCCGAACAGCTAGTGTTGGCAGTGTTCATAATGTAAATAAGCCAAGTTGTCAACATTGTAGTAAGAAGCATTTTGGAGAGTGTCGTGCAAAGGAAGGGTCATGTTTTAATTGTGGCTCGTTCGATCATTTCCTCTGTGATTGCCCAGACTTGTTCGACAGAGATAAAGCTCAAAATGTCTAATCAGGGAATGCACCTTCTAAAGGTAGGCCTTCTGAAGAGTAGTTAAAATGCAAGAGTTGATTGAAGTGGCACTAAAGTCATTACAGTTCAATCCGAAGCACGAACACTAGCTAAGGCGTATACGATTCGAGCTTGGGAAGATGCTTCTGCACCTGATGTTATTGCTGGTACATTTTTTTTTATGTTACTATTTATTTTTTGATTGACCTGGGGTCAACACATTCGTATATTTGCACTGCATTAGTAACAAATAAGAAATACCAGTAGAGTCAACTGAATTTCTAGTCAAAGTAATTAAATCGTTAGGTCAATATGTGTTAGTTGACAAAGTCTATAGAAATTGTCCCCTAAAAATTTGGGATTGCAACTTTTCGGCTGATTTGATGTTATTGCCAGTTGATGAATTTAATGTTATTCTCGACATGGACTAGTTGACTTTACACAATGCAATTTTGAGTTGTAGACAAAAATAGATTGTGTTGAAATGTTAGAATGGTGAAGTAGTTCGGGTTGAATCAGAAAGATTGACAGTACCTCCAATATTATTTCTACTTTGACAGCTCCAAAATGTGTTTGAAAAGGGTGCGAGGCATATCTAACATATATATCAGATACCAGAGCTTCAAAATGAAGTTGGAGTCAGTTCTAACTATTTGTGATTTCGCGGGTGTGTTCCTAGAAGAGTTGCCAGGGTTACCACCAGTTAGAGAGGTTGAATTTGCTATTGATTTAGTATTGGGAACTTCGACAATATCGATTGCTCCATATAGAATAGCACCGGCTGAGTGAAAAGAGTTGAAAGCACAATGACAAGAATTGTCAGATGGAGGATTTGTTCGGCCTAGTTTTTCTCCCTGGGGGTGCACGTGTATTATTTGTTAAGAAAAAAGACGGGTCGATGCAGTTGTGTATTGATTATCAATATTTTAAAAAAGTTACAATAAAAAAAATATTCGTTTCCACGTATTGATGATTTATTTCATCAGCTGAAAGGTGAAACTATATTTTCAAAGATTGATCTCTGTTCTAGATATTATCAGCTTTGGGTTAAAGATTTAGATGTGCCGAAAATAGCTTTCAGGACCAGGTACAAACATTATGAATTTTTAGTTATGCCATTTGGTTTAACGAATGCACCTACTGTGTTTATGGATTTGATGAAGAAAATATTTTGGCTATATTTAGTCAAGTTTTTGGTTGTTTTTATAGATGATATTTTGATTTATTTCTGGGACGAAGTTAAGCATGCCCAGTATTTGAAAATAATATTGTAGACTTTGCGCGAGAAATAGTTTTTTGCAAAATTTAGTAAATGCAAATTTTGGCTTCAATAAGCCAAATTTTTAGGTCACGTGGTATTGACTGGTGGCATAAGAGTGGATTTGAACAAAATATCCGCTATTTTGGACTGAAAGCCCTAAAAACATGTTACTGAAATCAGAAGTTTTCTAGGTTTGGTCGGGTATTAACAATGATTTGTCAAAGGGTTCTCGATGATTGCTTCGCCATTGACAAAATTACTTCAGAAAGATGTAAAATTCGTTTGGTCTAATAATTGTCAACAAAGCTTTAATCACTTGAAAACGATTTTAACCAAAGCCCCTATGTTGATTCAGCCAGAATCTGGTAAAGAGTTTGTGATTTATAACGATGTTTCACATAATTGTTTTGGTTGTGTTTTGATGCAAGAAGACAAAGTTGTAGCTCATGCTTTCCGTCAATTGAAACTGCACAAAAGGAACTACTTGACACATGATTTAGAATCGGAAGCTATTGTGTATGCTTTAAAAATTTGGCGACATTATTTATATGGAGAAAAATGCCATATTTTCACCGACCATAAAAGCTTGAAATAGTTGATGTCACAAAAAGAATTGAATTTGCGACAATGTAGATGGTTGGAGCTGTTAAAAGACTATGATCGATTATTGACTATCACCTAGGGAAAACTAATATTGTTGCGGATGATTTGAGTCAAAAGTCATTATTTTCTTTGAGAGCTTTGAATACTCAGTTGACACTTGTTAATTATGGTTCTATTTTAGCTAAATTAAAAGCCAAACCAATGTTTTTTGCAACAGATTTTTGAAGCTCAAAAAAATGATACTAAGTTGATTACTAAACAAGAACAGATTGAAAAGACATCAGAGTCAGATTTTCAGATTGGCACAAATGATAGTTTGTAGTTTTGAAATAGATTATGCGTTACGGAAAATTTCGAAGCTAAACAGAAGATCTTGCAGGAAGTTCACAGCAACTGTTACTTGATTCGTCCTGGTAGTAACAAAATGTATGGTGATTTGAAACAAATGTACTTGTGGGCATGTATGAAACATGAGATTCCAGAATTTGTATCGAAATGTTTGATTTGTCAACAAGTTAAAGTTAAGCATCAGGTATCTTCAGGATTACTTCAGCTTATTATGATTCCAGAGTGGAAGTGGGAACGAGTTACTATGGATTTCAGGATTACCATTATCTTCGAGAAAGAAAGATGCCATTTGGGTTATTGTTGATCACCTGACTAAGTCCGCACATTTCATTCCTGTACATACGAATTATTCACACGAGAAGTTGGTAGAGTTATATGTTTCGGAGATTGTCAAAATTTACGGGGTGCCGTTATCTATTATTTTCGATCGGGATCCACGATTTACTTCTAGATTTTGGAGTAAATTACATAAAGCTTTGGGCACCAAATTACATTTTAGTCGCATTTCATCCACAGATGGACAATCAGTCTAAGTGGGTGATTCAGATACTCGAAGATATGTTCCGTTGTTGTATTCTGGAATTTGAAAATAGCTGGGAAAAATTTCTTTCGTTGGTTGAATTCACATATAATAACAGTTACTAGTCAAGTATTAAAATGGCTCCGTACAAAGCTCTGTATGGTAAAAAATGTAGAACTCTATTATACTGACTGAATTGAGTGAGAAAAAGATTTTTGAAACTGATTTGATTTTGTGAAACTGAAGAAAAATTCAAGGTGATACAAGATTGTTTAAAAGTTGCTTCTGATCGACAGAAATCATATACTATTTTGAAAAGAAAAGATATTGAATTTTAGGTTGGTGGCAGAGTGTTTTTGAAAGTATTACCGTGGAACAAAGTTTTCCGTTTTGGTTGAAAAGGAAAGCTCAGTCCACGTTTCATTGAGCCGTATGAGATTATGGAGAGAATTGGACTGATAGCTTATCGTTTAGCTTTACCGTTAGAGTTAGAGAAAATTCATAACTTTTTCCATGTTTCAATGTTGCGACGGTACAAATATGATCCCTCACATGTGATTTCACCAACCGATGTGGAAATACAGCTTGATATGTCGTATAGTGAGGGACCGATTAGAATCTTGGCTCGAGACGTCAAAGAGCTGAGAAATAAACACATAGCTTTAGTTAAAGTTCTTTGGCACTGTCATAGAGTCGAGAAAGCTACCTAGGAATCGAAAGAAGCTATGGAATTGCAATACCTGAACCTATTCTCTAGTAAGATTTTTAGGGACGAAAATTCCTTTAGGGAGAAAAGTTGTAATATCCCGTTTTTAGTGGTGTCAGAAATAGAGGTTTCAGAACCACGATTCCAACGAGCGAGTTAGTATTTTATTATTTTTTTAATATTTATGAGACTTTATTAGAGTCGTATTAAAATTTGGTTAAGAAATTTTAACATTTACATATTTAATTAATTAAAAAAGATTAAATTGTAAAAGACTCAAAAGTTAATTTTCATTAGTTAAAAGAGTCAAATAGATTTAAAAAGGTAAATTAATGGACTTAGATGGTAATTATACCGTATGCATTAATAGTGGACAATTATGGGTATGATTTTGTTATTTTATAAGTTAATAGCATAATGGCAAAATGTAATTAGATAAATAAATAACATAAACAAAAAAATGAAATGGTGTCATCTTCCTAAATTGTTTTTCTTTCACCGATTGTGGAGCAAAGAACACTATTTTTGAAGGTGAACATTCGACCAAGTTAAATACCTCATGCATGGTATGTGTTTGGTACCCATTTTTAATGATTTTTATGTTTTTGAGCTCGTATTAGCCTACTCTAGCTAGCCTAGGGGTCAATTTGTAAAATTATTAAAAGTATAGGGATTTTCAATGAATAATTTTGTAGTTTTTGTGAATTTAATTGATAGATTATTAAGCTTGGTTGTTAAATACACATATTTTGTTAAGTGATTTTTTATGATTTTGTGTTTAAGGACATATTTGAGAAAATAGTGAAATTCAATGATAATAGTTTGAAATTGTGGAAACTATGAGCTCTAATGAACCCCTAGGAAATTTGGTTAGTAGAGTTTTTCTTTAAAAATGGTGAATTTGCAAGTGTTGGGTTTAGGGACTAAATTGCACATAAGTTAAAATGTTAGGGGTAATTTTATAAATTCACAATGAAATGGGTTATAGACTTGAATTACTTGTTTTAAGATATTTGTATTATTTAATTGAATGAAATTATTATTTAGATAAAAAAACAAATCAATCAAACATGAATCACTGTAAAGTTATGGTTTCAGATTAGTCGTCGGCTATACTTTTGCATCCTTGTTAGTCGAGGTAAGTTAGTATTTCAATTAAAGTATTTTATTTGAATTTATGATGTAAATTGATTATCTCTAAATATGTATCTATGAAATGGTGTTTGGATTTTTTTTATTTAAGTAAAGGAAAAGACAATGATTGCAATATATCATGGCATTATACTTGAAAAGGAAAAGACCATGGTTGAAACATACCATGACACTCTCGACACAATGAAAAGGATGAAAAAGTTATCGATGAAAAGGTTATTGATGGAAAAGGTTATAAAAATAATATATGTGTTATATAAATTAATTTTATTTGTGAGTTATGTGTTCCTTCATTCTAACTTACTAAGCATTACGTGCTCACATTATTTGTATTTTTCCTTGTAGATCACGAAAAGCTTGGTTGGTCGGAAGGTCAATTTGAGGCATTCACACTATCCGTCCTTTATCTTGGTAGTTTTTTGGGTCATTTTGTAGTTGAATATGAATGGCATGTATTAGGATCTTTTTGGTTGACTTATCCATGTCGTTAATATATGGTATTTGAAATGGTAATATTTGGTAGATATGTATATATGTTTTGGTACTTTGAACAAATGGTTTAGTTATAAATGCTTGAGGTATTTTGGTTGATGTTTGTAATGATGTATATGTTTATAAATAAATTGTTTAAAGGTGTATGGGATGAGATAAAATGTTGAGTAGTTCTAATTATGCATACTTAAAGTGTTAGTCTGAGTTGGAATGGTAGATTTTTGAAAGTGGATATTGATGATATGAGTGAATGGCATTTAGCTAGTTGAATATATTGCTTTTGGTGAATCTAAATATCATTTAGTTAAATGTTGGATAAGTGTTTGTTTTTGATTCCTTTTGGCATGAATTGTGGTGCCTTTTTGATGACATATTGGTTAGGTTTATAGGATGGTTTATTTGGTGTGTTTTGGAATGTGTTTGAATGTGTTTTGGACATATGAATGCATGTATGAATGGTGTGTCTTAGTGTGCAAGTTTTGGTGCTTGATTTGGATAATTTTAGGGGCATCTTATGAATCACATAGCTTGGGACATGGGCTATCACAAAGCTGTGTGCTACACACGGTCACCCCACAAGGCTGTGTGTTTCAAGTTAGTACGTTACACGGCCTAGGACACGGGTTGTCACCTAGCCGTGTGCCATACACGGCCACCCCACATGATCGTGTGTCATTTAAATTTTAGGTGCATGATGAATGACACAATCATAGAGAGTTACATGGCCTAGTGACACGACTTCAAATGCACACATGATCTGACATATAGCCTGTGACACGACCGTGTGGCCCTATTTTAAATACGTAGACGAGCAGACACATGGGCTGTGACATGGGCGTGTGTCCATACTTTTAATGCTCACATGGCCTGGCCAGACGGTCGTGTGACCCCTATTTTCCAATTTTCCAAACTTTTCTATTTTATTTCAAAATGACCCTTAAATGTTTTCAAACTATTTTTAGAGCCCCGTAGGTTCGATTTAAGGCCCATGAGTTTATTTTTACTATAGTTAAATTGATTTATTGAATATTATCAATTAATTTTCATGATTGTTTCTATTGTAAGTTAAATGTTTAGATTTGTATTGTGATGCTTCGTACACTTAATTTAGAGATGGAAATGGGTTAAGGGTGTTACAACAGATATAGGTGGTATGATGATCGCTACAGATACGATGAGAGATTGAGTTGGTCGAACAAAGCCTCGATGAACTAGTGGAGTTATGATGGCAGATATGGAGAACACGAGTATTCATACAAACATTCCTATGATTTGTATGGATATGCGACTAGGAAAGATAACCATAACCAAGGATTGTCTAATAACCATTTAATGTATGATCCACAGCCTCAATGTTACCATTTGAATTAGAGTGATGATCATAATGGATATTAGGAGGATTCATCATTTGATGCTTGTACGAGTTTATTGGAGGATGATCTATCTGAGAGTAGGGCTATGATGTCGTCCATGAAAAGCTAGATGGCATCCATGACAGATCAGATGGCGCAAATAATGAAATTCCTCCAAAGAAAATCTGAAGTGCATAATCCACTAGATGAGGTTGTACATGATGTTCCTGACTATGATGATGAGGACCACTATACCGTTGTTGACAATATTGAGTTGAATGAGGATGTTCAACAAGAGGTTAGAATTGGAGACCGTGACAAAGAACTGAAGATGGAAAATGCTAAACTAACTTTATTTGATGAATTGCTTTGATATAACAAACTAAAGCTGTTTTGAATAAAAATTATTTTTGAACAAATACTTGACAATGTTTAAAGTATAAACCTATTTTAAGTATTCTAAATACTTTAGAAAATGCTTTGAGCACTTAGGAAAATTTTGGACAAATTCAAAAACTCTTTAAACAATTTTAATTCAAGTGAAAGGTTTTTTAATCAAGTGAAAAACTGCTCCTTAAACAACAAGTACCGATACTTATCAGTTTAAGCTTTGACCATTTTAAGCTTTGAAGTTAAAAAATATTTAGCAAAAAATCAATAGTATTGATACTTATCAGTAATTATCAATACCCAGACATTTTTATTGATACCTTGGCTCGTATCGATATAGACTTTGCATTCTGGCTTCGAAGGATTTTTGAACAAACACAAAAAGTGATACTAGTCACAAAGGCCCAACTCAAGCTCAAGAACGTGATGGGCTCAAATTACCACAAGGCCCAATAATGAGGTCAAAGGCCAGGCAAATGTGTACGAAACTAAATGGAATCGTTCAAGACTTCATTAGCAAGGCCTTAGATGCGTATACAAAGAAAAAAGAAAATCAAGATTCACTTTCTTGTTTTCAAGAAAATCAAGAAACCGAATCTTGGTCCAATTTTGCTGTTTTGAGCGATTTCAAGAATCAAGAAAATCAAGATTTCAAATCTCAGAAATCTTGGTCCAAGAAACTGAATCTTGCAGCTAAGGCGCATTGGATCTCAGTTACGAGCATCAACGAACCAATTTCGTGAGAGAACGGATTACAAGCCCAAATGCTTGAAGAAACGACCCAATAAGATGTTCCAAGCCCAATCAAGAAATTTAAATTAGACTTAGTTGAAAATCAGGCCAAATTGTCAAAGTGGCCCAATTTGAAAAAATTTTTAAATACTTAGTTTAATTTTTAGACTTTATGATTAAATTTCTATGTAAAAAAATTCGGCCCAAGAACCCATTAAAAGCCTTGGCTGAATTTCCCTTGAAGTTAATAATTAGGTTTTTTTTTTTAGTTTTCCTAATAGGGTTAGGAAAATAGATAGAAGGCCTATAATAAGCCTTGGCCGGCCACCTTATAGACAATTACATTGAATTACATTGAAATCAGATTTTTATTGAATGAAAAATTCTCTTTGAGTTTCTCCAAGAATTCTTTCTTGAGTTTTCTTTAGAAGTAGTTTTAACAATCTTTTTGATCGTGGGAGCCATCTTCAACCTTCTTCTTGCCGTGTTTTTACATTGGAGGGAAGATTAGAGCCATTTGAAGGGAGTTGTGAAATCTTTCTTGATTTCAAGGCTTCTTAGGGCTTTTCTTTATTTTCTTGCTGTTTATTCCTCTTTAATTTTTCTGTTTGTACTGATTCATTGATTAAATTGTTTTAATATCTCTTGTTGTGTTTCCAGCCATTTCAATCTTCAAGAATTTGTTCGGCACAGTCTTGGGCATCAAGAATCGTTCTTGATTCATAATTCTTCTTTTTCTTGCCTCACAAAACCTAGTTCTACTTCAATTTGGGGTTTCGTGATCTGTTGAGTCTAATTTTTCTGTTTTGTGTTTACTTGTCAGATTCGGCTGATTGGAGACTTTTCTTGAAGTTCAATTTCGTGTTATTGGCTTCCAAGAATCCCTATTAATAAGTGTTTCAATTCTTGGCTGATTCTTTATTGTTTTGGGTGTTTCGTTTAAGATCTGTTGATTCTAAGTTTAATTTTCTGTTTCGTTTCAAATCCAAGCATCTAGCATTTTCATAGGAGTTTTTTGTGACTTGGCAACTCGATCTTGGTCCGCGCGCAACCCCCTAAAAAAAAGTTTTGATACCTATAAAAAAGTATCGATACCTTTCATCAAGTATTGGTAAATGTCCTTGGGTATCAATGAAAATTGAGCTAAAGATCACTAAATTGATGCATTAAATGCTAATAGTATTGCTACCTTTCAAAAAGTATTGGTACCTATTGTTGCATGTGACATTAATGCACTAGTTTCTTACATCCCAATGGTTCTATTAATTTCTACAACCACAACTATTTGAAATCAATTTGGGACTATAAATACCTGCTTTCAATAGATCAAGTGTTTCAAGATACATAAAAAATCCATTACTAATCACTTTGTGCTTCAATTCTTTATCTTCTTCTTGTAAACACTTGTGAGCATTCATTGTATTTTCTATCTGCTCTAGTGTTTTCCTTGTATTTGTGCTTAATTGACAAACATTCTAATCTTGTGAGGATTATTTCATTGTTTGCTTATTTTTTTTCTCTTTGAGAGGGTTTGTGTCTTGAGATTTGGGTAAAAATCTTAAGGGAGTTGTAAGGTTAAACCTTTTCCTTAAAGGTTGATCAAATTAGTGAATTTGGGAAAATCCTTAACTGTGGAAAGTTAGGGTAGTGGAGTAGGCAATTGAGGTCGAACCACTATAAATCATTGCATTCATTGGTTCATATTTTTTTATTTTTGCTACCATAAATTTTAAAAGGCCAATTCACCCCCTCTTGGCTACTTCTGGTGATCAATCGAGATAAGAATTGGTACTAAAGAGCTAGTCTCTAAATACGATTTAATGACTAAGAGAAGATTCTCAGAGAAGCTCAAATGACCATTAAAACATTCTACAACTATGACGTCTACTTTCGGATTAGATTTCCATGAAGAATATTTGTCCATCTCAAAGCCTCCATACTTCAATGGAGGAAATTACTCTTATTGGAAGACAAGAATGACACTCTTCATTCAAGTGAATGATATTGCGGCTTGGGATATCATTATGGATGTTCCCTCTATTTCTCAAAAATAAGAAGAGCAATTAGTGTGAAAGAGTAAGAAAGAATGGAATGAAGAAGATAACTAAATGTACAAATCAATGCTAAAGCCATGGACATTCTCTCTTGTGCACCTGGTTTAGATGAGTGCAATAGGGTGTCATCTTGTTTCAATGCCAAGGAGATATGGGACAAGCTTGAGGTCACTCATGAAGAACAAGAAGAAGCCTACTTTTGCCTTATGGCCATTGATGACTCTAAGGTAACTTCTAACTCACCTAGTTCAATTTCTTATTCATTTGATGAGTTACACGATGCCTATGGTGAGCTAGGTTTGAAATTTGAAGTCATGGTTTCAAAGCATAAGAAAAGTGTTTCAAAATTGAAAAATGAAAATGACTTACTTTCCAAAATCAATCATGAACTTGAAAAGAAAGTAAATAAAATGCAAGGAATTATTGATGAAGTTGAGAGAAAGATTTTTGAATTGTATACCTTACTTTTAAAAGTTCATGAGGATCATCAAAAGCAACTTGAGGTACTTGAAAAAGAAAAAGCTTTATCTAACAAAGTTTCTTCAAAGAGATTTGAAAAGTGTATGGGTCCCTAAAGGGCTTATAACTACTCAAGATAAGGATATCCTTTCCAAATAGATATCTAAAAGGACTAAAATTTTAGAAACTAATGCTTATGGACCCAAAAGAATTTGGGTGCCAAAAATAAAAAATTAATTCTATGCTTGTAGAAAAAGGAGCAATGCTTCAGGGTGGTGACCATCGCCAGACGTTCGCACATCTGGACTGGAAATACTGCGGCAAATAAATATATGATTAAACAATAGTGCCCTCAAGTATATGAGTCAAATTGTAATATAGAAGAATGTTACAACGAAACACTCTGGAAAGTATTCTGAGGGTCATACCTAAGGGAGGTTGAATT
The DNA here is from genome assembly GCF_025698545.1 of Gossypium raimondii. Lineage (NCBI taxonomy): Eukaryota > Viridiplantae > Streptophyta > Magnoliopsida > Malvales > Malvaceae > Gossypium > Gossypium raimondii. The sequence continues at coordinate 28,836,353 of NC_068567.1, read as the reverse complement.
AAATTTAAATTAATTCTCTACACTAATAAGGCCAAATAGTACTAATTTAAAAATTATATTACGAAAAGGAAAATAAAAATTAATTAATCAAATTAACATAAATGATCTAAAATGAGAATGACCAAGTAATAATTTAAATTAATTCCTATAAAACAGGCAGGAGATTAACTCACTTTAGTGTTCCTAATTAACTTCAAAACTCGAGTTTTATCGAATTAGCTACTAATTGACCAATTATTACCTCTTGACCTTGAACAAATTAACTAATCGACCAATACACGTTTACCTCTCGGCCTCACTTTCTTGACCGGGATAAATTATGATTTACTCGGTAAACTTATCTCTCGATCCCGTTTATCCTAAATGACTTCCTAAGGTCATCATGTCCTAGGGTTAGATCGCACATAATTTAAACCAACTAACCCAAATTTAAACCCTAATTCATTCGTTAATTATTCACACATCCGTTCGTTAATCTCCTTAAGAAAATTAGTCACTCATGGATCTAAATGCAATAATCCCTAAACTCATATTTAACATACAAAATAGTAAATTAAATAAAAGAAGTGAATAAGAAAATAAATTTGTTCAATGCTAATTTGTGCATGAAAGTAGAATTTACTTTAACAGTTGTGAGAATAAGTTCGATTGCTATTGGAATCCAAAAAGAAATAAAGAAAAACTATTAAATTAAAAGCTTGGATCGAAATCAAATCCAAGTTAAACAAGAAAAATAACTATTTTAAGGACTAACTGGAAAGAAAATGAAAACTAAAATAAAAACTAAAATAAAAACCTAAAATTAAGTAAATGGCTCACTTGGCCAAGCCTTCTAAAATGAGGCTAAACATGCTTATTTATAGAGTTTATGTTCTAAGCTAATTAGGGTTGCTTAATAGCCCAAAAATCTGATTACATTTCACTATGTGGACTAAAATACCCATAATTAAAATTCCTAATCATTGCTCGTTGTCGCGACACTACCTTTCGAATGGAAATGATATGGCTTCAAAGTTCGATGTTGTGACACCACACCTCAATTTTGCGACGCTACAATCATCCTTCGTATTCTTAGCCCGAAAATAGTGTCCCACACACTAAATAGAATCGTTAAGTCATCCTTAGGCCTGTAGTGGCCCATCAAGTCATGACATTATTGAAAATTGCGTAAAAACACTTATTTTGCGTAAATTACACTTAAGTAAATAAAATCTGAAAGCGAAATAAAATATATAAGAACATTAGGAAACAAGCTCGTTAAGTGCTGGAAAGACCTTAATTTGCCACAACAAATTATGGCAGATCAGTGGGTAATTCAAGCAAAAGCTCATGGTACCTTAATAGTGGATGCTCAAGGCATATGATTGGTGAAAAGAGCCATTTTATCGAATTGAAGCCAAAAAGTGGAGGAGAAGTTACCTTTGGTGGCAACTTTAAAGGACTTATTGAAAGAATTGGCTTTATTGGTAAAAACTGTTCAATTTTTGTTAAAAATGTTTTATATGTGCACAGTCTTAAGCATAATCTTTTGAATATTAGTCAATTATCTGATAAAGGTCTCAACATCACATTTTCAAAAATTAATCAAAATGAAAAAGATTACTCAATCACTAATGTTAGAAGTGACCACGAAACCAAATTTCAAAATCTTGGTTTTGATAATTTTGCAACTCAAACGGTATTAGTCATAATTTTTCTGCACCTAGAACCCCTCAATAAAATGGAGTTGTTGAGAGGAAAAATAGAACTTTAGAAGAAATGGCTAGAACCATGCTTTTTGAAAACAATTTGCCAAAATATTTTTGGGCGAAAGACACAAACTTTACTTATTATTGTTAGAGAATGCCCAAAGACCAATCATGAGATGATTGTAATCACATAATCGTTTTACCTTGTTTATTAATATAAGATATTTCCATTATTATTTCAGTTTATTTTCCTGTGTATATAAAGAAACTAAATTGTAATAAAGTCCTAGGAAAATATAGTTATTCTTAAAAGGTCCTTAGTCAAGTATTATGTGGGCTTGGACAACAATAATGCATTGAGTCTAATGTGTAGTTGATTGATGACAAAGAGTTGTCATTGACATAGGGATGTCAAAATCAATGCATGAGTGTGTGTTAGAGAACTACATATTGGACTGACCCGCTATGAGTATGTTTCTTGGATCATTATGTAATAGTCACAATATTCCTCATAGTGATAACTATGTATATGATTCATAGACTTGCGATCATCATTGTCCTAACATCGCGAGTCGTATATTTTGATACAGTCAAAACGTTTACCGTAATAAGTTGTATTTTAAAGACTGATGTTGGAGATACCATAATCCATGTAGTGGTATATGGTTGATCAAGATAGTATTTATCCCTCCTACAGAATGGGAGCAATATCTTAGGCCTCTTAATGGAGTGAGACTAGAATGCATGACCATACTCGAATAAGTTGATATGAGATATCACACTTATTTGTTTATTATAGTTTGCTCAGAAAATCAAGAAATATGAGAATGGACTATACAAGTGTGACTATTCCACGACTTGTGTCTAATCTAGATATTAAGAATAAAATGATATAATACATGAAAAGATTATCACAGAAAGGTTATGTCGAATCATGACTTCTTCTAACTTGGGTGGCAATGATGCATTGCTAGATGCCACTCATTGTTTGTTATGTTAGAAACGTTCTAGTATTACTACCAATGTTACAAGAGCCTATAGGGTCTTGTATTGTATTTAGTATTGTATTTAGTTGAAACGAAGAGAATCCAAATACAGTTGGTATTGTATTTAGTTGTCACATGAATTAAATTAATTGTTGAATTAATTTAATTTGATAGTTAAATTTAAACACATTATATGTGCAAACTTGTTGTACACAAATAGAGAATATATATATAATTAATATATGAATTGATTCATAAAAATATTAATTGTATATATTTTACCAAATTTATTAATATAAACAATTATATTAATTAATTTTGGTCAAAATATAAAAGACATGAAAATTAATATTCTTTTGGAAAGAATATAACTAATATATGAATTTGATTCATACAAAATATTAATGGTATATATTTTACCGAATTTATTAATATAAACAATTATATTAATTAATTTTGGTCAAAATATAAAAGACATGAAAATTAATATTCTTTTGGAAAGAATATAACTAATATATGAATTTGATTCATACAAAATATTAATGGTATATATTTTATCGAATTTATTAATATAAAAATTATATTAATTAATTTTAGTCAAAATATAAAAGATATAAAAATTAATATTATTTTGGAAAGAATATAATTAATATATGAATTTGATTCATACAAAATATTAATTATATATTACCGAATTTATTAATATAAACAATTATATTAATTAATTTCGGTAAAAATATAAAAGACTTGAAATTAATATTATTTTGGAAAGAATATAATTAATATATGAATTTGATTCATACAAAATATTAATTGTATATATTTTACCAAATTTATTAATATAAACAGTTATATTGATTAATTAAGGTTAACAACTTAATAAAATAAAGGTCTAACAATTGTTTTTAATTTTCCATGAAAAGTTTAAGAGAAAGTGGTTGTTCGTTTTTGACAGAGTGGACTACGTAGAGGTTGGGACATTTTCATTGTGGCTTGGAATCGACATAGAATCAATAACATTTTTCCAACGTTTTTAGTAAAGAATACCATTTTCAACCTTTTTCAACACAATTCGTTCCTCGTACATGGATCTGTGGTTGCGGATCACCAGAATAATTTTTCCATTTCGCCAAGGGGCATACCGACGGTCCCAAAAATTATATTATTGATCGAGTAATGATTAGACCTATTTTGAAGAAAACTCCATATGGACTTTTCGAAAACAAAAAGCCTAACATTAGTTATTTTCATCCTTTTGGATGCAAGTATTTTGTTTTAAATAATGCAAAAGGCAATCTTGGAAAATTGGATGCAAAAATTGATGAAGGAATTTTTCTTAGTTATTCCTTAAATTCTAAAGCTTATCGAGTCTTTAAGAAAAGAACTTTAGTAGTTGAAGAGTCCATACATGTTTTTGATGATTCGAACTTCCTTCTTAGAAAAGATTCTTGTGTTGATGATGATTGTAACACTCTGCCCGATGTAGTCCTAATTGGTGCTTTGTGTGGGCGGATAGTTAGCTAGGTTAAGCCAAGGAAAGGCTGATTTGTGCCTTATCCTCCATTAGTGTAATTACGATGACTGTTGCGCCATGATTGGCAGACTGTTTGGTTAATCTAGTTGGTTTGTAATGTTTTAGTTGAAGGGTCATTTTTAGGTGAAGTATAGGTTTGTGGTCTTTTTGTTTTGTCTTGGTTATTGTGGGGTTTTGGACCTAATTGTTTTCTGTTTGTATACGTGTGTTTACTATTTAGTTTTAGTCAAGTCTTTGCTAAGATCTAATTATTAAGTAATTAAAGTTTTATGATTATTTTATTGTATATTATACCAAGAATGATTATGTGCCACAGCAGAGTATAAGTTAGCTTTGCATGTTAGCCATGTGTTAGTTCTGAGAGAGAGAAAGTGAGAGTTGTGAGCTATAAATATCAATGAACTTTGGTAATGGGGGCTCTTCTTCTCTTTTCTCTTGCTCTGTTATACCCTGGTATTCCACTTAAGGAAGAGTTCTTTGTTGGAGAGGAATCAACAAGTGATTGAATAGTAAGAAAGGGTTGTGCATGTAGTAGTTGATATAGTGTAACAACCTTGTTGGGGCTTTATCCAGTCTGTGCTGAACTTTTCTGAGCTTTCTTCTAGATTGAGTATATTACTAAGTTTTGATTGCTAAAGTTTAGAATTCAGGTGAGATGTCTTCGTGAAGTGTAGTATGTTTCTATACGTATACATCTTCATGTGCTTGTTTGTAACATGAAATAGATTCGACTTCCTTGGGGTGTAATCCCGATTGCCAAATACGATGAGCCACTAGTAGGGCTTGTTATTTGCAAACCAGAATAGCAGATGTGCTAGACCACTAGTAAGGCATGCTAGTTGAGTTGCAAACCAGAATAGCATATGTGCTAGACCACTGGTAGGGCATGCTAGTTGAGTTGCAAATCCAGAATAGCAGATGTGCTAGACCTAAGGCATGCTAGATGCTAACCAGGTAGGAGTATATGAAGGGCCCCTGGTAGGGCATGTTAGTTACTTACTAGATTGGTGTGTATGATGGGCCTTTGGTAGGACATGTTAGTGCTTAACCATGTTGGCAAGCCATTGGTAGGGTATGCTAGTTACTAACCAGTTGGTGTAAGTGTTAGGTTTCTGGTATGGCATGTTAGTTGCCAGCTTAGCGATATGGGTGCTGCCTATGGTAGGACATGTTAGTTGTTAACCATGGCAAAGAACCCTGAACTCATGAGAACACACATGTGTTCGATATGATAAGAAATGTGATATCTATTCTGATATGGGATTTGGGATCCAAGGTTTAACCCAAGGAAGGATATGAAAAGAGTAAGTTAATATGACTCTGTATGTGTTATATGTTATGTGTAATTGCTGAAAGAAAAGAAAGGTTAAGTGGTAAGTGGTAAGTTTTGGTCTCTACTTACTGTGTTAGAAACGTAACGTATTTGTTATGTGTTCTAATTGGCATATAGATTTCTCCTGTGTGAAGTTGCGTATGAATTAGCTTGATGAGATGTTTGAAATGTGAATGTATGTGTTAGTAAAAATTGTGTTTGATGAGGAAATGTCAATACTGTTAAAGTAAAAGTTTTGTATGGATGTAAGGAAGAAAGTATATGCCCAGATTAGAGTTTGCCTAAAAATACTATCCGCTGTGATTAAGTATCCGCCAATAGTATGAGTGTATCCGCCCAGATGTCAAGGCAAGTAGGATAGTGATGTATTATCTTAAATGTATATAAATGTAGTTGTGGTATCATTTGCGCTTTTGTAATTTCATCAAAGGGGTTGATACTTTTCTTTTCTGGAACTCATTAAGTTCTTTCGAACTTACCCTATTTGTTTCCCCTCTTTCTAGGTGATACTTTGTTGTAAGCTTGTAAAAGGGACTCAGCCAGAAAGAGTGACCTCTATAATGAGCTTCTCCTGTGTTAGTTTTGTAACATGCATATGATCTTTGGGAGTGCTGTGTAATTCTGGTTTGAATATGAATTTGTAACAAAGAACCTTATTAATTAAGTAAAGTTTTATAAAAATGTTATTTCTTGAGAAATTGGTTAAAGTTTATTGAATTATGATTTGTGAAGTGATTTATATTAGTATACGTCAAACTATTTTCTTTATTCTAAAGAAAAGATTTGAACCGAAAGTTTTAAGCTCAACTATGTTTGTTTTATGGCGTATACTTGTTTGATTTCTTTATCGCTTAAAAATATTTTTGAGTTAATGCCAATTTAGTTTGTTATACACATCAGCTAAATTAAATACGAACTATGTATAAGTTTGCTTCCATTCCTCCACCGTGAGCTTTAGTTGCACCACCAACTCACCACCATCCACACCCCTCTTCTCTCTTCATTTTCTTCCAATCACCACCCTTCGTTGTTTCTGTCACTGCTGTGAACTGCCATCGGACCATTGCCATTGTCATTGTCACTAACACTAATTGTCACCGAGATTTGGGTTTTTCTCTTCTTTTCCTCTCATTTCCGATTTCTTTCACATTTGTCTTCCAATTGACTCATTCTTTAGCTTTTTTCACTCTGCTTGTGTACGAATCTCACTGATTACATGATCCTTTGTAGATCGTTAAACCTTCGAACTTTTCTCTGGGATTCATCTTCGACTTCGTTGTGCTATTTAGTAGTGTAAGTTATGCAAAGTGATAATTTATTTCTTAAGATTAACTTCCAATCTCCATGTGTTATGAAGGATCGAACAACAACCCTCCGGGAAACTAATAGTATGGCATCGTGAAAGTAATGGATTCGAGCATTCGAATTTAGGGAAAGTATTGGTGAGATTTCATGCATTAGATCTTATATTAAAGGACCTATTTTTCATTAAATCATTACTAAAAAGAGATATTCATGTGATTAGATTTTTGATTGGGACTAGATCCAAGTGAGACCTTTACAAAGGGAGCGTACAATTTGGATCTACAATAAGGTGTGGGATCTTTAACTTATGTCGCGTGATGAGTGTTTATTTTTATTATATTAGTATGTTAAGAATTATTTACGTGCAGGTATGTTAAATACTCATAAAGAGGGTTGAAAACCCCATCGATGAGAAACCCAAGTAAGTGACCTTGTGTGATGTGATGATTTTATGTGATTGTGATCTTTATGCAAATTGCATTTATGTGATATTGATATCTGTGTAGATCTCATTCTCATGACATATGATGTATGGCTTGTGTGTTATCGCTATGATTCTGTTATTCGAATATGAAAATATGAATATGACCATATGATATGTGATCCTATGTGTAAAGCATGTTTACAAAATGTAACTTGAATTGATTAAAATGAGAAAATGGTCATATCATATGCATGGGGTGGATTTTGTGAAAGGAGGAAGATATGTGGCAGTTTATCTGAAATTAGGTGGTCATTTATCGACAATTATGTGGTGGCTTGTCGACAATGTGCTATGTGGCTGTTTTTAGCATTTATGTTGTGGCTTGTCCACAAATGGCGTGTTATTGGGTGGACAAGTTCTGGGGAATTCGATATTGGTGTGTAGCAGAGATGGGTAGGAAATTATTCAAAATGTGCATTGTTAAAAAACATGTCTCGATATGTTCTTTTATATGTAATGATTTCTGTGAAAATTGTATATACATTGTTTTGGATGTGTTATTCGATGTGTTGAAATGTCATATTGTATGTGCATATATTTTGTATTAATCTCACACTGATCCTTTTAAAGCTCACCCATATTACTGGTGTATCTTAGGTAATCCTCGTAACTAGAACTTAGAATCGGTCATCAGAGAGGCTCTCGAAATAATTGTTTCTTTTATGGATTTTTAAGACGATTTGGGACTTTTATGGACTTTATGATTATATTTTGGATTTTATTTTGTGGAAAATTATTAAACTGTGACATGAGATATTTTGTTTTTAAAACTATGGACATTGAATGTTTTTGCATGGATTTTTTATATGGAATAAAAATTTTAATGGTTTTCTTAATAAAATTCGCTTTCCACAAACTCAATCAATCGAATACTTTTTTATGATCAAAACAATGTTTTATGATGATAAGTAAGTCTTCCCTCAAAGTAATGTTTTTACTACAACGTATAAAAATGGAATATTAAAACGCGGTTTCAAAGATTAGATCCAATTTTTTTACTCAAGGTTTTCACCATTTCTGTGGCTCATGTAATCTCTTGGAATGGGTCGTAACATCTAGGCTTAGTTTGAGGGGTTACAAAGATTGTGGCAGAGTAAAGGTTTACACCCAAGGAAAATCTTAGAGAGTCATACGACTAGTTAGAAGTAATGATAGCACACAAGTTCATATGAGAAGCCTTATGGCAAAGTTTAAGTCTGCGTATAAGTTTTAGTACTTTGATTATGTATTTAGTGAAAGCAATATGTATTCGATGAAATTCATAGTTTTATATGTAAACGTGAATACATTGTAAAAGGAGTTATACACAACAATATACACGAGGTTTTTCAATATAAGAGTAAACGAAAGTAGAAAATTTTATTCAGTCATTGCTCGTCTAGTGATTAGGCGACTACAGGAGTCTAGGTTACATTTGTTTTAGGAAGTAACACCCAAAATTTAGATCTGTTCGATCGGGTTAGGTGAGGGCATTACATGTTGAGTTTTTCAATGTGACTCTTACATGGCATTGGAAAAGAATTCATGCATTGGTTATAGCATTGGTTGAACGTTGGAGGCCTAAAGCACACACATTTCACTTTTCTTGCAGAGAATGCGCGATAACATTAGAGGACATGGTGCTACTACTTGGCCTTCCAACTAGGACTAGCCTGTGATCAGAAATGATGTTGTTGGGCACACCATTTATGAGATTTTTAAGGACTTCTTGGGCATGGTTCTAGAGGATGGAAACATAAAAGGTCTCCAAGTGAAAATAACATGGTTGAAATATAATTTTACAATGACTGGAATTTAGAGTCTAGAGTAAATAGAGGTAGCTAGAAGATCATATGTTCTGCAATATGAGATATGTTGATGTCAGAAAAATTTGGTAATTTGGTTCACATAGCATTTCCCCTATTCATATATAATTTAGAGCAATGTAGGGGCTACAGTTGGGGTTTAGTTGTCCTTACATTCTTATGTCAGGAAATGTGTCGAGGGGCATTAGATGGGGTAGGTCAGATGGGTGGTTGCATAATGTTGTTTCAATCCTGGGCTTGGTATAGACTACTATTCCTTACATCAGTTAAATAGCCTCCGTCGGATACCCTCTGGTGGCAAGGTAAAAGAATATTTTCTATTTTATTACATTCATAGTGTAGTTATTTTTAAATTAAATGGTTAATATTTTTATTTGAACATACTATACAAATGGAGACACATATACACAACATTGGAATTGGAACTGAAACTACCGTCTTATTGAGAATGAAGATAGTAATTAACACAAAATGTAGATGACACTATCTCTAGTGCTCCATACTTGGTTGTTTCAAATTATCAAATACCTTGCAAAATCTAATATGTTGATAATTTGTATGCAGTTTAATTGGATGCCATACAACACACTTGATGTCTTTAACATCTTACCAAATGATGTCTACTCATAGCAAGATAGATGACATGCTATTGGTTTGATATATGCTTTGTGGAAACTGAGTGGTATTAACTAGATAGAGTTTTACGACAGTTTGGGATTAGACAAGGCATTCCTAATGCTCCCCAAAACTTAGATCAGCTTTATAACCCGGACAAGAGGTGGCATCATAATGAAGATTGGGTCTGTAAGCATTCTCAATATATTTTAATGTGGATGCAAGAGATATACAAATTCATTATGGTTAACCAATTAGAAATAATTTTTTCTATCTAGCACAAGATTATTGGTCTTGGTATAACAAAAATGGAAATTCATTTTTGAACAGTCAACCTCTTAGGAATCTCGGGCTTAAACCAACTCCTAATGCAATTCATTTTTTCTAGAGATAGCAGATTCATTCCAAGGATGTAGAACGTCAAACTATTGAAGAACAACAACAAAGGGAAAACACCACTTCGGCGGTTCAGTACGGTGCTACCACCTTAACATATGAAGGTGGAGGTGAATATGGTTCAACCACTCCAGCAAAACAATTTGATACATACCAGCCCCAATTCCAGGCATCAAACAGACTTACATAGTATCTATCGATATCTGATCTTGTGGTCATTGGGTACGAAGTGGGATTTATGAATACATCGAAAGGCCCATTCATGAGCCAATATAAAGTTGGGTTTCATAGATAAAATACTGGTACACAAATAGGTCTAGCAATGGACCCGTTCGAAACTAGGTTTAGTGGCTGGAATATCGTTACACCAGCCTATCCGATCGTGTACAATTATGATACTCCAAATCCTACAGTAGCAGTGGGTGACAATGATGATGATGACAACGATGATCAACATGAAGAATGTCAATGATCACAAAAAATCCAATGTCTTCCTTGTCACTACCAGTCGACCATACCTCTACATTGGTAGGAGTTGTGATTTTTTTTTTCCAACATGAACTTTAATTTGTTAATATATTAAGAATTTTTTCATTTTATTTTTTCAAATGTTTTAAGTTATTATTGGTTTATTTTAAAATTTTAATTTTAAATTGTGATTTTTTTCATTTTACTTTTTCCTTTAGTTAATTGTTATATTTTAGATTAATATGATTAATATTTTAGTATATTGTTAACATTGTTATAAATTAAGGTGATTAATATGTTGAATTACCACGATTGTAATATATTAAGTTACAACCTCAATTATTCATTGTCTCACCCAGAAATTGAGCCTAGAAGTTTGAAGGATAATTTAGGGATTTTGAGTTGGAATGTTTTCAAAAATCCAAAGCATGGTAAACCAAAAATGTCTTTGTCTATGGCTTTTTGAAAATTAAATCAATTTATGAGAATAATGTAAAAAAGACTTCCAATTTTAAAAAGAAGACTGTTTTGTAAAAGGGTTAATTTAAGAGTAGTTTTAAAGAAAATATACTAAGTTTTAAAATCAACCAAATTTATTCCATTTTCACCCTATTTTTTAGGTTAAAAAGAGAGAGAGAGAAAGTACCCTTCATCTTTTTCTTTTGTGTCGTCTATTAGGAAGAAAAAAAGTTCAAACCTTCATCCTTCAATTTTAATCTTCCAAAATCCAATCCCTTGTTTTCTATCATCTTCCTAGCATTAAAACCCCATTTGAAAACCAAGAAGAGCACAAAGAATACATTTAATTTCCTTGTGATTCAACTTGTGGGTTTTTTGGATTTTTAATCAAACACTCGTCTTCCCCGCAGGCAAGGTAATGTTTTGTTTTGCTAATAGTTTTTTATGAACTCTAACTATTTAAATCGAGTTTTTATCTACTTAATCAAAGGTTTTCTGTAAATGCCAAAATTTGGGGTGTTAATGGTGAAATTAAAGATTTTGAATGAAACTGATGTTTCAAAGTTTTTTTCAACTCTTTTTAATGTGATTGGAAGTTTTCTAAACTCTCCTTAAAGTTTTATTAAAAGATTCTAAGGTTTTACTGAGTGATGTGATCCGGCTCGGTTGATTGAGTCGATTCACTTGATTGCCCGATCGTCAACGAGGAGTAGTTGAAGTTGTCAAAATTGGTGATTTAGGCTAAGGTTTGAGGAAGCTTTGAAAAGGGTTTAGATTAGTGGTTTGGTGTTGGTAGGTTCGGTTTAGATTAGAGACAAGGTAGGATAGAAAAGGTAATTGATGGAGATGGAAAATAGAACTTAAACGTCAAGAAAGTTTCAATACTATAAAGAGTATCGCCCCAAATCTTATATGGTTTAAGGTGAAAAGATGGAAACATGAATATGGACCTCGACCCGTTACTTAACAAAGTAAGAACCGAAGGTTTATTGAAATGGATGAACGCCACACCAGGATTGGTGATAAGTTCGGAACGAGTTCGGTTGATGCCACTAGCACGCTAGATAAGCCAAATGAGACTCGTACGAAATTGGAGAGGAGAAAACCTCACAGGAACAATAGTCCATTCAATAAAATGTCAAAAGTTCTAACCTTAAAATGATTACAAAAGCAACTATTTATAGGCTCTAAAATGCCTATTGAAATTCGACTACTGATGTGTTCACACAATAATTAAAAGGGTTCACACTAAAACATAAAAGATGGTTCATGAATTCGGCAGATTCATGCATTAGCTAAATAGACACTTTCTTCCCCATTGGTATGTGCATGCATACTTAGCCATGAAGAATCATTAAGTCCATGAATGTCCAGCCTTTAATTACCCTTTAATCCCCCTTGGCTGAATGCTAGATGTATGGGACATGCATCCCTCTTAATTGAAGCTTTAATGATGACCTGAGTCATGAATGGCAGCATGTACCTTGAAAATTAGTTCTCCCCTTTGTGCACGCACATTATTCATTCAATGTGCTAAATTTATGTGTCAATTCCCCCCTTGGACGTTCTTGAAGGTGAAGGTGCCATGCATATGCTTTAATTGAATCATAATGGCGTCTTGAGCACATATATGGGCAATTGGCATTTAACTGATTCGCCCCTTCTTTCGATGCATGTATGTGCTGGTACATGGGCTGAATTAATGAGCTTATTAGTCATGAACTTGGAGCATGTATCTTGGAGATTCAAGGCATGACATTAAATCTCGTACAATTCCCTTTGGAGTGCATAAATGGAGAGATTCGTTCCTCTTGATTAATTCATGTATGAGCAAAATTGACCAGCCACAATCTTCACCTTTAAGGAATGCACATGACATGAATTTGGGCTTCCATGTGATCGGTCATAATGCACCTTCATTGAAGCATCTTCATTACTGTCCATGCATGCATTATCTTCAATGCTGTCCATGCATGTACCTACAAACAAACAAATTAAATTCAGCTAAGAAATTAGACCAAGACAAATTAAATTCGGCAGGACAAAATTAATTGAAACATGAATTTAATTTGTCCCAAACTTAGACACATTTAAATAACTAATAAACAACTATTAAATATGTATAAGACACAAATTAAATTTAGCAGCAGCTAATTAATTTGTCTCTTCTTTAGACACATTTAAACCAGCCATAAAACTTAAAAACACAAAATTAATAAGTTCAAATTGAGACATATTTATGAGCTGAAACGATATTAACTAACTTAATTTAAAGCATGAAAGTTATTCCAGCAAGTAAATAAAATAGAATAAAAAGATGGAAACGAGTTCATTGAGCTAGAATCGAGCTTATTTAAGCTCAACGAGCTAAATTTGAGCTAGGCCAGCTTGCAAAAGATGACAAGCCTCGCTTGGGAAGCTGATCCAAGGGTGTTCTCGAGCGGGATCGTATCATTGGCCGAGATGAAAGCCGTGATGTGGCGAAGGTTTATTCCTTCATATTATCATTGGGAGTTGTATTAAAAGCTCTAAAATCTCACCCAAGGGACCAAAAGTGTGGAGGATTATTACAAAGAGATGGAAATAGCCATGATTCGTGTAGATGTGCAAGAAGATCGCGAGGCAACTATAGCGCAATTTTTGGCCGGACTTAATCGAGAAATAGCCAACGTTGTTGAGTTGTAACATTATGTGGAGATCGTAGACATGGTGCACATGGCGATCAAGGTTGAGAAGCAAATTAAAAAGAAGGGTGTTGTTCGAGGATATTCTTTTCCAAATATATCTAAATGGAACCAAGGTGTGAGCAAGAGTGCCGCTGTTAATTCAACAAAGGAGCCAACCGGACCATCGAAAATGCCCAAGCCAATCGCCGAATCTAGCAAAGGTAAGTCTGTGGACAATTTCCAAAATCGATCAAGAGACATAAAATGTTTTAAGTGTCTCGGAAGGGGACATGTAGCAAATCAATGTCCAAATTGGAATGCCATGATTGTTGGAACTTTTGACATTTTATTGAATGAACTATTGTTCCTGTGAGGTTTTCTCCTCTCCAATTTCGTACGAGTCTCGATTTGGCTTATCTAGCGTGCTAGTGGCGTGAACCGAGCTCCTTCCGAACTTATCACCAATCCTGGTGTGGCGTTCATCCATTTCAATATACCTTCGGTTCTTACTTTGTTAAGTAACGGGTCGAGGTCCATATTCCTGTTTCCATCTTTTCACCTTAAACCATATAAGATTTGGGGCGATACTCTTTATAGTATTGAAACTTTCTTGACGTTTAAGTTCTATTTTCCATCTCCATCAATTACCTTTTCTATCCTACCTTGTCTCTAATCTAAACCGAACCTACCAATACTAAACCACTCCTTTAAACCCTTTTCAAAGCTTCCGCAAACCTTAACCTAAATCACCCAATTTTGACAACTTCAACTACTCCTCGTCGACGATCGGGCAATCAAGTGAATCGACTCAATCAACCGAGCCGGATCACACCATTTGGTATCAGAGCTACTAAAATGAGGAACGCCGACATTCGTATCAAGCTCGGAGTAGGTTCGTAACGTGAAATCAGTGGAGTGAAATTTTCGTTCCGAGTGACTTGAGAGATTTTGTGGTGAGGTAACTAATTTCCTGATATTATTCTTTTTTCCTTTCTTCTTTTTGTGAAATCATGTCTCGAGAAGAATTCTCCACCGACGAATTTCAATACTTGGTGAACGAGATGAGTCGAATGTTGGAGGAAAAACTAAGCCCATTAAAAAGACGTTTGGACCGAGTGGAGGAAAAGGCCTGACGGAAACAAAATCTACCAAGTCGAGAAATGGAGCCGAGATCATCACGGCGATACACATCCAAAGACTACCCGCTAAGAGATTCTTATTGGGATTCCTATTCGTCAAGGAATTCAAGACACAACAGCTTAGAGCTTGCGACTTTTCGATATGACGAACGAGAAAGGACGAGTTATTACTCGTACGCTTCAAAGAAGTCCTTTCTGAAGGATTATTCTCGAAGAAATGAATGAGAAGCCTACGAAAATACTGTCTCTTTCTTTGAGCCAAACGATTATCTTTTTGATTCTTTTGTATCATCTTCACATTGTAATAAAAATGAAAAAGAAGAAAAAGAAAAAGAAAGTGAAAAAGAAAAAGAGCGCGAGCGAGAAAATGAAAAAGAAATTGCTAAAGAAAAAGAAATCGAAAAAGTGAGAGAAAAAGAAAATGAAGAAAAGAAAATTGAAAAAGAAATTGAGATTGAGAAAAAAATTGAAAAATAAAAAAATGTTGAAAAGGAAACGAAAGAAAATGAAGATAGTGAGCAAGAAACGAGTGGAAAAGACGAGAGAGAACAAGAAGAAGCGAGTGTTGTTTTAACTAACCCCCATATGAATTGTCCTTGTTTTGTTTCTTCCTTTCAGGTTTTTAATGATCCATGTGACGAGTTTCAACTACTTTACCTCCCAAAGGAGCGACGGTTCATCTTGGGTGGAGAAGGTCGCATTCTGTGTGGCCCTAGTCCACCTATGCCTAAAGGTAAGCAAGGTGAGGTTTCTATATCCTTTAGTCAACCCTATTTGATTCATAGTAATGACATTGCTTATGACTTGGGTTTTGGAAAAGAACTATACCTTGATGTGGTTGATCTTAATGATGGCAAGGAAAATTTTGTTAATGATAATTGTTGCATCGATCAGTATGTGGATGAAGTGAGATTCAATCATCATGAAAATATTTCGAGCTTGTGTAATAAAAGGTTGCTATGCAAAGTGCTTAGTTCAAATGAACATGGTGATGGTATGACGAATCTACCTTGTTGTATAAATTTTGTATGTTTGAAAAAGCCTTTGCTGTTTTTAACAAAGAATGACCAAAATCGTGTGTTTAAGTCCGGAGCAAGTTATCTTAAGTTGTTGCTAAATAAAGGTGAGTACTCTAATTTTTTTTGGAATAAATATGTTGAACCTTCTCATCTTTTCCGAATTTTATCGCTATGTGTGAAGACAAAGCATGTGAATATTGTTGGCTTCCAAAGTCAAAATACAATTTATGATTCTAGAAATTGCTCCATATTGTGGTTTAAGGGATTCGAACATGAATTGCATACTTATAACTGTAGTTTGCTTCGTGTTCCTACCCAACTACCAGCTAAGAAATATTCAAGTCAATGTGAGATGGTAAGCAAAAACTTCATTTTTGATCCAGGTGCTTATTATTCTTTATTATTGATCGAGGGATTTGAACCAATGGATTTTGATTTTCGAGACCATAACTATCGAACATTTTGTTATTTTGGATCATCATTGAATGCAATCAAGCACTCTGAATTTCCCGTGAATAGATGTGTGAACCATTTGTGCTTGCTTGATGTTATGACTTTAAATCTGAAAACGAAGTTGTTGAACTATGACAAGTTGCAAATGCTAAATCAAAGCTTTGGTTCTACATCATTGTTCAAAGGTTTTAAGTCATGGACTTTTGTTGTCCAAAATTATAATTCCCGAATGCTTCTTGATTCTGGTATATCTCCAACGAAGAAATTCTTAACTCATTGCGAGAAGGAAAAATCAACTTTTATTTTTTGATCCTGGCATTGGTTCATTTGTTCAATTTTTGCATAAGATCTTAAGACGACCTTTTGAACTTATAAACCTTGGTGTCACTAATCTATTTAATTTTTGTGTAGGTGACACTTCGAAGTGGTTCCCTCCTAAAGAGGGAGGGCATAAACATAACTTGTGTCCTACTCAAGGCATGTCTGATTTGCAGGTTTTTGGGAGCAACTATGCCAATTCCATCGACCAAAGGGCTGGTGACGATATAAAATTTTTTTCGAGCAAGTGGCCCGATTTGGGGACAAATCGCTTTAAAGAGGGAGGGAATGATAAGATCCCGCTCGAGAACACCCTTAGATCAGCTTCCCAAGCGAGGCTTGTCGTCTTTTGCAAGCTGACCTAGCTCAAATTTAGCTCGTTGAGCTTAAATAAGCTCGATTCTAGCTCAATGAACTCATTTCCATCTTTTTATTTTATTTGATTTACTTGCTGGAATAACTTTCATGCTTTAAATTAAGTTAGTTAATATTGTTTCAGCTCATAAATATGTCTCAATTTGAACTTATTAATTTTGTGTTTTTAAGTTTAATGGCTAGTTTAAATGTGTCTAAAGAAGAGACAAATTAATTAGCTGCTGCTAAATTTAATTTGTGTCTTATACATATTTAATAGTTGTTTATTAGTTATTTAAATGTGTCTAAGTTTGGGACAAATTAAATTCATGTTTCAATTAATTTTGTCCAGCCGAATTTAATTTGTCTTGGTCTAATTTCTTAGCTGAATTTAATTTGTTTGTTTGTAGGTACATGCATGGACAGCATTGAAGATAATACATGCATGGACAGCAATGAAGATGCTTCAATGAAGGTGGATTATGACCGATCATATGGAAGCCCAAATTCATGTCATCTGCATTCCTTAAAGGGGAAGATTGTGGCTGGTCAATTTTGCTCATAAGGGGAAGATTGTGGCTGGTCAATTTTGCTCATACATGAATTAATCAAGAGGAACGAATCTATCCATTTATGCACTCCAAAGGGAATTGTACGAGATTTAATGTCATGCCTTGAATCTCCAAGATACATGCTCCAAGTTCATGACTAATAAGCTCATTAATTCAGCCCATGTACCAGCAGATACATGCATCAAAAGAAGGGGCTGAATCAGTTAAATGCCAATTGCCCATATATGTGCTCAAGACGCCATTATGATTCAATTAAAGCATATGCATGGCACCTTCACCTTCAAGAACGTCCAAGGGGGGAGTTGACACATAAATTCAACACATTGAATGAATAATGTGCATGCGCAAAGAGGAGAACGAATTTTTAAGGTACATGCTGCCATTCATGACTCAGGTCATCATTAAAGCTTCAATTAAGAGGGATGCATGTCCCATGCATCTAGCATTCAGCCAAGGGGGATTAAAGGGCAATTAAAGGCTGGACATTCATGGACTTAAGGATTCTTCATGGCTAAGTATGCATGCACATACCAATGGGGAAGAAAGTGTCTATTCAGCTAATGCATGAATCTGCCGAATTCATGAACCATCTTTAATGTTTTAGTGTGAACCCTTTTAATTGTTGTGTGAACACATCAGTAGCCGAATTTCAATAGGCATTTTATAACCTATAAATAGTTGCTTTTGTAATCATTTTAAGGTTAGAACTTTTGACATTTTATTGAATGAACTATTGTTCCTGTGAGGTTTTCTCCTTTCCAATTTCGTACGAGCCTCGATTTGGCTTATCTAGCGTCTTAGTGGCCTCAATCGAACTCCTTCCAAACTTATCACCAATCCTGGTGTGGCATTCATCCATTTCAATATACCTTCGGTTCTTACTTTGTTAAGTAACGGTTCGAGGTCCATATTCCTGTTTCCATCTTTTCGCCTTAAACCATATAAGATTTCGAGCGATATTCTTTATAGTATTGAAACTTTCTTGACGTTTAAGTTCTATTTTCCATCTCCATCAATTACCTTTTCTATCCTACCTTGTCTCAAATCTAAACCGAACCTACCAATACCAAACCACTCATCTAAATCCTTTTTAAAGCTTTTGCAAACCTTAGCCTAAATCATCCAATTTTGACAACTTCAACTAATCCTCGTTGACGATCGGGCAATCAAGTGAATCGACTGAATCAACCGAGCCAAATCATATCATTTGGTATCAGAGCGATTGGTGAGACCATTCGAGAGAAGTAAAAGCCAAATTGTGTGAATTTTCTTTGTGAGAGAAGTGTGAGTTTTATTGTGTGATTAAACAAGATGTCAAGAAGTTTTGAAGGGATTGATGGTGAAGAATTTGGCGATGTTCTGATCGATCCAACATATCAAACAATTATTCACGAGATGTGATACGACCCTAGCCAAGGACGCCCTTGATTTCAGCTTGAATTCAGCTCCTCAAGCTCCATTTAGCTTGGTTCAGCTCACCGAATTTTATTTTAGCTCACATGAGCTTAATTCAGCTTGTTTGAGCTTGGTTTAAATTCAATTCAGCTCATTATTAGCTCTTTAGCTAAATTAATTTTATTTGCTGGAATAAATTAATTATTTAAGTTAATTAGTTAATTTAGTTACGACTCTTAATTACTTGTCGACTTATTACATGTTATAATTATGTTGTGTTAGCGAATTTAATTAGGTGGTGGATTATATTTAATTTGTCTTAATACCATTTAGTTTAGCCAAATATACATTTGCACTTAATTTAGTTCATGTTTTTCTTGTAGGATGGTGAATGCATGAAGGAGCATTAAAGTCCAAGTGCATGAATGATTCAATACAACGTATGGGAGTATACATGAATGGTGAATACATGAATGGTTGGATTCATGGATATGGCTCATTTTATGATAATTCAAGGTGTTTATTCAGCCAAGAAGAGCAACTAAATTCATTCTCCAAAAGTGACCGATGCACTTCCCAAAACAACACCTATCGTTCACATTTGGAGTTCACACCAAGGACCATTTGGTGATCATTGTTCACACTTCCAAATACTTTTCCAACTCCTTTTCACACCTTCAAGGCTATTCACGTTCACCTTTAATGCGGGTATCTTTTCAGCCAAGAATTACATTTTAATGAGCTCATTTAAGCTCAATTGGTGAACCTAGTCACGCCATTTCTCCAAGTGCATTTGCTCTTCTAGAAATCGTCCCTTGAGCTTCAAATTCAAATTGAATTTAGCTCCAGAATTTAGTTTTTATTTCCAAAATTTTCTAGCATTTTCTAGCCTAATTAATTACTTAGACATTAAGTCTTTGTTTTGTCCATTCGGCTACCTAGTGAACACTATAAATAGTTGTTCATTTTCATTGTAAAAGGGCTTTTGACTTTTGATCATTTGAATGAACTTTGTTCAAAGAGTGAGTTTTCTCCTCTCTAAATTAAATGCAGTTTCGATCTGACTTATCTAGCGTGCTAGTGGCATCTATCATTCTCTTTTGAACTTATCACCTTGCTTTGGTGTGGCGTTCAATCCTTCTACAATTCCGTAATCCCACCTTGAACCGAATAGAAATCGGGGTGACACTTTTTAGTGTTGAATCGTTTCTGGTGTTTAAGCTCGTTTATCCATTCCACCGACTATCCTAGATTTTACCAAACTATAATATCTTTTTACAAAACCGAGCCTTCATTTATCCAACTTCCATTTTTCTTATTTTTATCCTTAAATCGAGCCTACTACCCTTATAAATTTACCATCACCTTAGCCAACCTTTAAAACCATTTGAAAGCTTCCGCATCTTTAGCCTTATTTCATCCTATTTCCGATAACTCAACTATTCCTCGTCGACGATCGGGCAATTATGTGAAACGACTCGATTAACCCGGGCCGAATCGCATCATTTGGTATCAGAGCTTGCAAAACGAGGAGCACCGACGTTCGTAGCTATCTCGAAAGATAGGTTTGTAAAAAAAAGTTTAAAAAAATCAAAAAAAAATCTCGAGTTGTAATTTTATTTTATTTTCTCTTTTCTTTATTGTATTTGACTTACTATTGTATTGGATTAAAAAAAGAAAGAAAATCGAAAAAAATTCAAAAAAAAAGTGAAAAAAATGAGCAAAAAAAGAGAGAGAGAAAAAAATTGAAAAAAAAGAGAAGAGGATTTCATGAATTTTGAAGATATTTTGGTATTATTCAATTGTATTTGAAGTGAAAAAAAATCGAAGTAAAAAAAAAAGAAGTGAAAAGTCTTGTGAGTTTTATTTTGTTATTATTTCTTGTTACTTTCGAGCATCCATTCCTTCTACCCCCCAAAAAAAACGCCACACATACTTTGATTTTTTTTCTTCTTTCTTCTTTTCTCTTTGTTTAGCCTACCCTACACCCGACGTTATCCCTTGCACCCATTTGAAGCCGACCCTCTAAGCCACAATAAGTCTTCTTGAAACAAAATACGAATTCACGAGAGTGAGACGAGTGGAAAAAGGCACGAGTGGTGAGTACATTAGAGCGAGCAAAAGCCATTAAACGAGCGTAAACACGAGTGGTGTGCTAGCCAATTTTCTTTGCGAGTGACACGTGAGATTTTTGTGGTGAGGTATTTAATTTTTGTTTTGTTTTAATCATTTTTTTAGTAATTAAATCATGTCTCAAGAAGAATTCTCTACCGATGAATTTCAATACTTGGTGAACGAGATGGGCCGAATTTTGGAGGAAGAACTAAGCCCATTAAAAAGACGTTTGAACCGAGTGGAGGAAAAGTCCCAACAGAAACAAAATCCTCCAAGTCGAGAAACGAGTCGAGATCATCACGCAATACTGGCGTCAAAGACTACTCACTAAGAGATTCTTATCGGGATTTCTATTCAACGAGGAACTCAAGACGAAGCAAAGCAAGTTTTGAGTTTGAAGCTTTTCAAGGTGACGAACTAGGAATCACAAGTAGTCCTTCATATGCACCAAGGTATTCGTCCACCAAGAATCAATCTCGAAGAGGTGATCATTTTTTGTATGAAAGTCGTTCTAATTATACCCAACGAGAGTCATTTTGTGCTGATTCATTTGCAACATCTCCATCCTATAATGAAAGAGCGAGGCAAAAAGAAAAAGAAATAAGAAGAAAAGAAAGACAAGAAATGTTGATGAGAGAAAATGAGCATATATGGAATGAAATCGAGAGATGAAAAAAGAAATGAAAGAAAAGGAAAAGAAATCAAAAAGTGAGAGAAAAGAAAATGAAGAGAAAGAATTCAAAAAGAAATTGAGATTGAACAAGAGTGCAAGCGAGAAAGAGAAATCGAAAGAAAAGAAGAAAAGATTGAAAAGAAAAGAAATCTAAAAAGAGAGTGAGGTCGAAAATAAAATTGAAAATGAGAGAGGAAATGAAAAGAGAAAAAAAGAAGTTGAGATTAGAAAAGAAACGAGAGAAAAAGAGATAAACGAACCAGAAAAAGTGAGGAGCATTTCAACTAATCCATATGAAACTTGTTCTTGTTCTGTTTCTTCTTTCCAGGTGCCTGAGATATCAAACGATAATTTTCAGCTTCACTACCTTTTCGATGAAAGACATTTTCATATGGTCAGTATAGGTAAGGTTGAAGATGAAAACGTGCCCCAAGAGTTCAAAGGTAAGCGAGGTGAGGAAATGTTAACGATCAAGTCACGACCACCAGGTTTGAAAATTGTTGAAATACTTTTTAGTGACTTAATTTCTAAACGCTCTCCTTATTTTGGTATGATTAATTGCTACTCCCTGAATGTGGTTGATTTTTGTTCCAATCAACAAACCAAAGATTTAATTTTGCGTGATGACGGTTTTTCACGAAAGGAGATTAAATTTTTCATTTGTGACAATTTTGTGCACCAATTAACGCTTTGTGGAAAATCCATGAATTTGTGCAAGTATGAATTGATGAATGTAAAAAGTTTTAACTGTTTGTCCCTGTGTATGCAAAAATCCCATTGGTTTAACGTGTTTGGTTTAATGAAATTTTTGCTACATTTTGGCATGAATACTCAAAATCAAGTTTTAAACCCTAATCTATTTTGGTTCGTTTTATGGGAAAGTCAAGCTTCATCAATTTTGTGTGAACAATTTCTATTGTTTTGATAATTGGGAGTTGAATAAGGAACTGAGGTATGAAAAATTTGATTTCAATTTAAATTCATTCCTTAATCCATTTTTGTGGTTGTATTTGAAGTTCGTATTTCATTTCGTTAAGGTTAATTCAGCCACAGAGATTCGATTAGACTACATTTCCGAGGAGAGAAGATTTATGATGATCGACAAAGGTAAAAATGATCCTTGCTTTTCCATCCCTCAAGGTAAACAAGGTATGACTTACGAGAACTTTAAAATTTCTCTGCCCTATTCGGTTGGTAATAAACCTTTTGTTGAAGAATTGGTTGCGGCAAGGTATTTAAATTGTGATGTGTTTAACTGTTCAGCTTTATTTAAAAATGAATCATCTGTTTTGCTTGATGCTGATGATGCAATTTTGGAAGAACCAATCGTTCAATTTCCATTGCAAGGTTTTACTGTGTATTCATCTGTTTGTGATAAAAATTGGTGTTCAATAAGTTGTGGTAAGGAGTTTATTTGCTTGATCGATGAACGGATTAAGTTGATTATGTCCACATGTCTCTTGAAAATTTTTGGTAAGATTCTCCTTGATGACAAGTTTGTTGAAAAGGTGAAAGATCAATGGCCACTGTTAAGCTTAACTATGCAAGATTTAAGACGATTAACTGGTAAAATCATAACTTGCAAAAAGCTTTGTTCAATCGATAGTGGGTATGAAATTTGGAAAATACCTTCTTGCAAGGATTATGAATGTTCTACCCAAATGGTACTTGGGCCACATATTTGCTCAAATGAATTCTTGATGATTTGTGATTACTCATTTAAAATAATTCCTTCGTTTGATGAGACTTTGTATGGTGAAGATGTAACAAAACAGTTTGGTGGTTTGTTTTATTTGTGTTCGATTCCGTTTGATCGAGGAAAGATGAGTAAGCGGAGCTATGATCGAGTGAACCAACGGCTCGACTTGAGGACAAGTCGTTCAAAACAAGGGGGAATGATACGACCCTAGCCAAGGACGCCCTTGATTTCAGCTTGAATTCAGCTCCTCAAGCTCCATTTAGCTTGGTTCAGCTCACCGAATTTTATTTTAGCTCACATGAGCTTAATTCAGCTCGTTTGAGCTTGGTTTAAATTCAATTCAGCTCATTATTAGCTCTTTAGCTAAATTAATTTTATTTGCTGGAATAAATTAATTATTTAAGTTAATTAGTTAATTTAGTTACTGACTCTTAATTACTTGTCGACTTATTACATGTTATAATTATGTTGTGTTAGCGAATTTAATTAGGTGGTGGATTATATTTAATTTGTCTTAATACCATTTAGTTCAGCCAAATATACATTTGCACTTAATTTAGTTCATGTTTTTCTTGTAGGATGGTGAATGCATGAAGGAGCATTAAAGTCCAAGTGCATGAATGATTCAATACAACGTATGGGAGTATACATGAATGGTGAATACATGAATGGTTGGATTCATGGATATGGCTCATTTTATGATAATTCAAGGTGTTTATTCAGCCAAGAAGAGCAACTAAATTCATTCTCCAAAAGTCGGCGATGCACTTCCCAAAACAACACCTATGCGTTCACATTTGGAGTTCACACCAAGGACCATTTGGCTGATCATTGTTCACACTTCCAAATACTTTTCCAGCTCCTTTTTCACACCTTCAAGGCTATTCACGTTCACCTTTAATGCGGGTATCTTTTCAGCCAAGAATTACATTTTAATGAGCTCATTTAAGCTCAATTGGTGAACCTAGTCTTTGCCATTTCTCCAAGTGCATTTGCTCTTCTAGAAATCGTCCCTTGAGCTTCAAATTCAAATTTAATTTAGCTCCAACAATTTAGTTTTTATTTCCAAAAATTTTCTAGCATTTTCTAGCCTAATTAATTACTTAGACATTAAGTCTTTGTTTTGGCCATTCGGCTACCTAGCTGAACACTATAAATAGTTGTTCATTTTCATTGTAAAAGGGCTTTTGACTTTTGATCATTTGAATGAACTTTGTTCAAAGAGTGAGTTTTCTCCTTTCTAAATTCGTACGAGTTTCGATCTGACTTATCTAGCGTGCTAGTGGCGTCTATCGTTCTCTTTTGAACTTATCACCTTGCTTTGGTGTGGCGTTCAACCCTTCTACAATTCTGCAATCCCACCTTGAACCGAATAGAAATCGGGGTGACACTTTTTAGTGTTGAATCGTTTCTGGTGTTTAAGCTCATTTATCCATTCCACCGACTATCCTAGATTACCCAACTATAATATCTTTTTACAAAACTGAGCCTTCATTTATCCAACTTCCATTTTTCTTATTTTTATCCTTAAATCGAGCCTACTACCCTTATAAATTTACCATCACCTTAGCCAACCTTTAAAACCATTTGAAAGCTTCCGCATCTTTAGCCTTATTTCATCCTATTTTCGATAACTCAACTATTCCTCATCGACGATCGGGCAATTATGTGAAACGACTCGATTAACCCGGGCCGAATCGCATCAAGATGGGTCAAATGCTTCAAAGAAAATTTGAACCCATTAAAGAACGATTGATGAAATTGGATGAATGATTCCAACGGAGCGAATCTCTTCAAGTCAAGAGACGAAAACAAGATCATCGTGGAGAAAAACATCCAATAACTTGGTGAGAAGAGATTTTCATGATTCCTACTCAAAAAGAGATCCATACCAAGATTACTACTCATCAAAGAATTTGAGTAGAAAAAAAGAAAGTTTTGAGAATGAGGTTTTTCAATATGATAACCGAGAAAGAAGATATCTCTCTTCAAGTGCATCAAGGCGTTCATCCACGGAGGATTATTTACGAAGGAGTGAACGTGAAGCATATTTAAATCATTCCAATCATACTCGACGAAAAATATCTCATTCTGATTCTTTTATTTTATCTTCATCTTGTAAAGAAAAATCGAGAAGAAAGATGAAAGAAAAGGAACAAGAAATTGAAAGAGAAGAAAAAGAAAGAGTGGAAAAAGAAATTGAAAGAGTGGAAAAAGAAATTGAAAGAAAAAAACAAGAAAACGAAAATGAAAAAGAAAAAGAAATTGCAAAACAAAAAGAGATCGAAAAAGTGAGAGAAAAAGAAAATGAAGGAAAGAAAATTGAAGTAGAAACGAGAGAAAATGAAGATAGTGAGCGAGAACAAGAAAAGGAGAATGAAATTTTAACTAACCCTAGTGAAGTTTGCTATTGTTCTATTTCTTCTTTTCATATTCCTAAAGATTCGTGTGACGAGTTTCAATTACAATATTTCCCTGATAAGAAGCGATTCAAGTTGATTCAGAAAGGTAAGAACATAGAAGACCTTTGTCCACTAGCACATAAAGGTAAGAGAGATGAGGGTCTTATGCCGTGTAAGTCCCCATTATCCCACTTGAACGTTTGTGATAATATTGCTGATGACTTAGTCTTTGAAAAGGTTTCATGTCTTGACATGGCTAATTGTCATTCTTTGTTTGATGTTGTTGAGAAAGTTTCTGGTGCCATAGTTTTCAAAAGACCTCCTTACTTTGCTTTGGTTAATTGTATTACATTGATCTTTGATGATAATTTTATTTTAAATGGAGGCATGAAGAGTTGTTTATTTGATGTGTTTCGCGTTGAAAAATCTGTTGATGGCATTGGATTAATTCAGATTGTGTAAACTTTGGACATACGTGATCGGAGGTATTCACATAAAAAGTTTGATTTATTCGTTTGTCATGGTTATATGAATCGTTGATATTTGTACACGAAACCCTTTGGTATAAGCATTCTTGTGAGAATGAAATTTTTACTACACTATAGAATAAGTGATCAAACTTGTGAGTTCAAACCAGGAATTTGTTATGTTGATTCGTTTTGTGGGAAACTTGAGCATCCCAAATTTGGTGCGAACAATTTGATTGATGCTTTGACCTTTGAAAATTATTTGTATACTGATGCAATTGATTGTTTTTCTTTGATTAGCCATGAAGTGTATGTTTTGAGCGATGAATGCAAGAATAAAGTTAGTACAAATTGCGATGCTGATCTACAAACAAATGAAATTGTAGTCCATCGTCCATGGCACTTTTTGTCTACGCAAGATGAAAACTCATATAAATCTTTCTTTGAGATTGATCGTGTTGAAAATGCATGGAAAGGGACTGTTGAGTTTGATTGTGTGCGAACATGCATGATTATTTGTCATTTAAACCGATTGAATTCACTTGTTTGCAATACTGACATATCAAGATTGTTTTATAATTTGAGATATGCAAGTTTTGATCAAATAAGACTTTGGATGCATGACCGATTGAATGAATTTTTCATTTATTTTGGATATAATTTGAGCTTGATTCCTTTGTTCTCCCAACCGCCAAAGATGGAGAGTCAAACTGAAAAGCTTCGACTACAATATACGCCCGAGGAGCGAAGGTTTGTGTTGACTGAACGAGGTAAATCTGATATTTGCTTTCCTACTTTTAAAGGTAAGGCTCATGAATTTTTTGAAACATCGTTGCTCTCTTTAGGTGGTGACAAAGATAGTGTTGTTGATTTGATTCTTGAAAAACACTTAAATCGCGATTTGTTTGACTGTGCTATCTTGTTTATGGATCATCTTCCTGTTTTGGTTGTCGATAAAAAGATTCTTGTGTTTGATCTTCGTGACTTTGTTGGTGACTATATGAATAAATGGAAATTGCCATATCCAACCAAGCCAATTCATGAATCATATGAATCTTTTCAAATACCTGTTTGTGATGATTATGTCTATCTTTTGACCCATTATTCACATGCTGGTTATGACTTGTGGAAACAATTTGAGACATTTGAATGCCTTAGAACATGTTCATTTTTGTTTCGAATAATTGACGAGGCATTAGCGAGTAAATTAAATTGTTTGCATGATTGTCAACATGTTGCTTTGCATCTGTCCACTCGCATGGGATTTTCTTGTTCTATTCTGCTTGCATTTGGATTACAAATTTATCTAAAACATTTTTTGCTAACTCATGGTTATTCCTTTCAGTTGTTTCAATTCCAATCCTTCCCGTTCGATCGAGGAAAGCTGAGTAAAAGTTGCTGTGATCGAGTAAACCAATGGCTCGACTTGAGGACAAGTCGTTCTAAAGAATGGGGAATGATACGACCCTGCCCCAAAAACATCCTTGGTTCAGTTCATCAGGCGCCATTCGTAAACTCTTACAAGCTGAACTAGCTTGTTCCGGCTCAATGGAGCTCAATCGAGCTGATTCTAGCTCATTGAGCTTGAACTTCAATTTATTTAATTTTATGCTCTTAGTTTCTGGAATAAATTTTATTTAAATTCAGCTCGTTTTAAGCTTTCTTAAGTTTACATTTATTTTTACTGGATTAAAACAAATAAATTGTTGCTAATTAAATTAGTTAATTAGTTTATTTATGTTTTTAATGTGTCCTATTTTCATACATAGCATAAATATGTCTAGGCTATTACATCTATTTAATATGCCGAATTTATTGTTGTTTTATTTATTGTCCAGCCGAAATTAATTAATTTGTCTAGATTGCTGTTTAAATGTGCCTTGTTGCTACTCATGAGTCTTTAGTTTCAACCGAATTTAATGATGTTTTAATTTGTGTCTAGCAGAACTTAATTGTTGAAGGTGCTGATGATTAAATGTTCTTCATGTGCATGTATTATTTGACCGAATTTAATTGTTGTTTGCAGGAACATAGACAGCATTAAAGGAAGTGGTTGATGCCGAATTTAATATGTGCTTGGTGCATGGACGACATTAATGAAAGCATGCTGGAATGCATTAAACAGGCTGCTGCCGAATTTAATATGTTGCATGACATTAAGGAAACATGCATCCAGCCATGCATGTACTTTGAAGGTGCGTGGAAATGGGAACGAAATTAAAGAGGTTCAATGGCTTGGACGACATGAATTTGTACAGCTATTAGAGACACCTTTTTCATGTTCAACAAAAGCATTAAAGGAGTCATCTGGCCGAATTTAATGTGCAGCTAAAACATCAAAGGACCCATGAAGAGTTGCTGATTTTTCCATGAGCCATTTTCGTTTTTCTCCAAAGCCATTAATGTGCCTTCTCAATTAAGAGAATGCATGAGCAGCAATTAAAACCTGCATTTAAGCTACCGTTTAAGCTCACCTAGGAGCCTTTTTCGTGGAAACAAAAGAACATGGCTGCTCATATTGAATTCAGCCATCACTGATTGGAAACAGCAAGGGCCTTGTCTAATGGCTTTCCCAATGTAAGGAAGGTTCAAGGAAATTGCTTGGAATTTTCCAGGAAGCTTCAGCACATTTAATTAAACATTTGCTGCCTATTCAGCTCCTTAAGTGCCTATTAAGCTAGACATTTTAATTTACCTATAAATAATTGCTTTGTAATTATTTTCGGGTTAGACAATATATTTTTGTACCTTATATGAAATCTGATTACTTTGTGAGTTTGTTTTCAACTCTCATTGTTCTCCAAAGACTCGTCTGACTTATCAAGTAACCCTTGTGGCGTCAACCTGTCTTTATTTTCTGAACTTATCACTTTGCACCCAAAGTGTGGCATTCAAATTATACCGAAGTTCCTATCATCTTTGATAGCGAGTCGAGGTTCCATTTTATTCGTTTTCCATTCATACAACATTTAATCTACCTAAGTATTCCTATAAGTCCCGGGTTAACACACTTATATTGTGTTGGTTCAACTTGAATACTTGGTTTTCGTTCACCTATCAACCTCAATACATTCCATAACCTCTTTTGAACTAAATTTGAGCCTTTATCTCTTCTTTCTTAATCTATCTTCGACAAACCTTAATATTACTCCAATTCATGATCGGGCACATCAATGACTCGGTTTAATCAATGAGGCCGGGGTGCATCATTTGGTATCAGAGCTTGCAAAACGAGGAGCCCCGACGTTCGTAGCTATCCCGAAAGATAGGTTTGTAAAAAAAAAAGAGGTTTCGAAAAAAAATTGTGCATTTAAAAAAAAAGCACTCAATTGTATTTATTCTTCTATTGTAAGTGAAAAAAAATTCGAGTATTAAAAACAAAGTGTTGAAAATTTATTTATCACTCTTGCAAGTACCGATCACAAGAAATTTTCTATCTTTCTTATTCTACCCTCCCAATGCCACATCCTTAAACCAAATTAATTTTATTTTAGCCTACCTTACACCCTACATCATTCCCTTGTAAACCCCTTTGAAACCGACCCTCAAGCAGCAAATTAAGTCTAAGCGAGACAAATTACGAAATTGTGAAATGAGGTCGAGAGGTAAAAGGCAAGAGTGCATTACATAAAAAAAAGGCTAAAAAGAGTGTAAACACGAGTGTGTGTGACAATTATTTTCTTTCCGAGTGACTTGTGAGTATTTGTAAGTGAGGTTATTTTTATTTATGTCTAGAAGTCCTGAGCAAAATATGGCGGAAAGACAACCCGTAAGAAATGTGCCAGATTCAAATTTGCAAGCCTTGCTACGCGAGGTTGAACGTTTATTTGATCGTAAGTTAGAGCCAATACAAGATCGACTTGATCACGTGGAAGGGAGAGGCCGCCGAGGAAGGACTCCTCTAAGTCCACCTAGAAATCGAAACCGAAGACAATTCTGATTATTAAACTTATTTTGTGAGGTTACCTCCAATCATATTTCGTTTGAGTCTCGTTCTAACTTATCTAGCTAGCTAGTGGCGTCAACCCAACTCTTTGAACTTATCACCATCCTGGTGTGGTGTTCTTCCACCTTTTTAATACCTTTGGTTCTTACTTCTTTATAAGTAACGGGTCAAGGTCCATTTCTACCTTCCATAAACCCCACCTTAAGCAATATAAGTCCTGGGGTAATACTCCTTATAGTATTGAATCGATCTTGACGCTTGAGTTCAATTTCCATTCCATTTTATCTATCAACTTATAATTTCTTTCTTTCTTATACCGAACCTATCAATCAACAATTCAAACTATCTTTTGAACCCATTTGAATACTTCCGCTAATATTCTCAATTAATTCCATCTATCTATAAATTCGAACGAACTTCTCATCGATGATTGGGCATCCTAAGTGAACTCGACTCAATTAACCGATCCGGATCACATCATTTGGTATCAGAGCTCATTTTAAAGTTTTATTAAAAGATTCTAAGGTTTTACTGAGTTTTCATGAAAAATGACCATTGTACGTCGAAATTTTAGAACCATGAATCTATGTAGTTTTATGTAGTTTGAAGGTTGAAAATCATTCTTAGATAAGTAAATAGATTATTGGAATCAGTTTAAAGCAAAGGGAACGAGTAGGAATTGAGATTTTTGCATTTTGGCTAGGCTAGTCGAAAATTTCAGTTCCAAAAGGAACTAGCTTATGCTTGCAATTTTAGTTGATTTATGTGTGTCTATGGCTGAGTATTATTTGTGTTTTTTGTATGATTTATTTTGGTGAATGATAAAGAATAAGATGGATGAATGCGGAAGCAGATCGTAAAGTTCATTAATGTCACTAATTTGACTTAGGGCTCTAGACATTCGTAAAGAAACTTGGATTTTTGGACACAACTTGAAATGCAATGAAATCCAAGTTAGATAAAACAATTAAAATAAATAAATGAGATAATTAAATAGGATAATAAATCAAAGATTAGAATAATAATGAAGAAAATAAAGATGATAGATAGAAAAGATAGAACGTGGCGTTTAGAAATCCTAAGAAGCCTTGGAAACACGAAGAATCCATAACCCTCTTCAAGCGGCTCTAATTTACCCTCCAAAAAAGAAAACTTGGCAAGAAAAAGTTTGAAGATGATTACCACAATCTGAAAAGATTGTTAAAACTCTTCTAAAAGAAACTTAAGAGAAATTATTGAAAAGAAAAACTGAAAAAGAATTTATTAACTCAAAAGAGAAGTTGAATAATAATGAATTGTCTTCTCTGTGTACATTGCAAATGCCTATATATAGGCTAGCTGAATAAAGCTAAATAAAAATCATAAGTATACTAGAACTCTAATTAATCTAAATAAGAAGTAGTTTTAAAGTAAACTTTCTTGTCGACATAAAACTCCTAAATAACTTAAACTATTTAATAATTATTAAAAATTCAGAATAATAAACTAAAAAAATAATAAAAGCTATAAATAAAATATTGGGCTCATATATAATAAAAATGAAGCCTAAACCCTGAACCTAATATGATTTAAACTCGAATTAAAAGCCCGAAACTCGTAATTCCCGTCATAATCCCGTTTAGAAATTTTGCTTGCACAGTATTCACTAAAATGGCCATAACTTGAGCTGCCGAACTCAAAATCATGTGATTCAAAGTGTGTTTTGAAGTTGAGAGATAGATCTTCAAATGCCTTGAAGACATATCAACTCAAAAGTGCCAGGATCCCATCCAAAACACTATCGAAAGTATCCTAATTTCAAAAGCTTGAAAATTTCTAGCTTTGGTGAATGGAGTTTAATAAATTTCACCCGTTCCGTGCATGTATCATTCTCTCTTTCCTCAAAAAGATTCATCCTCAAATCTTGTCTTTGATCGAACCCTAATTTGATTTGTTTGGCTTTTGACATTACTGTTGGGCCTTGAGGTAGTGCGATCCCATCACACCCATGGGTATGAAATTGTGCCTTGAGACTCGCATCGTTCCCCCATTCCTCAAGAAGATTCGTCCTAAAATCTTTAGCTGCATAGAAAAAAAGGATTAGAAGAAATAATAATAAAATGAATAAAATACTTACATAAGTTTTTTTGTGCGCCAAAACCATCTCCAGGATCAAATGTATGATTTTGATCTCTCAAATCAGCATGGATCAAGTATATCTCCTTCAAAAACAAACCATCAACCCTAAACAAATAAAGATTACATGAGTGTTCAAGTAAAATATAACCTTTAACTTTCTTTGAATATGCATGGTCATCCGTAAGAATTTCTAACAATGAGTCAATAATTTCACATAATTATAAAAATCAAATAATTTAATATTATTATGTAAAACTTCATATTTAAAGTCTAAGGTAGAAAATTTTGTTGCAAGATCAAATGCATGAGATTCTTTAATAAACCTGTTGAATGCAACAAAAGTAAGCTTTGAATACCTAGATAAACCCATAAAATCAATTGAAGTTTCGTATCATTGTTTATTGAAACTTGACCAATGAGAAAGCATGTTGTAAGGAAAAATAAAATCAGTAGCATACTTATCAAAAACATTCAAGGTATGCCTAAATATTTCAATTTCCGATGTATCATTACTTTTCTTACCTTTTATCACCTATGGAGAATTATCAATGTTCAACTTACCTCTTTCCCACAAGTAAAATCATCTATAGATGAAAGAGTAATATAATTGAGAGTCCGTCAAGGGATCCTTGAAATCATGTAACCAAGAAACACCACTAAACAAATTTGAGTCAAAGTTAGTTAAAGCATAATCATTCCTCACTTTTGTATAAGTATTTTATTATTTTTCATTTTTTTTCCACTTGAGAACTCTCTAATTTTACCTCATATGTATTTTCACTCGCCAAAATTAGACCATTAAGTAGACTTTTATCACTCAAGGTCTCTTTTCTCTTTGTCTTTTCACATGATTTTTCCTCACTTCCCATATCCCCCTCCCAAGTATTATGAATATTCAATTCAGTACAATCTATCTCAATAGGAGAACATGACGTTTCTACCTCATCTAACTCCATAGGTTCGATTAAAAAATTCTCACTATCATCTTTTTCTAGTTCACAAAGTTTGTCATCACAAATCTCTTTCCCACTAGAGTAAGAACCAAAAAAAGGTACAAAGTCATACTTTACTTTCTTCTCCAGTTGGATATTTAATTGGATATTAAAAACCCTTATGGTTTTTTTCTATCAACAAAAATCTCGTGTTGGCATAATCATGACTATAGTGCCCACACCCTTTGCACATAAAACATTCAATATCACGAGCTCTTTGTTGTTTTGGTGAAAATTTAGTAGAAGTGGATTGCTTAGAAGATGTAGAAGAATGTTTTCTAGGAGCCCCACATTCCCACTCAAAAGGTTTAGTCTCATCACATTTTGGCAGCCACTTATTAGTAGCATAAGGGGGTTTCGAATTCTTGAAATTAGAATTAGAACTCATACCTCTATAATATTATGAAGCACTAAATGGATGAGGCTGATATTGAAACTATTGCTCAATCTCAATGGCCTTGTGTATCGCATCCTCAAGATCATTGTAGGTTTGAAGATTAAGAGCATTGGCCATTGAAACATTCAAGCTATCTATGAACCGCACCATGGTAGTCTTGTCATCTTCTTGTACATTTGCTCTTTGCATAAGCATCTCCATCTCCTTAAAGTACTCATCAACATATCGATTACCTTGAACAAGGCATTGAAGTCTTGTTTTAACCTCTCTATAGTAATGAGAAGGAATGTAACACTTTCGCATCACTTGCTTCAACTCGTCCCATGTTTCAATTACCTTTTCGTAGTTTCTTTGACGATCAATTCCAAGTTGAATCCATCAACTCAACGCATAATCTGAAAATCCAAGGGTCACCAATGGGACTTTTCCCTCTTCCCGACATTTATATTAATGAAAAATAAGTTTAATTTTTTATTCCCACTCACAATATGCTTCGACATCGTACTTCCCTCGGAATGCTGGAATAATGAACTTTGGTTTAGCTAAAAAATGTAGCATACGGTCATTATTAACCAAAGTCTCATAATTTGCACGAGAGACATGTCGAGCATTATTTGCACGAAAATAAGGTTGATCAATCTTATCTCCCTAATTATGACTTCGACGCTGAATTTTTGTACTTAGGCGTTCTAATTGTTTACTAATCGTGTCTAGAATAGTGTCACGTTACTGATCTCGAGCATTTCGAACCTCTTCATCCCTTCTCAACTTCCCAATTATAGTATTGTGAATAATTAGGAAAGCCTAATAGCACTATGAGTCCAAAACCGGCTAGACATCAAAGAATTCTATTGCATGGAGGAAGGAATGCGCAATGTGCTTTAACATAAAAAGCCCAAATCTTATACCAAATGATAAAGAAAGAGACGGATGAATGCGGAAGTGGATCATAAAGTTTGTGAACGTCGCTAATTTGACTTAGGGCTTTGGACGTTCGGAAAGAAACTTGGGTTTTTTTTTCACAACCTGAAATGTAATCAAATCAAAGTTAGATAAAATAATTAAAATGAATAACTAAGGTAAATAAATAGAATAATAAATCAAAGATTAGAATAATAAAGTAGAAAATATAGATGATAGATGGAAAAGAAAGAACATGGTGTTTAGAAGTCCTAAGAAGCCTTGGAAACACGAAGAATCCACAACCCTCTTCAAGCGACTCTAATTTACCCTCCAAGAAAGAAAACTTGGCAAGAAAAAGTTTGAAGATGATCACCACAATCTAAAAATATAGTTGAAACTCTTCTAAAGGAAACTTAAGAGAAATTATTGAAAATAAAAAATCAAAGAGAATTTATTAACTCAAAAGAGAAGTTGAATAATAATGAATTGTCTTCTCTGTGTACATTGCAAAGGCCTATATATAGGCTAGCTAAATAAATCTAAATAAAAATCTTAAGTATACTAGAACTCTAATTAATTTAAACAATAAGTAGTTTTAAAGTAAACTTTCTTGTTGACATAAAACTCCTAAATAACTTAAACTACTTAAAAATTTAGAATAATAAAATAATAAAATAATAAGAGCTGATATATAATAAAAATTAAGCCCAAAACTTGAACCCAATATCATTTAAACTTTAATTAAAAGCCTGAAACTTGTAATTCCCGTCACAATCTTGTTTAGAAACTCTGCTTGTGTAGTTTTCACTAAAATGATCATAACTTGAGCTTCTAAACTCAAATTTGAGTGATTAAAAGTGTGTTTCAAATCTGAGAGATAGATCTTCAAAAGCCTTGAAAACCATCTCAACCCAAAAATGTTAGGATCCTATCCAAAAACTCGTCACAAGTCTGTTGATTTCCCAAGCTTGAAAAGTGCCAACTTTGGTGCATGGATTTAATAAATTTCACCCCATCCGTGCTTGTATTAGTAATAAATTTAATATATATAAGCTTTCTAAGAGAAGGCGAAAGGAAAAGAAAAGCTAGTTTAGGCTTTCAACGACTAGGCGAAAGCGTAAACGGTTAGTGTTTGGAATCACTACTTGTAGCCTAAACGCCTACTCTAAGTTCTAAGTGTAAGCTTTCTTATTTCCCTCGTTAATTTTGCGAGATATGTGATTATGCAATGTAGATTGAGTATTATTATCTGTCAATGTGATATGAGTTATATGTTTGAGATATATATTTTGAAAAATGTTAGTTTTGGGCATGATAAACATGTTGAATGACAGTAATGATGTTGTGTTAGTGATGTAAATGTGCAGTGAAAGTGTGAAAAAAATAATAAGGATATATATGTGTTTCATTGTGGATCTTTTGGCCTTGTGACCTTTTGAGACCGTTGGATATAGTTGACATGCCATAGGATTTGTGAGTACTCACCATTGTGTTGTTATTTGGGGCATTGAGGACCGGGACTATTTTGGAGAGATAAGAGAATGTGAGCTCAGCTCTATTAATTGGGATATATTGGTGTGCTGGAGAGTGTTAGCTAAATGCAAAGCTTTTGGGATATGTTCAACTCTTCGAGTCAATGGTGTCTTGGAGATCCATGTATTCAATATGTGCTAATAGAGCTCACTTTTATGTTTCATAGCCTCAAGTGTCAGTTTACCATTAAATGAAAAATTACGGAATGTGATGTATATTTGATTATGTGATTACAAAGTTATTTGAGTTGATAGTTGATGCATTTTTAGTATGTCACTCTAGTTAAAGATGTATGAAATTGTGCCTTAGATGTTTTCATTTAATGTATGATATCATGTATATTGGTAGTTTTCTAATCATTCACTGAGCTTGTTTAACCTCAAATACTCCATTCTAAACCATTATAGATATTTAGCGTTGCGGTGTGAGCAATGCAGAATTCAAAGGAGGTGATCCAAGTTAGGAATAAGACAATGTAATAGAATTATTGGTTGATTATTATCATTGAGTTTTAATTAATTGTTTTTCTTTTAATATTTTGAGGATTTATGGATGTTGTTATTAGTTTATCGATTTTCTTGGTTGAAATTATTGGCATTGATATGAATTGCAAATATGGAAGTTTTGATGTTGAAAACTACAATTGTGGATGCATGTTGAAGCGAACAATGTTTGAATGTGTTATATGCCCTATTTTGTTGTGATTGTGGACAAATTGTACAGAGGTATCCCTATTCGGGGCATATGTATCAATACCTACATGGTGAAACTAATGTGTAGGAAAATAATAGCTCATCTTGGTATCGATACCCTTTCACGAGTATCAATACTCGAGGTAAAAATATAGGTACTTTTGCTTTGTCTCAATAATTTCTTTGGTTTTTAAACTTGAAGAAAAATAGAATGCTAAAAAGGTACCAATTTTCTAAATGATATTGATACCTACAATTGCGTATCGAAACCTATGAGACTTCTTTGGAAATGTCACATCCCATGTATTTTTTTATTAATATGTACGCAAGAATGAGAATAAAGGAATGTGTAGTCTAGTGGTTTGGAGACTTCTTAGCTATCCTAGAGGTCTAAGACTCAAGTCCTAATGTTCACATTATCTTATTTAAATTTTTTCTTTTACAATTTTTCCATGTGATTGCCTCATATAAGTTGATTCCTTTCCTCCATCAAGAGTCAAACTTGCCTTAAGTTAGGGGTACATGATCCCCTTTTCACTCCATCTCTCCCTCCCATGCCAAAACCTCCCATCTTGCCTATTTGATATGATTCATTGAACCCGGTCACAATTGACCAAGCTACACATACCCATTGTCGTCCCTACCTCTCTCATTTCTCCCAAATTCTCATTTTTTTTTCATTTTCATTTTCTCTCAATTTCACAAACAACCACCACCTAAAATTCCTCCACTACGGGCTATAGTTTCACAACCTCGACACCACCTACCAATATTCTTTTCTCCTCCTTTTTTCTTTTGGTCACCTCCCCTCACCACCATCGTTGCCACCGTGAACCGTCGTGAACCGCCGCGGGAAACCCTTTCTGATCCACTCATCTTCTTTTATATTTTCTCTTAACTTTGTGATCGAACCCTCTTCCCCCTTTTTATACATTTCTCACCTCATTGGACCACCACTAGACCACCGTCGTCACTACCGTTTTCCGTCGGGATTTAATTTTTCTTTCTTTCTTTCCCTTTTCGATCTTTCACATCTTCTCTAAGGATTTAACTATCCTATTTTAATTATTTTGTGTTAAATTCGAAAATGACCATATCACATGCATGGGATGGGTTTTGTGAAAGGTGGAAGTTATGTGGCAGTTTATTTGTGATTATGTGGTTGTTATCGACAATTATGTGGTGGCTTATCCACAATGTGTTATTTGGTTGTTTATCGATATTTATATGGTGGCTTGTCCACAAATGGTGTGTTATTAGATGAACGGGTTATGGTGAACTTGATATTGGTATGTAGCAGAGATGGGTAGCAAAAAATGTTACATAAGCATGTCTTGATATACTCATGTATGTGTGTTGGTCATGATATGAGATTTCCATTAAAATGATATATATGTTGAAATGGATGTGTTTAATTGTTGTGTTGAAGTGCATGCTATAAATATTATGAAATGATCTCACATTCAGCCTTTTAAAGCTCACCCACATTAATAGTGTGTTTCAGATAATCCTCGTGGTTAGTACTCGAATTCGATCATCGAAGAGGCTATCAGAATAATGGTTTCTTGGTTGTGGATTTTTAAGATAATTTGGGACTTTTATGGACTTTATGATTATAATTTAGATTTTATCTTGTAGTAAATTATTAAACTGTGGCATGGGGTTTTTCGTTTTAAAAACTGTGGACATTGGAATTTTTGCATGAATTTTGATATGGATTAAACGTTTTGGTGATTTCTTAATTAAATCTATTTTCTGTAATTTCAATTGATTGGACATGAATTTTTATTATCAAACCAAAGTTTTAAAAATAATAAGTAAGTTTTCTTTTGACGTAATGTTTTACAACATCGTATAAAAAGGGAATATTAGAACGCTTTTTCAAAGACTATATCCATCTATTTAAAATCAAAGTTTTCACCATTTCAATGGCCCATATAATCACTTGGATTGGATCGTAACGTCTAGCCTCGGTTTTAGGGGTTCCATGTTATGGTATCAGAGCCCGATCCAAAACTCAAATCATGGGTAAAATGTTTTCGAAAAACTTCATGCATTATAATAAAAAGTATTTTGAGAAAAACATGCCACATGTTGATTTTTTATAAAAGAAATTCGAGACTTCTCGAAGCCTATCCGAGGTAAGTGATCTTTAGATATGAAAACTGTAGACTGTGAAAATGATAGAAAATTATAGATTGAGACAAACTCTAAGGGGTAAAAATAATAGATAGTGAGACTTGTGTAAATCAATAAAATGAAACTTCGATTGAAAAATATTTAAATGATAACGATAAAACTTATCTCTATTGACAGCATACATAAAACTTAGAATGAGTACCCACAGAGTTAGGACTAGAGGAATGAGAGCTCACGGAGAGCCAGGTAAAGGGGCCCAAGTCGACTTATCTGCATCTCAAGTGCAAACTCCTGAGCCAACTGCAAAAAATGTGGAGCGTGCTCCCACTGTTGATGAGAGTCAACAAGAGCCTGCGAATGAGGCTGTATTGTAGGCCATGTTACGAGTGCTAGAGCGAGTGGCGGGTGCCCAAACTAGAGCTAATATTGATGGCACTATAGCTGAGAGACTCCATTCGAGTAGGGCCCAGTTGTCTAAGGGTGTTGCTTGGACGACCTCCTGTAGCTGAATAGTGTTAATGATACTTTTAACGTTAATGTTATTCCATACTTTGTATTAATTCATAATGGTTCTACCCATTTGTATGTGTCTTGTGTAGGGTTGATAAGTTTGGAATTCAGGTAAAAGAGACTATAAGTGATGTAACTGTCTTTAGTCCCTTAGGACAAACCGTGTATGTGAAGAAGATATATAGGAGATATCTGTTGCAAGTCCAAGGTGCGGTATTCCTTGTAGATCTAATGGAATTAAATTTTGGAGAATTTGATCTTATTTTGGGCATAGATTGGTTGTGTGAGCATCGAGTTAGCCTTGATTATGATACGAAGTGAGTTACCCTAAGGACTCCGAAGGGGAGCAAAATAATCATGATTGAGGAGCATCGAAATTATATCGAATGTGATCTCTACCTTGGTAGTAGATAATTTGATTCGTAAAGGATGTGAGGTGTATTTAGCATATATCCTGGATACGAAGATGGATGGTATAGTGATGAAGAATATCTGTGTAGTGAAAGAAATTCCAGATGACTTTCTAGAGCAGTTGCTCGATTTATCTCCAGAATGTGAGGTCAAATTCAGAATTGAACTACTACTTGGGGCAACACCGGTGTCCATTACACCCTATCGTATGGCACCTTAGGAGCTTAAAGAGCTCAAAGTGTAATTACAAGAGTTACTGAAGTGTGGCTTCATAAGACCAAGTGTCTCGCCATGGGGAGCTCCAGCGTTATTTTTGAAGAAGAAGAACAGATCGATGAGGCTTTGCATTGATTATCGTCAATTGAACAAACCCACTGTGAAGAATAAGTACCCTTTATTGAGAATCGACAACCTTTTTGATCAATTTAGAGGTGCCACCATGTTCTCTAGGATTGATCTTAGGTTGGGTTACTATTATTTGCAAGTGAATGACGTTGATGTGCCGAAGACTAATTTCAAGATTTGGTATGGGCACTACGAATTCTTAGTGATGCCCTTTGGTCTTACAAATGCTCCTGTCGCATTCATGGACTTAATTAATAAAGTTTTTAAACCCTATCTCGGTCAATTTGTCGTGGTCTCATTGATGACATCCTGATTTACTCCAAGTCTGAGTTGGAGCATGAGGAACACTTAAGGTTAGTCCTTTAAACCTTACATGAGAAAAATTTGTACAAAAAGCTCAGTAAGTGTGAGTTTTGGCTCCAAGAGGTGATGTTTTTGGGACATGTGGTATCTTCTGAGGGAATTTGCGTAGACCTGAAGAAAATCGAGGCTATCCTGGATTACAAGCAGCCCAAGAATGTTAGAGAGATTTGAAGTTTTCTTGGACTTATTGGTTATTATAAGAGGTTTGTGGAGGGATTCTCATTGATTGCGGTTCTGATGACTAAGTTCTTGAGAAATACTACATCGTTTAAGTGGTTTGATGAGCAGCAGGCCAGTTTTGAGAAGCTTAAGACAGTTCTGCCTCAGGCACCTGTGTTGATAGTGATGCTTCTCATTCTAGTCTTGGAAGGATTATGTGGTTTATAGTGATGCTTCTCATTCTAGTCTTGGTTGTTTGTTGATGCAAGATGAGAAGGTTGTGGCCTAAGCTTCGAGACAACTCAAGCCTTATGAATGCAATTATCTGATACATGATCTGGAGTTGGTTGTTGTAGTATTCACTCTTAAGATATGGAGGCACTATCTCTATTGAGAGAAATGTGTCATCTATACGAATCATAGGAGTCTTAAGTATCTCTTCACTCAAAAGGAGTTAAACTTGAGACAGAGACGTTGGATCGAACTTATGAAAGACTATGATTGTACTATCGAGTATCATCCGAGTAAGGCTAATGTAGTGGTCGACACATTGAGTAGGAAAGCAATGGGTGAGTTAAGCGCATTGTTTGCTTGGCTAAGTTTGTTTAAGGATGGAGGCTTACTCGCAGAATTGCAACTGCGACCTACTCTGTTAGAGGAGATTAAGTTAAAGCAGTTATCTGATACATCTTTTGCGCCTCATGTGAAACTTATCGAGAAGGGTAAGACTTCAGATTTTGCCTTTAATTTTGAGGGAGTTTTGCGCTATCGTGGGAGATTCTGTGTACATTCTGATTCTGAGTTGAGACAGTCCATACTTCGAGAAGCACATAACAACCCCTATATATGCATTCTGAAGGTAGTAAGATGTATCGGGATCTTCGAGAGCAATATTGGTAGGCAGGACTTAAGCGTGATGTGACAAAATTTGTGGCAAGATGCTTGACATGCCAACAAGTCAAGCTTAAGCACCAATTTCCTTCTAATTTGCTTCAGCCTATTCAAGTTCCTCAGTGGAAATGAGAGCAAATCACCATGGATTTTGTTAGTGGGCTACCTTTGACTCCATATAAGAAAAACTCCATATGGGTGATAGTTGATCGATTGACTAAGTCCGCTCATTTTCTGCCAGTATGCACCAATTATTCCTTATATAGATCGAGATCATTAGAACTTTCTTTTAGAGTTAAATCATTACCATTTTCACGAGTTATTATATCGAAATTCTTGCCTTCACTACTATTTCCACCTTCGCCGCAAATGTAATTATAAATATAATTATCATTGGAATTGTCACTACCACTTAAATGGAACTATCAATACAGATTTGAGAACGAAGATAAGAGTCAATACAACTATTAATGTGATTATTCCAACCATAGTTAGTATCATTATCATCCAAGTTAAAATGATAGTGGGACTCATCATTTTTCGATCCATTATTCATATAACTAGAATTATGACTAACTCCATATGGGTGATAGTTGGTGGATTTTGCAGAGATCGCTGAAATTGTGAGACTTCATGGAGTACTGGTGTCTATCATTTCTGATCGAGATCCTCGTTCCACTTTAGTTTTTGGAAGAGTTTGCATGAGGCATTTGGTACGAGATTGAATTTTAGTACAACTTACCATTCATAGTCTGGTGGATTGTTTGAGAGGGTTAACCAAATTCTTGAGGACATGTTATGAGGTTGTGTGATCGATTTCCAAGGTAATTGGGAGGAACATCTTCCACTTGCAGAGTTTGCATATAATAACATTTTTCAATGGAGCATTCAGATGGCTCCGTATGAGGCACTTTATGGACGCAAGTGTAGGACACCTTTATGTTGGACAGATTTGGGGGAAAAGAAAATGTTAGGACTAGATTTAGTACAAGAGAATGAGAACAATGTGAAGATTATTCAAGATCAGTTGAAAGCCACATTAAATCGACATAAGTCTTATTTTGACTTGAAGATGAGGGATATTGAGTTCAGTCTAGGGGACCAAGTCTTCCTTAAGGTTTTGCCTTGGAAGAAAGTGCTGAGATTTGGCCGCAAGGGAAAGTTAACTCAGAGGTTTATTGGACCCTACCACATCATTAAGAAAGTAAGAATAGTGGCGTATCAGTTGGAATTACCTCTAGAGTTGGATCGCATTCATGATGTTTTCCATGTATCTATGTTATGACGTTATCGATCTAACCCTTCTCATGTGATACTAGTTGAGGAGATAGAGATTTTTCTTGAATTGACTTTTAATGGAGAACCAGTGCAAATTATTGAGCGAGATGTCAAAGTGTTGAGAAGGAAGCAAGCTCCACTCATAAAATTTTTGTGAAGGAATCACGGTTCCAGTAAGTTTACCTCAGAGCCAGAAGATGTGAAGAGACAACAATATCCTTACCTCTTTTCATCAGGCAAATTTCGAGGATGAAATTTTTATAAGGAGGGTAGAGTTGTCACATCCTATATTTTTTTATTAATATGTGTGTAAGAATGAGAACAAGGGAATGTGTAATCTAGAGGTTTAGAGACTTTTTAGCTATCTTTGAGGTCCAAGGTTCAAGTCCTAATGTTCACCCTATCTTATTTAATCTTTTTTTACAATTTTTCCATGTGACATAACTACTTGCTGTCCACCCCCCTTATTGCCTCATTTAAGTTCATTCATTTCCTCTATTAAGAGTCAAACTTATCTTAAGTTGGGGGTACATGATCCCCTTTTCACTTCGTGTCTCCCTCCCTTTCCAAAACCTCTCATATTGCCTATTTGATGTGATTTATTAAACCTAGTCATAGTTGACCAAGCTACACACACCCATTAGCGTCCTTACCTCTTTTGTTTCTCCCATATTCTCATTTTTTTTCATTTTTTTCATATCCATTTGACAAAACAACCACCACCTAAAATTCATCCACCATGGGCTATAGTTTCACTACCTCAATACCACCTTCCGATACTCTCTTCTCCTCCTCTTTTCTTTTGGCCACCGGCCTTCACCACCACCATCACCACTATGAATCGTCGTGAACTACTGCGAACCACCACTGGAAATCCTTCCTCCTCCACTCATTTTCTTTTCTTTTTTCTCTTAACTTTGTGACTGAACCCTCTTCCCTCTTCCCCCTTTTTTATATTTTCTCACCTCATTGGGACCACCGTTGGACCACCAGCAGACCACCATCGCCGCCATTTTCTGTTGGGATTTGATTTTT
This sequence comes from Gossypium raimondii, assembly GCF_025698545.1. Taxonomy (NCBI): domain Eukaryota; kingdom Viridiplantae; phylum Streptophyta; class Magnoliopsida; order Malvales; family Malvaceae; genus Gossypium; species Gossypium raimondii. The sequence continues at coordinate 28,792,296 of NC_068567.1, read as the reverse complement.
CTTTCTTACTTTCCCCTTTAGATTTCTCACATTCTAAGGATTTAATTGTCCTATTTTAATTATTTTGTGTTCAAGACTTATCGATCATATGTTTTTGTATATCGTTAAACCTCTTCACTCCTTCGTTAAGACTAATCATCGATCTCGGCGTATTGTTGAGTAGTGTAAGTGCTTGAAGGGTGTTGGGAACATTCATTTCTCTCTATTATTTTTCCTCATAGCCAAATGGTGTTAAGACACTTTCATTTTTCATGCGTTAACACTTTGTTCATATATTCTTTGAAGGACCAAACAATGCCAATCCAAGAAATCCTTAGCAAGTTAACGAGTGCATCGAATCCAAGTGTTGATTTAAGGGTAAGTAATTGGTTTGGATTATTTCAATCATTAAACTTTAAGTATTAAGACACATTTGATAAATCTATAACTAAAATAAGTGTTTGATGAGATAAATTCATCTATCAGATTTAGATCCAAGCAAAACCTCTTCTAATATGATTGTGGCAATCGGATCTACGGTTTAAGGTGTAGGATCTAAATCTTTGATTTGAGTATAATCTGCCATTATTTTATTATTAAATAAAATCTATTAAAAATTATTTGAGAGTACACTAAGTACTCAAAGCGGAGTTGAAAAACTCATCAAAAGGGAAATTCCAAGTAAGTGTTCCTAAAATTATTAGTTCATGAAATCTATTATTCGTGATGTGTTGATGTATGTGATGCTGACATGTGTGCAAATCCCATCTCTATGTTATGTGATACATGGCTTAATTGATACGTGATGATTTAAATATGTGCTATATACATATACGTGTGTGATAAGATCCATGATTTAATATGAAATTATATTAATCGCTATGTTATGTGAGCATGTTTACATGCAAATGTGTAAAATTGAGAAAATCTGTTAAGTGAGACTATGAGCATGACTACATGCGAAAAATGATTAAATCTGTTAAAATTTAAAATGACCATTGTCGAAACCATTTTTTGATAAAACGGGGTTGACTTGGGTTTTGAAAAATGAAAACGAATGTGGGAGTCGCCACCAATATTTTTTGATGAGGTGTGATCGGGTCACCTCGTAAAACGGTTGTTTTTAATAAATGATTTAGATTTATTAAAACAATGATTTTGGTCTACGAAATTCAGAAAAAATAGGTTCGGGATTCGGTTATGTACGAGGAAGGATTAGCACCCTCGTAACGCCCAAAAATTGGTACCTAGTTGATTAATTAGTGTCTTAATGTCGAGAATTGAAAATTTTGAAGAGATTTAAAATACGATCCTTTGTGAAAACTTATATAAAACAAGTTACCCATTAAGACTCTCTCATTTCGGAGATAGAAAATGTCACACCCAATGAGTTAGGGCATGATATTTCACCTCCTCAAAAATGAACTTGTCCAAAAGATTCGTGCAATAAAATTTAAAAGGATATTCAATTGTTTAAGTCAGATGAAGAAACCGCAGTCCAATACATTAGGGCACAATTTCTCAATATTCTAAACATTGAATATTGCCTTTATGAGTTTTTAGAAAAATCTTCATCTCGAGAAATCAACGTGTCACATCCAATGCGTTAGGACACAACGTATTCAATTCTTGATTATGAGCTTTTTATTTATGTTTTGATTAAAGAGCATTCTCAATTATTCAGATTCAACGAAAGATTTGGAAGCCAATACGTTAGGGCTCAATCCTTTCGAAGATTCCAAATACCTAGTATTGCCTTTATTTTTCCAAATTTTCACTTTATACGAAATTAGGTAAAAATTATATAATGGAGTAACAATTATGATAATGTAAATAGAAATAGCATGATCAAGAACAACAACAATAATAATAACAACAACAACAACAACAATAATAATAATAATAATAATAATAATAATAATAATAATAATAATGAAAAGATAAATAAAAAACAAATCAATCATGTATACACAATATCAAGTAAATAAACAAATAAAATGAAGCATTTAAAGAATATAATAATGATAATAATGGTCATGTGAATAAATAAACATCAAGTAAAGCAATAATAATAACAAAGGAAATAGATAAAATTATAAAATATAAAAGCGTATATATGTACATATAAGAAAAATATATATGTATGTGAATTATAAAAATAAAAATAAATATATAAATATACATATTTTAATATATAAAATATATATATATAAGTATGTATATAAAATTATGAAACATAGAAAATATATAAAATATGTGTACATATATATTTATAAAAATTAAAAAATGTGTACGTATATGTATATATTATAAAACGTATGTATGTATACATGCATATATAACAAAATTTGAAATTTAAAGGCATCAAGAGTAAATAATAATGATACAAGATTAATGATGCCACATAATAGTATTAATAATATTAAGACAATTAATTCAATAAAAAACTAAACTAACAAATAGAGGATTAAATAGCATCAATAATCGAGGACCAATGAATTTAAAACAAAGAGTATAAAAAATATAAGGCAAAATAAAATGTAAAAAATTTGAAAATAATGAATTTGAAAATGTATAATTAGGGAAAAAGAGATTTGAAATCAACAATATACAAATTAATAAATAAATTAGACACAGGTCAACAAAATAAGAACAAACCACAGAAAATAAGAACGCAAGAGAGAGAGAAATTTGAGTGAATACTCTTAAGAATTATTATTACTCCCAACTCAAGTGTTTTACAATGAAGGGAGAGGCCTCTACTTATAGTTGAGCCTCCCCAAATTCAACGGTACAGATCAGTTACATCAACGGCTAAGATTAAAGGGTACCTACAAATTAAATCTCTAAGATTACAAAATCATATCTTCTAAGATTGCATATCATATCTAAGATTGCATATATCATATCTAAGATTGCATATCATATCTAAGATTGCATATCCTTGAAGATTACGTTTCCATAAGCTTGTAGATGGACCTTCAACCTTTTCAAGTAATGGGTCATTCTGATCGGGCCAAATGATATAATTTTGTACTAGACTTGGACTTTGTTTTATTATTTTGGGTTTATTATTTTTTTGTGAGCCCGGGATAAATTGGCCTATTACAACCATATCACATGCATGGGGTGGGTTTTGTGAAAGGTGGAAGTTATGGGACAATTTATCTGCGATTATATGGTCGTTATCGACAATTATGTGGTGGCTTGTCCACAAATGGTGTGTTATTGAATGGACGGGTTATGGGGAACTCGATATTGGTATGTAACGGAGATGGGTAGGAAAATTCTTCAAAATGTGCATTGTTACATAAGCATGTCTCGATATACTCATGTATGTGTGTTGGTCATGATATGAGATTTTCGTTAAAATGATATATATGTTGAAATGGATGTGGTTGATTTTTGTGTTGAAGTGTATGTTATAATTATTATGTAATGATCTCACATTGAGCCTTTTAAAGCTCACCCACATTACTTGTGTGTTTCAGATAATCCTCGTGGTTAGGACCCAGATTCGGTCATCAGAGAGCCTCTTGGAATAACAGTTTCTTGGTTGTGGATTTTTCAGATAATTTGGGACTTTTATAGACTTTATGGTTATAATTTAGATTTTATCGTGTAGTAAATTATTGAACTGTGGCATGGGGTTTTTCATTTTAAAAACTGTGGACATTGGACTTTTTGCATAAATTTTGATATGGATTTAACGCTTTGGTGATTTCTTAATTAAATCTGTTTCAGTAAATTCAATTTATCAATCATGAATTTTTTATGATCAAACGAATATTTTACAAATAATAAGTAAGCTTTCTTTTGACGTAATGTTTTACAACATCGTATAAAAAGGGAATATTAGAATACGTTTTTGAAGAGTATATGTAACACCCCTAATCCATATCCATCACCGAAGTAAGGTTACGAGACATTACTGAACAAAACACAACCATTACAAAATCAAAACATATACATTGTATATAAATATTTAAATTTAATAAACTTAATCTAATATTAAATATGGCATATTATGAGCTTAACTTTATATCATTTGAAACAAAATAAAGACATTACAATCCAGCTAATCCATAAGGAAATAAGCCATTTTCGTATGGCTATTAAAATTCATATACAATATATCAAAGTACGACCATTAAAACATTTATCTAGTCTGTACATGCCATAGTTAAAAATTTAAACAATCTAAAACCAAGACAGTAGATAGAGTGATGATCTTGCTGACGATCCCCGAGCTTGAAGCTTGATATTTAAATCCTTAAAACAGAAAGACATAAGCAAACAAAGTAAGTTTTTATAACTTAGAAAGTCTATAGTATGACGAAAATATATAAATAATTATAAAATTTCTTGGTACACTTAGTGGATTCGCAAACACCATATATGTTAACAAATACCTGAACAGAGGCATACATAATTATCCACATTTAAAACCAAATGTATATACATTTTAACATAAATAGCCGATTTCATCAATATACATATTTGTCCCATGCATACATCCGAATGCACATATGTACTTAACATGTGCATATAATCGATCATGTGCATATATACAAAACACATTTCGAATCCGTTTGTATACATATGTACTCATTAAAATTATACCCGAACGCATAGCTAATACATATAATCGAATATATATATACTTATTCTTCGTATATTTATAGATGAATACATTTATATTTAACTCTCAATTTCATTCATAGATAATTATCAAACACATTGGCTCAATGTATGTATATTTAACAACAGCATATCACCATATGCATTTGTAAATTCAACAATTGCATATACCTAATGTACATATGCCTTTATTAAATGCATATACCGAATGCATACATTTATATTTAACCTATGCAAAACCCGAATGTATGTGTATACTCACCAAACATGTAAAAACTGAATAATTATGTTTTATCAATTTCCTATAATTAAAATCATAGACATATCAAGTGCATGTACGCACATAATCTAACAGATTCATCGGTACTTAGCCTGCTAGGTTTAAAACCTGATTCAGTACACCGGCTTTAAGCCTGCTAGACGTATAGTCCGAATTTATTTCACCAGCATTAAGCCTGCTAGACGTAAAGTCTGAATTTACTTCATCGGCATTAAGCCTGCTAGACGTAAAGTCTGAAAGATTTCATTGGCAACAAGCCTGCTAGGTACTGAGCCTGAACACTCAATTCACATAAGATATAATTCATTTTTGAGATATATATACATACAAAATCCCTGCATAAAGATTCAGCTTAAAATTCATAACTCATATTCTTTGATACACATGGATATATAATAAGCTCGATCATCAATTCCAACTTACTAATTCAATGATTCAACCGAATACATATATATAACTTTATACTATAGATTTCTAATATTACTATCATAATATTCAACTTATATTATACTTAAATAATATACATTTAACACTCAAACATATTAAAATAAACTAAGCTAACAATTTCATACGTTTGATGATTCAATGCAAATCTTATACATATATACATACACATTCGACTTCATATGTACATATATAATTTTATACTTATTTTCAAACAAGAACTTGTACCTTTATACATTATACACATACATATTCAAAATTAACACACATATATATAAATATAATTGCATACTTATACTCAATATAAGTATTTTTTCATATATATATACATACTTATTCAATCCAACTTATACAAATATTTGATACACATATATATATCTTTATATATCTATTCAACATCATGTAAACATATATAACAAACAACATTAACTAAATTCAAACTTTATTCACACATATACATACCTATGTTCAAATAGATCACAGACCTATATAGTTCCATACCTAAATTATTTACAAGGACATTGATGTATATATATTTGTATATTTATACTCATTCGAACCTAACACATACATATCTATAATATTCATACTTTCAATTCGATTTATATACTTTTAATTTTAACTTAACATAAATACAATTGATATTCATACATATAAATTGATTTAATAAAATTAAATAGCTAATAGACTTACTTTGGACAGTGAAAAATTGAAATTGGATAATTAGTCGACGACTTTGGCTTTTCCCCGATCTAACTCCGATTTCTTTGGTTCTTGATCTACACATATTCAAAATGAGCTAGTTTAAATATTATTACATTCAATTTATTCCAAAAGCACATAAATGGGCAATTTACCATTTTGCCCCTGATATTTACAGTTTTTGCAATTTAGTCCCTATTGCATAAAACACAAAATACACAAAATTTGCCCACACTATACAAGGGCCGAATATCCCTAGTACTTATACAAGTCCACACATTTCATTTATTTCACATTTTAGTTCCCCAAAAATTTAATTTCATAATTTAGCCCTAGTTACTCAATTTCACCAAAAACTCAAAGACAAAACATGTTAATATTTCACATATATTCCATAAAATCACCATCAATTTCTAAAATTAAAGCATGGGTTTGATAAAACACGAAGCAACGATCACTAAAACGTAAAAATCATCAAAAACCTAAATCAAACCATACTTTAATTTTGCTAAGGAAGTGCCAAACATTCAAAAGCCATGCGTGAGTTCTTCTCTTCCACTTTCGACTTTCAAAGATGAACAAAATCATCTTTTTTTTCATCTTTTTTAACTAATATGTAATATATTTACTAAATTACTAATTTAACCTTAATTAATTTAATTTATATAACATATATATTAAGGTCACTTATGTAATATGCCACCCACTAACTATTAAATGGCCTCATTACCATTTAAAACCCTCATTTTTAAAAGACATCTAGAATTGGGCGCTTTTAAATTTAATCCCCTAAAATTTTATTTTACGCGATTAAGCCCTTTTTATCAAATTGAACATTCAAACGATCAAATTTTCATATGAAATTTTCACACAGCAATTCACATACTGCAGATGTCAAAAATAATTTTAAAATATTTTTCTGACTCAGATTTGTGGTCCCGAAACCACTTTGTCTGATTAGGGTCAAAATCGGGCTGTTACAGTATATCTATTTATTTCAACTCAAAGTTTTTGCCATTTCTATGGCCCATGTAATCGCTTGGAATGGGCCATAACGTCTAGGCCCGATTTGAGGGGTTACAGGAAAATTTTGTTAAATGGTCCCCATGTATGGTTGGACTTGTTATTAATGTCAATAAACATTGTTAAGTGATTTAAATGTTGCCTAAGGTGTTTTAGACTCAATACTCCTTTACATATTTGAGAATGACGATGGTTGCATGTTTTGAGATTGTGTGAATATGTTTGAGTTAGATGTTTGATGTAGCATCCTACTACTCTACCTTGGTGACTGGGCCAGGTATAGGGTGTTACATTTGGTGGCATCAGGGCCTAGGTTATCTAACACTCAGACCTAATTTATTAATGCACAGACTAGGTTTATACAACCCATGTATCCAGAAACCCATGTGTCTAAATTTTTATGATTAGTTGAATTGTTTGAAATATCTCTTTTTGAAATTGCATGAATTTGCCTAAAATTGAGGTAGGACTGGGAACACATTGCCTTTATTCTAAAGTTTTCTTGCAAGAAATTCTGTTGGATCATTTCCCTACCATTCATACCTTTGGTTTGTTTGTGTATGTTAGAATAGATATAAAATGCCTCGTTGATGTGTGAATGTGAATGCGAATGCTCAAAAGGATGGTACATCCTCTTCACCTCCTATGTCTCTGCATAGAGTGAATATACCTGATGAGGGTGTTGGCCCTCTAATGGAAGCTATGATTGGGGTGTTTTAGAGGATTTTTGGTGCTAACCCTGCTACTACACCTACCAATCTTGCACCTGTCAATCGAGGGCTGCCACTTGAATGTCGTTGGGCGTTAGGTGGTAAAGAGTTCACTGAAGTGAAAGGAGTCGATCCATCTGTGGTGGAATACTAGCTTAAAGGAGTTGAAAGGATCCTCAAGAAGACGTATTGTTCTTACAAGAAAAAGTTGGGTTGTATTGTGTCCCTACTCGACGATGAAGCTCATCGCTGGTCAAATACTACCACAGATCATTTGACTTGGGATTACTTATTGGAAGTATTTAAAAGGAAGTTTACGGGTGAGCAGTACATAGAGGCCCGTAAACATGAGTTCCTAGACTTGGTTTAAGGTAATTTGGCTGTGGTTAAGTACGAGTTAGAGTTTGTACGACTCAGTCAATATACTCTAGAAATGGTTTTGATTGAGAAGGAAAAATGCAAGAGATTTCATTTTTGGCTTAATCGTGAGATTCGGGTTTACTTGATAGCTTAGAATACGGAGTTGTTCAATGAGTTGGTTGAGAAAGCCAAAGTTGTTGTGTAACACCCCAAACCCAGCCTAGGAGTTACGACTGAATCTGGCAGTGTCACATTGAGGTGTTTACAGTAAAACTTGTTGTTGAAATCTTTAAAATTAATTAATCATTTTGTTATTAAACGGTGATTCCAAAACGGGTTGTTCATTTCCAAGCGTGCATCATTAAAAACTAATCACTTTTAAAACGTTATAAATTTTCCAAAATCTCATTTCTTGAGAAAACGTGGTGTCTTTGAAAATGGTTGCCTTTTGAAAACCCATATTATTCTACAACTATCAATTTATATCAAGCTAAATAAATGAAAACCCCAATTTAAAGTTTATAACTTTAAAGAGGCCTTTTTACATAAAAATACCCAAGTTAAGTTACTTATAAATCAAAAGCTAAAAACGAAAGCTGATGCGGTTGTGTGGCCACCTCCGAGTCCCTCGCAGTACTTAATAAACTATGGCTGAGGATTACCTGCACAGTTAAGAGGAAAGGGAGAGTTTACGAAAACTCAGTGTGTAATCCCTTATCAAACAGTTGGCATACAGAACAGAATCAGTCTAGGCCAGAGCCCTTTAACAGTAACAGTACAGTGTAAGCCTTAGCCCAATATAGAAACATTGTGGGCCTAAGCTCGATACAGTATTAGTATGGTGCAAGTATGCAAACCCATCCCAATCCAGCCAACACACCACCCGTACCAACCCAACACACCATGTGGGGATAGAGTCGACCCACCTAACCCTCACACCAATATCGCAGCATAGCTGCCACTAGTAATAATGTAGTAGAGTTGCCAGTAGTCAGAATGGCTAAGAGCTGTAAATAGGATAGCTATAAGCTATAAACAGAATGGCTACAATCCATAAGTACAGTAATGTGATTGGCACAAAGCCATCAGTAGTAGTGATATGATCGGCACACAGCCATCAGTAATCGTAACATGATCGGTACAAAACCATTAGTAGTAATGTTATGATCGGCACACAGCCATCAGTAACAGTGAAATGATCGGCACACAACCATCAGTAACATTAATATGATCGGCATAAAGCCATCAGTAACGGTACTATGATCGGTACAAAGCCATCAGTAACGGTACTATGATTGGCACAAAGCAATCAGTAGCATTGCAACAAAGCTGCTAGTAACAGTATCGTAAGAAAATTGCCAGTAATAGTATATGTAGCCAAGCCACCAGTAACAGTGATTGTGGCAGAGCCATCAATACAGTACTTCCTCCATAATAGTATCCCAACCCCATGCGGTATGTCGTGTATGCAGAATGCCTTGCTAAGAATCAGTCATTCAAATCAAAAACAAATCAATCATACCAAACACAGACAAATCAACCATTTAACCACAGACAACAATCATTGGACCTCGAGGGGCAAAAATAGTCATTTACCCACCAGGGCATTACGGTCATTTTACCTTATAGGGGCATTACGATCATTTTACCCTACAGGGGCATTACGGTCATTTTACTCTACAGGGTTATTACAATTATTTTACTCTACAAGGGTATTATGGTCATTTTACCCTATGAGGGTATTTGAGTATTCTACCCTAAGAGGGTATTTCGATCATTTCACCCTATGGGGGCATTTCAGTCATTTTACCCATCGAAGGTATTCCAGTCATTTTACCCATCGAGGGTATTTCGATCATTTTACTCTTTAAGGGTATTTTGATCATTTTACCCTTCGGGGGTATTTAAGTCCAGATATCGACCTCTCAAAAGGTTCGTTGTAGCCTCGAGCGACTCAGGTAACCTAATTGGTCACAACAGTGTAAATGGGCCCAAGGTCCATTACTCGGCCCAAGTGGGCCTACACGCTCGTGTCCCCTGTTCAGCCCAGATTTCACCACGGCTATGAGATCTACTAGCCCAGTCTAGTATTTGCCACAAATAGTGAGTTTCATCCGTGTGGAGCCCACAAGCCCATTGAGCCCACACGGCCCAACATGGCCCATTACGACCTAAGCCCATGAAAATGCTATGGAGGCCTCAACAGTTTATCGTCCATGATTCACAGGTTCAGCTTTCCACACGAGCGATCGCATGCTTGTGTGGTCTCAAACGCCATATTTCAGCTTTTCAGCTTTTGCCGTTTTACAGTTACAGTGGGGAGTTTACACACCTGATGCGATTTGCAGATTCCCTTCGATCCGAACACTCTTATTCTGCAAATTAATGATCATCGCACCCTTGGTTCCGAGGCAATGTGCCAATCAACCTCGACCACCACCAGTTAGGAATGGAAGTGTAACACCCCTAACCCGTATTTATCGCCATAATAGGGTTATAGAGCATTACCAGAGTTTACTAATTAATTTTCAGACTTTTCTTTTCATCAAGCATTCATATTTATAACCAATCAAAATCAAAACATTAATGAGCTAACGTTAACCAATTTCACTTGTGCATGCCATTATAACCAGAATCAAATCATCCAAAATTATCGATAGAACCAATGGATAATGTGATATATCTCCAACAAGCTTCCAACTTAATCGAGCTTTCGATAATCATTTCAATGCATCAAATAATTATACATATTACCAATAATAATTCAATTCCAATAATAAAACACACACACATATATATAATATTCATTACCAAATAGCATTCACTTCAATTAAAATTATATAGAATATAGTTCATACGAACTTACCAGGCTAAATTGCAGAAATATCAAAATTCAGGGACATTTTGGAAATTTTCTATTTTTCTCAAATTTCCACCCAATCTTGATCTAATTAATATTTCATTCAATTTACTAATTTAAATAATAAAACAATTCATTTCATGCAATTTGGTCACTTTTGACATTTTTACAAATTTAGCCTTAAAGTTTTACTTTTATTCAATTTAGTCCCTGAGCCTAAAACGTGCAAATTATCCATGCTAGCTGAATATTCATATATATATTTTCCTCCTTCTCCTCTCCATTCAACATCCTTAATTTATATAATATGCTTATAAGTAACATTATCTATGATTTTACTATTTACTTGTACATTTATTCAAAACTATCTATTTGAGTCATATCCACTAAATTATTTTTATCTTGAGCTACAAAACTCCAAATTAGGATATGATAATTTTACTAAAACTAGACTCACATATATTTTTACCATAAATTTTAGAATTTTGGTTTAGCCAATAAGTATGATTTATTCTTGAAAGTCACCTCTATTATGCTATCGATAGTTCCAACCCTTCTTCACTAAAACTTAATTATCTCCTTGTAAAGAATTAGGATGATATCCCGTTTGTTTCTATTGAAAATAGAGTCTTTAAGGATTTTAAACATATAATATATAACTCATAATTATTTTTTATAATTTTTATGATTTTCCAAAATCGAACAGGGAACCCGAAATCATTCTAATCTTGTCTCACAAAATCTATTATATCTCATTATTTACAATTTCATTACTTACAACGTTTCTTCTATGAGAAACTAAACTCAGTAAGCTTTAATTCCATATTTTGTTCATCCTAGAATTTCATTTCCACAATTTATGGTGATTTTTCAAAGTTAACTTACTGTTGTCCAAAACTGTTTTAGTGCAAAATGTTAATTACTAAGTTTATAACTTCCTTATTCCCTTTCTCTATAATATTTCCCATCACTTTCACTTATTTCTCTTCACTAATATATCAAGAACATAAGAATTTATATAAGAAAACTCAACTATAACATCTTTTTCATGCTATTTCAATAATATCAAACTTAAAAATATATTGAAATCTCAATGTTCTTACCTTGTCCTATTGATTTCAACCTTTAACTTGATTTTCTCTCTCCTCCAGCTTCAATTTCTTGAATCCAACTTGATATTCTAGCTCCCCATAGTCTCCTTGTTATCTTTCTCTCTTGATTGCTATGGAAATTATTTTGATTTCTAATTGAAAATGGTTAATTTTTTTGGTGGAAGGACCAAATTGTAAGAAAGCAAAACTTTCTTTCTTCTTTTCTCTTCTAACATGAATTGCATGGAAAAGATGGTGGGTTGGTTCCTTTTCATCTTTCTTTCCACTTATATATACTAAATAATAAAATAATAAAATAATAAAATATCATTTAAAAATCAAATTAAAATATTAATAAACTAATATTTATTTATTTAATTAATCTAAAATATCTCCAACATCATCATTATCTTCTAGATTTCTCTCCCTTCTAAATGACCATTTTGCCCTTCATGATCTTTTAAAATTCCATCATTGAGTCATTACTTAATTTGGAAAAATTACGATTTAGTCCATCATAATTCTTCACCTATTCAATTTGGTCCTAATTCATCCATTTTCCTTAGTTTCTAGATTATTCCAACCTTAAAATATTTGCACTACTGGTCCTTTAACTTTTTCTTATTTACACTTTAACCCCTCAAATTTTGAGTATTTACCCTTGGGTAACAAAACTTTTCTCACTTTTACGATTTAATCCTTTCTTGAATTAATATGTCATAATTTACTTCTTAATGTTGACATAACTCAAAATTACCCTTTTTATCACTTTATTTCCTTCTTTTACTATATCAGGAATATTATCTTACTTTCTATAGTAATTTTTAGGGTGTTACAGGAAGCAATGCAGGTTGGAGAAAGCGATGAATACCTTGAAAGCCTCGCCGATTTCCCCTATTTAGAACAAGGAACAAATGAGATGATATATAGCTCTCCACAACAACAACCTCCCCAAATCCTAATATCCTCTCCTCAAATCTCTCCAAATATGCCTCCTTGATATCCTCTATAACAACCTCCAAGACCCATTCAAACTCTCACCCAACAGAGTTCAAAACCACCTCAAACTCATGCCGCCTCATGCTAGCAAAATAAATATCCTTTTTACTTGCAATGGGATTCGAACCCAATCCCCCTCAATAGCTCAACACGCCACTTGCCTCCTTGTCAGAAGCTCTTTTATGTCATATTTTGTCTTTAATTAACTAAAAGGTCTAAATGCCAAAGTCCATGTTCCTTTAAAAGAAAAACCAAAATAAATTGCAAGAGCCAAGATTTGAACCCAGGCTCCTTTGCAACCTTAATGACGCCACAACCACTAGACCACATGCTTCCTTATGACATTTTTTTAACACAATAATTTAAAAGGCCAACATCAAAGCATCCAAGGTTTTATTCACTTAAAACCAAAATTTTTGCTAAAGTTGAATCAAAGGTTTTGTGTAAATGTCGAAATTTGGGGCATTAATAGTGAAATTCAATATTTTGAATGAAATTGATGTTTCAAAGTGTTTTTAAAATTTTTTTAATGTGATTAGAAGGTTTATAAACTCTTCTTAAATTTTCTTTCCAAGATTCTAAGGTTTTATTGAGTTTTCATGAAAAATGGGCATTGTACGTCGAAATTTTGGAACCATGAATCTGTGTAGTTTTATGTAGTTTCAAGGTTGAAAATCATTCTTAGATAAGTAATTAGATGAGTGGAATCAGTTTTAAGCAAAGCAACCAAGTTGGAATTGAGATTTTTGTGTTTTGGCTAGGCTAGTTGAAAATTTTAGTTCCAAAAGGAACTAACTTAGGCCTACAATTTTATTTGATTTAGATGTGTCTATGGTTGAGTATTAATTATGTTTTCTGAATAATTTATTTTGGTGAAGCTTCGGAACCATTGGAGCCTTCTTCGAGTAAGGTGAAAGAAAAGGAAAAGCTAGTTTAGACTTTTGGGGACTAGGCGAAAGCATGAATGGTGAGTGTTTGGAATCATTGCTTGTAGACACAATTCATAGTATTAAATGGAATCTTAGGAGTAGCCTAAACCTCTATTCTAAGTTCCAAGTGTAAGCTTTCTTATTTTCCTTGTTAATTTTGCGAGATATGTGATTATGTAATGTGGATTATGTATTATGATCTGTTAATGTGATATGAGTTATATGTTTGTGATAGATATTGTGAAAAGTGTTAGTTGTGGCTATGATAAACATTCCGAATGATAGTGATGGAATTATGTTAGTGATGTAAATGTGTAGTGAAAGTGTGCAGAAAATAGTAAGTATATATACGTGTTTCATTGTGGATCTTTTGGCCTTGTGACCTTTCGAGACCATTGAATATAGTTGGCATGCCATAGGATTTCTGAGTACTCATCCATGTGTTGTGATTTGGGGCATTGAGACCTGAGACTGTTTAGGAGAGATAAGAGAATGTGAGCTCAGCTCTATTCACCGAGATATGTTGGTGTGTTGAAGAGTGTTAGCTAAATGCTATGGTTTTGGGAAATGTTCAACTCTTCGAGTTAATGGTGTGTAGGAGATTCGTGTATACAATGTGTGGTGATAGAGCCCACTTTTATGTTTCATAGCCTCAAATGTCAATTTATGATTAAATGAAATATTATGGAATGTCATGTATTTATAATTATGTGATTACAAAGTTAGATAAGTTGATAGTTATTGCATGATTATTTTAGTATGTCACTCTAGTTAAATATGTATGAAATTGTGCCTCAGATGTTCTTATTTAATGTATGATATCATGTTTATTGGTAGTTTTTTTATCATCACTGAGCTTGTTAAGCTCACACACTCCATTCTAAACCATTGTAGATATTTAGCATTGCGGTGTGAGCGGTGCGGAATTCCAAGGAAGTGATCCAAGTTAGGCTTTATTGTTTAAGCAGGTGATATTTTTGCTATTCTTTAAACTGTAGGAATAAGGAAATGTGGTAGAATTATTGGTTGATTAATATAATTGAGTTTTAATTGGTTGTTTTTATTTTAATGTTCTTACAATTTATGGGTGTTGTTATTAGTTTACCGATTTGCTTGGTTAAAATTATTGATAGTGCTATGAACTATAAATGTGGACATTTTCATGTTGAATACTGAAGTTGTGGGTGCATGTTGAAGCAAACAATGTTTGAATGTGTTACATGTCCTGTTTTGTTTTGATTGTGGACAAATTGTACAAAAGGTATCAATACCTCCATGTTGAAAGGAATGTGTAGGAAAACAGTAGCTCATTTTGGTATCGATGCCCTTTCAGAGTATCGATACTCAAGGTAAAAATATAGATACTTTTGCTTTGTATTTATAATTTTCTTGGTTTTGAAAAATAGAATGCTAAAAAGGTACCGATTTTCTAGATGGTACAGATAAGTATGAGACTTCTTTGGAAAATTTTGTTAGATGGTCCCCATGCATGGTTTAACTTGTTATTAATGTCGATAAGCGTTATTAAGTCATTTTAAATGTTGCCTAAGGTGTTTGAGACTCAACACTCCTCTAAATATTTGATAATGACAACGGTTTCATGTTTTGAGATTGTGTGAATATGTATGAGTTCGATGTTTGATGTAGTGTCCTTTTACTCGGGCTCGGCGACCGGGCCGGGTATAGGATGTTACATCTATACATTAAAAAAGACAATTAAGTAATCGTGAATGTTGTAACAATATATTTTATTATCAAAGTCTCAAATCATTTAAGTTCCAACTCTTGCATGCCTTGTAATATTCAGAAAACTATTCTGATTATGACCTTTGTTTCTACAAAATCCACAGTGCTTACATTGTCATTCCGCTCTAATATCCATTTCAGTATGGATATGAGATGATTTCAGATGCCCCCTCTGATTTCTACATAACAATGAGTTTGGTATCAATCTATATTATTTAGAATAGTTGGCTATGCAATTTTTTGTACCCCATCTAATTCTCATTGGTATACTTTAAGGATTTTCTCTATCTTGTAAATATTGCTAACATAGCTCATTGGATCAATGCAACAACAAGCATTTTTTGCAACTGATGTGCACACGGGAATCGAAGAGCTTGAAATTGTTAGAAAAATCTGATTTGGGAAACTATTTTCTATTATAGTGAAAAATTAAAATTTTGAAAATCGAGTCAGTTTATGATATTTATAATTTTAAACTTTTTTTTAGGAAATACATGTGCTTTGTTCGAAATGGATCTTAAATGTTCCCGACTTCCAATCGAATAGCCTTATTTGCTATTCTTATACCACGAATTGTTTCAAGTGTGGGTTCGAACAATCACGAACCAAACACAACTAGAAACGATTTATGACTTTAAGTAGGAAAGTAATTCTCTCTCAATAGAAATCGGTAGAATTATAATTCCTAGAAAATAGGATTTATTCTAAGAAAATAAATTCTCACTACTTTCTAGAAGAATGTCAATATTTGAAAATTGTCTATAAAAAACTTATATGTCTCGCTCTACCAGTGTCATCTATTTATAAGGAGAGATAGGAGAATTTGGGTTGAATTTATAAAACACAAATAGTATTATTTAATAGAGAACAATATTCTATTCTAAGTAGAATGAGATGGGTGGCACACCCTGGTAAATAATACTAGGGATGTCACCCCTCTCTCTTATGATGAGGGGATTTAAGCCTCTCTTGTATTGAGTCAAATCATCTGTGCTTCCTCAACTTCTAACTCAATATTTATAATTTAATCTAACCCAATATATGTTTTCTATTTCCCAAAAATATAATTTGTTTTATTAATTTAATTAGATAAATTATATTTCTAATTAAATAACTTTCTCAATTCAATTTTATTTCATTAAAATCATAACAACTTTACCGTCAAAGAACATATGATGAAATATATTTACTTTTCATATTCAATGGGTTCACAATGAATAATTAATTTAAGTCCATTTTCGAACTTCAATTATTTAATTTATTAACGAATAATTCAAAAAACTTCAATTAATTCTCAAGTAATTTCTTTGCTCAGTGAGAAAAACACATTCATTTGTGAATGTGACCCATTTCTCTAACTTCATCATTTTTATTCTTATGTGTTCTTTTGTTTCTACATGTAATTCATTTTTGGTTTAAATGAGCTAACGAGGGGACTAATTGGACAAATGTAATTAGCACTCAAATAATTTGTAATTAAGTTTCGGCTTTCGCCTATTAATTATAAACTTATTTAGTCACGAAGTCATTCCACTATAGTATTGTGACTGGGCTCTCTTTTGTTACATACCATTAGAAAGCTACTCAATCAATGCTTGTCCAATGACCTTGTCATCAGTGTCTTACCCTTATAGGATATCCTTAATATCTTTGGGATAAATTCATTCTCCCAATATGATCCTATTTTATAACATAGTAACTATCATATCTTCCTTCATGAAAAGTCAATTATTATCGAATAGTAATTAAGTCATTCAACACAAAGACAAATGACTCGTGGCCACATTTACTTACACCTTATGGGTTTTATCCCTTCTGGTAAGTTTACAAGTTCCCATATTGAGTTGGATTTCATAGAATCCGTCTCAACTTTCATAGTTATTTCCTAAAGCTTGGAATTAACACTCTACATCGCTTCTTCAAATATGAGTGGGTCATCATCTTTCTCTTTGGTAGACTTAGTGTTTAAAATACTTTCGCCAGACTGGAAGAACTCAGGCCTATGAGAGACCCTCCCACTACAGTGAAACACCCTATGCCATTGACCATTTGCAGATCTACTATTAGGAGTTGGTTTTAAAACGGTTATCGTAAGGCTTTTTGTATTTCTCGAAATTTCCTTGAGTACTTTTTTATTTCGAGGTTTAAAATTATTTGTAACTCTCCTCCATACAGGTGGTATGAGTTAAAACTAAAATTATTTGCTCTTTAGGGTTATAAAACAAATCACCCATTTGTTCCTTTAGGATATCCCACAAACATGCACAACTCTGCCTGTGAATCCAAGTACATCACATCTCTATCCAATATGTGGGTTTGGCATCCCTAAATCCTAAAATGCTTTAGGCTTGGCTTCTTTTCATGCCACAATTTGTATGGAGTTTTAGGTTCAACATTAGTTGGTACCTCATTCAGAATGTAGCAAGTTGTTTGTAAAGCATTTCCCCAAAAAGAGATTGGCAACCATAAATAACTTAACATCGATCAAACCATGCTAAAAAAGTTTGATTCCTTCTCTCTGTCACGCAATTCTACTATGGAGTTCCAAGCATTAAGATAATATCTCATTCCTTACGAGGTATCCTAAGAACTCATTTGATCCTACCTCGATCAAACCAAAGTATCTTTATTGATAAACCTAGCTGTTTCTCCACATTCGTATGTAACTTTTTAAACTTATCAAAGGTTTCACTCTTGTGGTGCATTAGGTACACATACCCATATTTGGAATAATCATTTATAAAGGTTATGTAAAATTGTAACCACGTCACTCACTAAAATTCATAGGGCCAAAAACATCAGTGTGCACAAGTTCTAAGGATTTAACATCCCTTGTTCCTTTTGCATTAAAAGATCGCTTAGTCATCCTATCTTCTAAGAAAGGTTCACATTTTGGAAGATCCACTTCCTTAAGTGAACTTAAAGTGTCATCTTTCACAAGTCTAGTGGATCTCCCTTTTCATTCTCGGCCACCAATACAATTCTTGTAGGTCACAGTACATTTTTCCACCACCAAGTACATAGTAAAGGAACTATCATGAGCCTCATGCAGAATTGGTTGTTTCAATTCTGAATCTTTAGGGATACATATCTGATTACATAATCCTAATCAATCGTTTTCATTCATGCTAAAATTTTCAATGGTGCCTTGTTGAACAAGTTTCTTCTTCTCTATAGTTTAGCATCGGTAAGTTGTGCTTCTTTTATCTGCTCAAACAACACAGCTTAATTCTCATTTCAACTAACAGATTGTCATAATCACAAATACTGAGCTGAGCAAACATTGCTCACAAATTCTTTTCCCGATTCAGGTAGGGTTAAGATTTATGCTTCTATCAACATTGCCTTCAGCTTTTCAAAAATTTCTTGACACTGATCATTCCACATAAATGGCACATTCTTTTGCAGGAGTTTTGTCATAGGTAAGGCTATTTTAGCAAACCCATTTACGAATCTCTTGTAATACCTTGCCAAACCAAGAAAGCTTCGAATCTCAGATACATTCTTTAGTGTTTTCCACTGAAGGATAGCTTCAATCTTTTTAGGATCAACTTGAATTACCTTGGCCAAAATAATGTGCCCCAGAAATACAATGTTAGATAGCCTGAACCCACACTTACTAAGCTTCCCGTAAAGTTGTTTTTCATGCAACACCTGCAATACAATTCTCAAATTTTCATCATGTTTCGCTTCTGACTTCAAATAGATCAATATATCATCAATGAATACCACTTTGAACTGATCTAGATAAGGCTAGAATATACGGTTCATGAGATCTATGAACGTTGTAGGGGCATTTGTTAGCTTGAATGGCATCACAAGAAATTCGTAGTGACTATGCTGCATACGGAATGTTGTTTTCAATACATCACTATCCTTCACCTTTAGCTTATAATATCTCGGCCTCAAATCAATCTTAGAAAAGATAAAGGCATATTTTAATTGATTGAAAAAAATTTTGTTATGTTGTACAGGTTGTCGGTTCTTTATTGTTAGCTCATTCAAGTGTCGATAATCAATGCAGAGTCGTATTGACCCATATTTCTTCTTAACAAATAGTATTGGAGCTTCCTAGGCGATATACGGAGACATATAAAGCCACTGTCCAAGAGGTCTTGCATTTCAACTTTTAGATCTTTTAATTCAATTGGCGCCAAATACTGAAACCTTGACCCACTATCTATATTGAGATAAGAACCATAAGTATAAGGATGATTGGCACACTTTGGGATTGTTAACAAAGTGATAAGATCGATTTGTGAATGCCACAAGAACAAATTCTTGATACGTTCAGAGAGTTCTTAAAGAACAAAGAGATTAACTCAAATATGTTTATATCATAAAATATGTAAACTTTACATGTTTAAGACTAAAGTATTTATAGGCAAACTAAGGTAAAATGAATGGCCACAAATCATCCATTAATATCATTCTAGAATGTGCAACAAGATGCTTTAAACTCTTCACTTCAATTGAACAGCCATAGAGCTTCATTAATTTTGTCCATGCATACTTAAAGGTTAAGCAAATAGCTTCATAAATCCATTCATGCATGCTTAAGGTTTAAGCAAACCCAAAAAGTCACATTCAGCTCATATGTTGGACAGTAGCCTTTAATGGTGCATGGAAATGTCCAAAAGTTAACTTCTAGAAAGCTTCACAATGGCTTAATTTAGCTCCCAACTTAATGATGTATTAATTCAATTTCTTGTTGACTGAATGGTCACTTTCAATGCCCATGTGAATGGCCAATTTAAGTGTGAACATGATAGATGCTTTGCAATTCCGAATAATCACCAAATGTGAACACTTTTGATTCTTTTGGCTAAAAACGAGTAGCCCCTTTAACCTTAATTAGGCCAGCCATTGGTCTCTTCCTAGGACACATTAAGCAAATGTTAAGACACATTTAGCACAAACGTAAAGCTGTAATAAACTTGAACAAAATTTAAAACACTTTTAAGACACATTAAACATATTTAAGACACATTTAAAAGATGTAATGAACTAGGACATAATTAACACACATATTAAATAGCTAATAACACAAGACATACAAACATATTAAAATGTTGTAAGAATTAAAACATAATTAAATAAAAGTTGTGGAATAAAATTATTAAACTTAATTAAAAAAATTAATGGTTTGGGCCTTAAAAGCCCACAAATGCCTCTTTAAGTTTCTCATCATAGTCCATGTTTCTAGGCCCCAATGATATCTTCAAACTTGGCCCAATTAAGGGACTCAAGATCACATGAGTCCCTTTCCCCAAGTCAACCCTCGATACAAAGCCACCACGAGGATTTCCTTGACCCCTAGTAGTAGGAGTGGACCTCTAAGTGGTAGAAGGAGAATCAACATCATTTCTCAAACATTCTTGAGCAAAATGGTCCAGTGACCCAGATCTAAAACACGCCTCAGTCCTCTTGTAGCACTCGCCTTTATGTCTTTTCCCACATAGATCACAATTCAGAATATCTTTAGCAAGGCTTCTCACACTACCTACAAACATAGACGACTAGCGTTCCTGGCCTCTTTCTAATCTAAAAGACCTCAGAATTGACCTTTAGGGCTCCTGAGACTCTTTAACCTGCTTAGGTAGTAGACGCGAGCTAGAAGTCCCAACTCATTTTCTGAAAGCTCGAAAGGGTTCAAATTTCTTATCAAGGCCCATTGCTTGCTCAACCATATTCACCCGTTCGGTTAGGTTAGCAAACTCTTTTATTTTTTGAGAGACTAGCTGAACTCTAAGAGCGTCAAGCAATCCCTAGAGGAATCGCTTACAAATTTCTTCTTCAGTCGACACTAATTCTAGAGTGTATTTACTGAGCCGTAGAAACTCACGCTCATAATCAACAATAGAAATCTCGCCCTATTTCAATATCATAAACTCTTGTTTTCGATCTTCTATATACAACTTGTCGATGTACTTCTTTAGAAATTCAAATTGAAAGAAAGCCCAGTTAATTCGACCAGCCGACACATGTAGGGTAATTGATAACTGTAACAACCTATTTTTTAGTGGTGTCAAAAATGGTGGTTTCGAGACCACAATTCTGATAGCAAGTTAGTAAATATTATTTATTTAATATTTAAAAGTCTATTATAGTGTCGTAACAAATTTTGGTTAGAAAATTTTAATTTTAGATAGTTAATTAAGTAAAAAGGACTAAATTGTAAATGATGAAAAGTTAATTGCTATTTTTAAAAGTGTTAATTTGATAAAGAAACATTATTAGGTGGCTTTATATGGTAATTAGACCATATATATCTTTAATGGACTGTTAAGGACAAGTGTTTAATAAAATTCTAAGTTTAATGATAGGTTAAATTAGTAAATAATAAAACAACTGAAATTAATAAAACAAAAATAACATCCTCATCTTCATTAGACAACTACCAAAATTTTAGAACAAAACTCCATGGAAGAAGCTCGAATTTCAGCTATTAATCTACCTTGCATGTGAGTGAAAATTTAGTCCGTTTTTAGTAATTTTGATGTTTTTGAGATCGTTGTGGCTTAATCTATTTAGACGATGGACTATTTTGCAATACTATTAAATTTTTTAAATTTGGACATTGATGTTTTTGAAGCTTTCTAGTTGTTAATGGTTTAGTTTGGAGATTGATGATGATTTTAGACTATTTTGTAAAGTAATTTTTGTCGGTTTTGACTTTAACAACTTAATTTTTATAATCTCGAAATTTGCATGATTTACTTGTAAAATACAGTTGTTTAGAGGTTTTAGATGGGCCATAATAAATTCTGCACTAGTGTTTTGGGGTTAATTGTGAAAATTTAGCAAGTTTTGATGTAAGGACTAAATTACACAAAAGGTGAAATTTCAGGGTAAAATTGCAAAATGTTAACAAAAGGATTTATATGTAACAGCCCGAATTTGGGGCTAGTCAGAATAGTGGTTTCGAGACCACAAATTTGACGAGAAAAAATTTATTTTAATTAAAAAATTATTTTCATTATATTTTTATGGTCTACGATTTCACAAAATGATTTCGTGAAAATTTCGTTTGAAAATTTTGACGTTTGGGAACTCAATTTATTCAAGAGGACTAAATTGTAAAAAGTGCAAAAATTGAGTTCTATATGTTAGAGGTGTCCAATTGTTATGAAATTTTAAATTGGAGGTCTTTATATGGTAATTAGACCATTGGTTAAGTTGGTGGACAAAAATGGGTATGGTTAGGCATGTTTCCAAAGTTTTTCATTAAGGGCATTTTGGTTATTTAGTTATTAAAATAAATTAAAAACGAAATTAAAAGCCAATTTTTATCCATCTTCAACCCCTAGGCTGAAAATTGCATGGAGAAACCATGGCTAGGGTTTTTTAAGCTTCCAAGCTCGATTGTAAGTCCGTTCTATCCCCGTTTTTAATGATTTTTACGTTTTTGAAATCCTTGTAACAAGATTTACCTATTTTTACCATTGTTTTGAACTAGGGCTTGTGTTTAAAAATTTACCCATGAATGATAAGCATGTATTTTGATGTTTTATGGAAGAATATGAATTTTTGGAGTGTGATAAACAATTTGTAGTAAGTAATTTTCGATGAAAATGCCTAAAAGGATTAATTTGTAAAAGTTATAAAATATGTCACAAGTGTGTGAATAAGTGAGTATTGTGGACTGCTATAGTTATGAAAATTGTTCAGCTAGGCCTAAAATGCAAGGGAATTGAATAAAAATTATTTTACGAGCCTAGGGGAAAAATCGTAATTTTGTGAAACTTTAGGGGCAAAAAAATAATTTTTACAAAGTATTATTTTTAGACTGGAATGAATAGTGTGAAGGTTATATAAGTTAAATGTATTGTTATAAATCAAGAAAGACGAGAAATTGAAATTGATCGATAAAAAAAAGTGAGAAAAAGTGAAAAATTCTCGAATGAACCTTTGGAATAAAAAGGGATACGAATGAAATGATAAAAATAATCACATGTGTGGCACGGATTGTGTGTAGGCCACTATGTAAAAGTGAAAGTTATGGTCACGTGTGTAGTACTATGTGCAGGCTACTACGTGTACCGGAATGATAGGTTGCATGTGTAGTACTATGTGCAGGCTACTATGCGTACCGGATAGTTTTGATCACGTGTGTAGTACTATGTGCAGGCTACTACGTGTATCGGATGGTAATGGTCACATGTGTAGTACTATGTGCAGGCTACTATGTGAACCGAACATCATTGATTAGTAAGGTGGTTGCTATGTGCAGATTCCATCGGACATCATTGATTAATAAGGTGGTTGCTATGTGTTGAATCCACCGAGTATCTGTTATTATTCCGAAGTGTTCATCGGGAAATTGACTAAGTGTAATTGAATAATGAATATAGGTTTGGAATTGAATTGAATATCGACTTAGAAATGGAAAACTGAATTTTGAATTGAATTGTGATTGAAAGTGAAAAAGTGAAATTATGAAAGAGTACATTTAGCAATAAAACAGTTTAGACAACAACAGTTGTGTGACTTTGAAAAATCAACAAAAATGGTGGAGATTGAATTAGAGGCTGAATAATATATGAAATTGAAGATGAATGAGTCTATTTTCACATAAAATAAATAGAGCAAGCAAAAGAGTTATATATTTTGAGATATTTGAAGTTTAGTTAGATAGAGTCAGAATGAGTTGGGAATCCCCTATTTTTATTTTGGAAAATTGTCAAAAATTGTGAAAAAATAATTATTGGATAAACTTTATATGTTTAGAGTCCTCAGTGAATTTATTTTCAAGAGAAATAAACAGAAACAATATCCGAATTCTGTACAATGAGATAATTGTTTTTTAGTGAAGAGACGTTAGAACTGTCAAGCAGTGAAACATGGGAAATTTAAAGAATAAACTGTACTATTTGGCTAAACCAAAAATTCTAAAAATTTTATGGTAAGAATATATGTAAATCTAGTTTTGGGTAAAATTAATGGTTCTTAATCTGGAGTTTTGTAGCTCTAGGTAAAAATAATTTAGTGACTCTAACTAGAATAGACAACTTTGAATATACATGTGAGTGAATAGTTGAAATTGTAGTTAATGTTGTTTAAGTGTGTTATACACATTAAGGATGTGGAATGGAGAGGAGGAGGAGGAAAATTGGAAGAACATATGAATGATTTGTGTATAATTGGCCATATGCTCGATTAGAATCGATAAACGATTGAAAAGAAAAGATGTTTATAATTGTGCATTATTAGTTATAGTTAAAGTTCATGTGAGAAAATAAAGTTTCATAGTATGTGTATGTGGTATGCTTGGTATATGATTTGGTATGTAGCAATGTCAGAAATGGTTTATGAATTAACTCATTTTGATAAGTTTGATACATAAATAACTGTGGTGCTTATCCATGCTTATAATGCTTATACTATATGTTTATTTGGCTAGCATGTTTGGTGTATATCCTTAGGCTTTGGCCAAGTTGTGGCTGAATTATGCCATATTAAATTTATACAATTATGCATTGATATGGTAAATGTCTAGATGGAAATATGCTTGTGATCATAAAAGGGTGGTAAGGTTTAAGGTTTGTAATCTTTATTAAAATGGTTTATCATGTGGTTAGTCTTTTTGAAGACTAGCTTGCGACTATGGTTGAGTGTAATGTTTATATCTTGTGTGATATGCATAGGAAACGGGAGGGGAAAGGAAATGAAATACTAGGTTCATGCTTGAAGTGAAAATGATGCAAAAAGGGGACGTTAAGTTAAACGATAAATATGTATTAGTATTGAACTTAATGAAATTTAATTGTACGTGAATTAAATGGAAATTGCAAATGATATGATTTGAATTAAATGAATTATTGTGGTATTGAAATGTATATTGGATTGAGAAATTGAATTGAATCATGAATTAAATGAAATGGAAATGAAGTATTGAATTGCATGAGTATGTATTGGGTCTCAGAAGCCCTATTTGTTACAAATATAGTATTTTGAAGTTATAACGTGAAGATTTATAAAAGCATATTAAAATTTTGAAGAGTTTAAATTTGAATGAAATTTTATAACTCGGTTTAACATGTTTATAAGTGTATGTGTTCTGGTAATGCCTCGTACCCTATTCCGGCATCGAATACGGGTAAGGGGTGTTACAATGTGACATCGCCAGATTCGGTCATAACGTTTAGACCGGATTTGGGGTGTTACATTATATGCACAAATTTAATTTTTAAGTTATTTTAATTGGTTAATTGAATTAAAATTATCATCTAAATCAAGAAACAAATCAATCGGACGATAATCGTGGAAAAAGAAAGTTAGCAAAGTAATCCCCGGTGTTGTGTTTGCTGCATATTATTTAGGTAAGTTCATATATTGATCAAACTAATTAGTTGTTGTTCTTGTGATTTAATAAATATCTATATATGTTGTGATTTGGTTTATTTTCTTGATAAATGGTAAGTGGTGAAATGGACTTCATTGCAATAATATTATAGTTAAAGGTTACAATTGAAAATGGAAAACTATATAGATGAATTCATGTGATGAAGTAATGAATGAATAATTAAATTTTGTGGATGTTAAACATGGCCCGTATGAACCTTGTGAATGCTTAGGATACAACTGACATGTCATTAAGGCTATTACTGTTTTGGGTGCTGGTCTTGGATGTCCTACCGATGGCTAAGATCCTGCATTTGATATGAATTCTTCACAGCTCGTGTAAGCAGCATCGTGTAGCCTAACATCCTGACCCACAACTCATGTGAGTAGGTGTAAACTGAAAAATTTATAGGATTTTTCCTATATAATTCATCACCTTTTTACTTAAATTTGTTGTTAAAACCAAGTAAATGTTTAATAAATTAATGAAATATGTGAAAATATGAAATTAGGACAAGAAAATTATTAAAATGTGATTTTATGCTTTATTATATAGTTTTCATGCATAAAATGGCTTAGTTTATATTAGTTTGAGCATATTATATTTTTAAGTTTTAAAATGGATCATGCATGATTAAATTAAATAATAAAATATAAATTTATATTTAATAATTAATTTTAAATAGTTAATTAATAAATTAGGTTTTAATTAATTAAGTAAATTAATTAATTGAAGTGGTTAAAATTATATTATTTGGTCCTCTAAACTATCTACTTTTTGGACAGGTTTGAGAGTTTTCTTCTAAATGCAAAACCGTCCAAATTGGGGACCAAGTCAACCCAATTTTCAGCTGCATATGGCTGATCATAAATCAATTTTTGTTTTAATTACACAAGGTCCTTGAAGAGTTAAAGAAATCAGAGATTTCCCCGAAGATTTGCTAGTGACCGAGTCTTAGTCCTGAGTTGTGGTGGCACTCAAATTAACTAAGAACCAAGCAGAACCAGCCACATTTCCTCAATTCATGGCCGGCCATCCTTGGAAGAAGTTTCAAAAGATGGACACTCCTATTTTTAGCAAACTAGCTCCCTTGCCTCACCTATAAATAAGAGCTCATTTCTCACTTTTTCAATCATCCCTCACTCATTCATCATTCTCTCCTCTCTCAACTCTCTTAGCTATCTTTCCCCCTCACACCTATCATAATCCTTACATAAGGATTTTTAGCAAAATTATCCTCTTAAAGAACCCTTGGTTGGCCACCTTGGAGAACCATCAGAAAATGAGCAAAGCAAAGAAGCGAAAGAGCCTCATCAGTCAGAGTCTTGGGTGACAGCCACTCCGAATTGGGTTTAATCTTTATTTTCTTTAATTTAATATAAAGATGTTTGCTATGTGTTCTTTGTTCTTGTTTACAACAATGATAGCTTAATTTTATTTAAGCAAGGATTATTATTTTGATTAAATAATATTTATTTGATTCATGCTTATAATGTTTGTGCCTCAATCGATCATGTTTTCAATTAAAATCAAGTCTTTATTTCATTCATACATTATTTAAATGCACCTGAATTAGCTGAGTGATCCTAACCAGACGACGGCTAATGGATGAATAATTGAAATGTGCATGCTCAATTTAGACCCTAACCCGATTATATTGTAGGTTGCATAACAACCCTAACCAGACTCCGTTATCTGCATAGTTTTTAGATTTGTGTGATTAAATTGCTTCAAACCTAACACGTCCCTGTTACCTCATACGAATGCTAAGAAACCCTTAGTAAATAAGGATGAGTCAAATGCGTATTTACTAAGTAAAGGATTCCGAAAGAACCTAATATGGTTTCCAAACTCATGAAAGATCGAGTTTCCATGGAATGTTTTTTCGAAAGTTAAGCATGTTGATAATAAATTGAGTTTAATTAAAGTAATTGTCCTAGTTTATTTATGTTATAATTGTTGCAAAATTGTGTTTAATTTTACTAAAATCTATTTCATTTAGTTTGTATACTTGAGATAATTTGCATTAGGGATCATTGCATTTAGTTTAATATATTTTAATCACCACTTTTCAACTATATTGTGTTTTTATTTACCAAATTTTTAATATAATTTTACAAATTAAGTGACTTAGCACAAATACAATCCCTGTGGAGATGATAACTCGATACTTACTTATTACTTGATAACGACTATGTACACTTGCACAAACCTACGCGTTACAAGTTTTTGGCGCCGTTGCCGGGGATTTTCAACTGTTGCCATAGTCATT
This sequence comes from Gossypium raimondii, assembly GCF_025698545.1. Taxonomy (NCBI): domain Eukaryota; kingdom Viridiplantae; phylum Streptophyta; class Magnoliopsida; order Malvales; family Malvaceae; genus Gossypium; species Gossypium raimondii. The sequence goes on along the minus strand of NC_068567.1, from coordinate 28,763,915 downwards.
TTTTTCGTGAAATTATTTATTTTCAATTTGATTTATTTATAACATTACTACTAACTTATTCTTTTTAATTTTTGTGATTTTCTTTTCAGGTGTTTATGAGCATAGATTGAATTATAGATTTACTCCTTGTGACCCTGAAATTGAGCAAACTTTCAGACAAAGAAGACGTGAACGAACAACTCAAAGACAAGTTAAGATGGACCTTGGAAATCAGAATCAAGACCAAGGTAATGAAGCCAATTATGTACGAAATCCTATCCTCATTGCCGATGATAGGGATCGATGCATCAAAAAATATGTTGTCTTACTTTTCAGTGAGTTAAACCCAGGAATTAGAAGGCAAGATATTGAGGCAACCCATTTGAATTGAAACCAGTGATGTTTCAAATGCTACAAACGGTGGGCCAATTTAGTGGTATGCCCACAGAAGATCCATATCTCCACCTTCAATTATTTATGGAGGTGAGTTATTCATTTAAGATAGCCGGTGTGACTGAAAACACACTGAGGTTAAAGTTGTTTCCGTACTTGTTTCGAGATCGAGCACGAGCACTTCTCAATTCATTGCCACCAAGTTCCATATTTACATGGCAAGAATTAGTGGAGAGATTTTTGGTTAAGTATTTCCCACCCAGCAAATACGCTAAGTTAAGGAACGAGATCACAACTTTCCAACAATTGGATGACGAGTCTTTGTAAGAGGCTTGGCAGCGATTCAAGGAATTACTTCGTAAGTGTCCTCATCATTGGATTACTCATTGTATCCAGTTGGAGACATTCTATAATGGTCTCAATGAACATACAAGATTGATGGTAGATGCTTCCGCGAATGGTGCAATTTTGTCTAAGTCTTATAATGAGGCTTATGAGATCATCGAGAGGATCGTGAGTAATAACAATCAATGGCCAACAAATTGAATAGCTTCAGGAAGACGTGTAGCCAGAGTTCACGAAGTTGACTCTTTCACTTTGTTATTAGCTCAGGTATCGTCTATTTCCTCTATGTTAAAGCAGTTAACCGCTAATAGTACTAATAATTTTGTAGCTCAGCCATCAAGTCCATTTGAAATAGTTTTGTGTGTGTACTGTGGGGAAGGTCATTCTTTTGAGAATTGTCCATCAAATCCCGAGTCAGTGTACTATGTGGGGAACCAATACCAAAATAGGAGTGGACAATGACCCCAGTCCAACGTCTACAATCCTTCATGGCGTAATCATCCTAAATTTTCTTGGAGCAACCAAGGAAATGGACCGAACAACAACTTATTACAGCAAAGACCCAACCAATCTCAAGGGTTTAATCAGTAAGCTCCAAAACCACCTCAAGCTGAGGCATCAAACAGTTTGGAGAACTTGTTGAAAGCGTACATGGAAAAGAATGATGCTTTAATTCAAAGCCAAGCAACAACACTGAAAAATTTGGAAAACCAAATGGGTCAGATAGCTACGGAGCTATGTAATAGACCACAATAAACCTTACCGAGTGATACTGAGAATCCAAGAAATTTGGGTAAAGAACATATCAAGGCAGTGGCATTGTGGAGTGGTAAAATTTTAGAACCCCGATTGATTGATGTCAAAGATAAGGCCGTTGAGAAGAATCAACCACCTGTTGAAGTTCCTACACCAAAGGAATCAGAATCTACAAAGTCTGACAAGGTAAACCTTGACTTAGTGAATTCAAATATTTTAACATCTTCTTTGGATGCAGATTTACCTACTCAGAAAAGTTGTCCGGTTCAACCAAAAGTTCCATCACCTCCATATCTGCAAAGATTGTAGCAACACAAGCAAAAACAAGAGGTGCAATTCAAGAAGTTTTTGGATGTTCTGAAGCAGCTACACATCAATATTCCGTTGGTAGAGGCTTTAGAACAAATGTTGAATTATGTGAAGTTTATAAAGTATATACTGTCCAAGAAGAAAAGACTAAGTAAGTATGAGATTGTTTCCTTGACAAAGGAGTGTAGTGCGTTCCTGCAAAACAAACTGCCACCAAAATTGAAAGACCCATGAAGCTTTACTATACCCTGTAACATTAGTGAATCTTAATTTAGTAAAGCTTTGTGTGACTTAGGAGTGAGTATCAACTTGATGCCTAAGTCTATTTTAAAGATGTTAGGGATAGGTGAAGTAAGACCTACAAATGTGATGCTTCAGCTAGCAGGTCAAGCTTTAGCATATCCCGAAGAAAAGATCAAGGATGTTTTGGTAAGAGTCGATAAATTTATTTTTCCTGTTGATTTCATTGTCTTAGATTTTTAAGTAGACAAGGAAGTGTCGATCATTCTTAGGAGACCTTTCTTAGCCACGTGAAGAACGTTTATTGATGTGCAGAAAGGAGAACTTACCATGTGAGTTCAAAACGATCAGGTAACCTTTAACATTCTTAAATCAATGAAATTTCCCGATTCGACAGAGGAGTGTTCAGTTATGGAAGAGATAGAAACCTTGGTTTCTATGGAAAGAAATTTTGAAGAAGATCCATTGGAGAAAGCCTTAGATCTTGAACCTTTGAAGGATGAAGAAGGTGAAGAAAACATGGCTTTGATGGAAGCCAATCAGAGAAATTTTATTCCATCCACACGATTTGAACCGTTGGAGTTGGAAGTCAGAGAATTTGTGCAACCCAAGTTGTCAATTAAAGAACCACCTAAACTTGAACTAAAGGTATTTCCTTCCCATTTGAAATACGTTTATTTAGGTGACTGTTCTACTTTGCCTGTGATTATTTCAGCGGAATTGACAAAAGATCAAGAGGAGCAACTAATTGTTATTCTAAAGAAATTTAAGAAAGCAATTGGTTGGGAAATAGCTGATATACGAGGTATAAGCCCTTTTTTTGCATGCATAGAATCATTTTAGAAGAAGGTGAAAGAGCTCGAATTGATAGGCAAAGAAGGCTCAATCCTATTATGAAAGAAGTTGTGAGAAAGGAAGTGATCAAATAGTTAGATGCAGGAATCATCTATCCTATTTCAGATAGTTCGTGGGTAAGTCTGGTGCATGTGTGCCGAAGAAAGGTGGAATCACGATTGTTGAAAATGAGCATAACGAGTTAATTCCAATGAGAACTATTATTGGTTAGAGAATCAGTATTGATTACAGTTGAACAAAGCCACTCGAAAGGACCATTTTCCATTGCCTTTTATAGATCAGATGTTAGATCGACTGGCAGGTAATGAATTTTATTATTTTTTAGATGACTATTCGGGATATAACCAAATAGTTGTAACCCTAGAGGACCAACATAAAACAACCTTTACTTGTCCATACGGTATGTTTTCTTTTAGGCGAATGCCTTTTGGTTTATGTAATGCACCTGCAACTTTTCAACGATGCATGATGGAAATATACTAATATGGTTGAAAATTTTGTTGAGGTTTTCATGGAAGATTTTTCTACTTTTGGTAACACTTATGGTATCTGTTTGAGTAATTTGGCTAAGGTACTGAAGAGATGCGAAGAGATGAACCTTGTCCTTAATTGGGAAAAATGCCATTTTATGGTCAAGGAAGGGATTGTCTTAGGTCATAAGATCTAAAAAAAAGGAATTGAAGTCCATAAATCAAAACTGGACGTAATTGAAAGATAACCGACCCCAATGAATGTGAAAAGAGTCAGAAGTTTCTTAGGCTATGCCAATTTTTATCGAAGGTTTATCAAAGATTTCTCGAAAATTTCTAAACTGTTGTGTTTGTTGATAGAGAAAGATACAGTGTTTGATTTCAACAAAGCATGTTTGAAAGCTTTTGAATATCTAAAGAAGCGGTTAATTACGGCCCCAATAATTGTTACACCTGATTGGAACTCACCTTTTGAGTTGATGTGCGATGCAAGTGATTATGTTGTTGAAGCTGTGATGGGTCAAAGAAGAAATAAAGTATTCCACCCCATTTACTATGCAAGTAGAACCTTGAAGGGAACCCAACTCAATTATACGGTAACTGAAAAGGAACTACTTGCTATATAGTTTTTGCTTTTAAAAAATTCCGTTCATATCTTATAGGTACCAAAGTTACAGTATTTACTGACCATGCGGCCATTAAATACTTACTCACAAAGAAAGATGCAAAACCAAGGTTAATTCATTGGATACTTTTACTCCATGAATTTCACCTTGAGATCCAAGACAGAAAAGGTGTAGAAAATCAAGTAGCTGATCATCTGTGGAGGTTGGAGCAAGATAAGGTAACCCAGTCTGATGTGCCTATCAACGAGAATTTCCCAGATGAACACTTATTTGAGGTAAGTCAAATTCATGAAATACCCTGGTTTGCTGATTTTTCCAATTATCTTGCATGTGGAATAATTCCTCGAGAAATGACATACAAACAAAGAAAAAAATTCCTTCATGATAGTCAGTATTATCTTTAGGAGGATCCATTATTGTTTAAACAATGTGCAGATAATATAATCCGAAAGTGTGTAGCTGAAAGTGAGATTGTTGAGATCTAGTATCACTGCCATTCATCTCCAAGTGGGGGACACTTTGGTGGTTCACGTATTGCAACAAAGATTTCAGAAGCAAGAATCTTTTGGCCTACACTATTTAAAGATACTTATGCTTATGTGAATAACTGTGATAAAAGCCAAAGGACTGGAAATATATCAAGGAGGAATAAGATGCCCTTGAAAAACATTTTGGAGATTGAATTGTTCGACGTATGGGGCATTGACTTCTTAGGCCCGTTTCCTTATTCGTATGGGAAAAATACATCTTAGTTGTTGTGGACTATGTATCTAAGTGGGTTGAAGCTGAAGCATACCCTAAAAATGATGCTAAGGTAGTCATGCGATTCCTACATAATTATGTGTTTACATAATTTGGGACACCAAGAGCTATTATTAGTGATGAAGGTTCTCACTTTGTGAACAAATGGCTTAACTGGTTGCTTGACAAATATGATGTGAAGCACAAGATTGCTACTGCCTATCACCCCTAATCTAATGGGCAAGTTGAAAGAGTGAATCGCGAAATCAAAGGTATCCTTGAAAAGGTAGTACCTTAAAATCTCTTACACCCTAAAAGTAATTTGCTTACACCCTAAAATTCCTTAAAATCAAAGGTAATTTGCTTACACCCTAAAAGGTATTACCTTGAAAAGATATCCCTCAAAGTAATTTTCTTACACCCTAAAATTCCTTAAAATCTCTCTCTTTGTGCCGCTAGCCTCAAATCCCAAAAGGAGTCTCTAGCCCTTTTCTTTTCTTTAGCCGAAACTACCTAGTGCCGCCACAAGAGAATTATCGAAGCATCGACATCACTGCCGCACGCAACCATTATCGCCACCGCATACCACTATCGCTACCACACGTTGCCGCCACCGCCGTAACTCCTTCACCGTTGCAAGGTTTGCCGAAGCAAGATCCACCCTCTTTTACCGATTTCTCTTTTGTCTTTGTAAGTAGAAACTTTGCCGAATTTTTGAGAAAATATCATGTCTTGCAAAAGAACTAGATCGTCAAAATCTACTCCGAAAAACCCAATTTTGATCGATGAAGAAGTGAAAGAGCTATTTGATTCAATCTTCAAGAATCAACCTAAGATGCCAAAAAAAGGTTTTAACCTGAAAAGTAATGATGTGATGGTTGTCGCTGTGCCGATTAGAAAGATAATCAATGCCCTCAAGTGGGAACGATTCTGTGATGCTCATTCACTTCCCGATGATGAACTAGTTCGAGAATTCTATGTTAGTTTGACTACACAAGATGCTACTGAAGTCATCATTTGAAAGAAAAATGTATCTCTTACTGCTAAGTCCATCAATAATTTGTTCAATTTACCTGATGTTGTGGAAGATGAGTACTACCCTATGATGAACAATATCAATTGGGATTTTCTTCAACAAGTGCTTGATGTTGTGACAAATCTGAGATCCCAATGGATTATAAGAAAGTATGGAAGCCATTTTTGTCGAAGAGAATATTTAAAACCAGTAGCAAATGTATGGTTTTATTTTGTTTGCTACAGTTTTATGCCTATCTCACATAGTTCCACCATCTCGATGGAATGAATGCTCTTGTTATGTGCAATTTTGACAGAAAATTCCATGAATGTTGGGAAAATTTTCCTCAAAGAAATTCACGATTGTGTTAAAAAGAAGGAAAGAAGTGCTTATTTCCCATCATTAATCACTTCACTTTGCTTAAGGGCTCGTGTTAAAACACAAGCAAATCCGAAAGGCAATATGTCCAAGGGTGCATCACAAGTCATGATTTTGAAAGGTTAGAAGAGAGAGTGCATCAGCTGAACCAAGGTGAGCAAGAGGAACCAACTGAGCCAAAAACTGGAGAGTCAACAAATAAAACTGAAACTGAAGCTGATTCAGTTACAGACACTGAAGAAGAGGAATCTGATAAGGAACCAAATAGTCCTCAACCAGCTGAAGGAGCTAAAAACTCTGAACCAAGGGTTGAGCTAGAAGAAGAACCAGTCAAGCTAAGTGTTGAACCAGAATTTACGACTCCAATGCTGACTCCTTCAAGTACTTCAAAGAAATCAGAGCTGTCAATTTTGATGGATATGTGCAAGTTCATGCACAATCAACAACAAACTTACTAGAAATATGCAAAAATTAGGGATGATTCAATTTGAAATACTTTTAAGAATATCTCTAACCATTTTGTTCTTGAGTTCCTAGATGCTATCTTTGAGACATGGACAGAAGATACTGATGATGTAAGCGAAGATGAAACTAAAGAAGACAAGGGGAATGAGTTAGAAAAATAAAAGGAAGGATTCTTATATTGTTATTTATTTAATTATTTTTTTTAGGTCTTTAGGAATTTATTTCTTTAGTAATTAGGATTTAATCTTTGCAAAATAAAACATAGCAAGCATGAATAAATACTTCTTTAGAAAGAAAAAGACTAAGAGATGTGGCAATGAGAATGAACATGTCTAGGATTGGGTTATTAGGAAAGACTTGGTATTTAAACAGTCTTAATGACTCACCTCTCTTTCTTTACAACCTGACCTGGTGTTCAGTTTTCATTCATTACTTTATTCTTGCAATGAGGACATTGCTTCTTTTTAAAGGGGGTAAGGCAAATAAATTGCTCAAATTTTAAAATTCTCAAGTATGTTTTAATCATTTCTTTCATAAGTATGTTTTAATAAATGAATGTTTAGAGAAATTCTTTTTAATAAGATAGCTTGTATGCAAGTATGAATGATGATTTTATCTGAGTGATTGTATGTTATCCTGAAGAATGGAATGTTTTTATGATCTTAGTCTTAGGTAATGTTTGCCATGAGAACTTAGTTTCTCTTGAGATCAGACATGCATGAAGGTTTATATCTTTAGAATTGACTTAGTAACTTTCTTAAGGCGAAATCCTAGGGGACATAAAAATCTAAAATAATATAAGCACCATTTCTCTTTGGACAGTTTGAGCCTTTTCAAGCCCACCTTATGATATTAGACCCTTGAAACTACAATTTTGAGCTTTAAGGCCTGTTTTTGAAATGAACCTACATTATAAGCCGATTACCATCTTTTTAAAATTATCCTAATTTTGTGCACCTATCTTAACTTAAGTGTCTTGGGAATCAACATTTGAGGAAATTTTCATAAAGATGTATGTGCTCATGTTAAAAGAAAAAATCACAAAGACAAAGAAAGTGCGAAGAAAAGTTCACCTAGTCTTCAAAAAAAATGAAAAATGTATCAGCTTGAGTTCAAAAAAAGTTTGGGGGTGTTCCAAAGGTTCACTTGAAGAAAATGGTTGAATTTCGAGAAATCCAAGACAAGTTAAAGGTTAAGATTTTTGAAACCGAAATGTCCCGTCTCTTAAAATCCCTACCTTTAACCAAGCCCCATTACAACCTTATAAAAGACCTATTGATTTAATGATTATGTCACCTACATTAGTGGAGAGGACGTATTAAGTTCAACATATGAAGATCATAAATAAGCCTTATGATTGTTTGCTTGATTGATGAGAAATTGTGTTGAATGAAGAATATTATCTATGGCTGTGACATACATGCAAACTATGATTCATGTTGGCATATCTTGAAACTTAGAATAAAATTTTCAAAATGTTTGTATATGTGTTACTTGCTAATAAAGAAGATCTATGAGTATGAATTTGTTGATGCATGATTATGAGACAAAGATTGATGGTACTTACACTCTTAGCAAAATTTTCCTTAGCAAGACCTTGTGCTATGCATGAACATTACTCGGGACGAGCAATGATTTAAGTTTCGGGGTGTGTAAACGGAAAAATATATAGGATTTTTCCTATATAATTTATCACCTTTTTACTTAAAATTGTTGTTAAAACCAAGTAATTATTTAATAAATTAATGAAATATGTGAAAATATGAAATTAGGACATAGAAATTATTAAAATGTGATTTTATGTTTTATTATATAGTTTTCATGCATAAAATGGCTTATTTTATATTAATTTAAGCATATTATATTTTCAAGCTATGAAGTGGGCCATGCTTGATTAAATTAAATAATAAAATATAATGTTATATTTTAATAATTCATTGTAAATATTTCATTAATAAAATTTTGTTTAATTAATTAAGTAAATTGATTAATTAAAGTGGTTAAATTAATTCATTTGATCCTCTAAACTATCTACTATTTTTCACTAGTCTGAGAGTCTTCTTCTAATTGCAAAACCATCCAAAGTGGGGACCAAGTCAACCCAATTTTTGGCTGCACATGGCTGATTATAAATCAATTTTTGGTTTAATTATACAAGGCCTTTAAAGAGTTGAAGAAATTAGAGATTTACTTGAAGATTTGTTGGAGACTGAGTCTTAGTCCTGAGTTGTTATGGCATTCAAATTGACCAAAAATCAAGGAAAAATCAGCCACATTTCCTCAATTCATGGCCAGCCACTCTTGGAGGAGGTTTCAAAGGATGGACACTCCTAATTTTAGCAAACTAGCTCCCTTGCCTCACCTAGAAATAAGAGCTCATTTCTCATCATCCCTCTCATCTCTCATCCTCTCTCACAACTCTCTTAGCTCTCACACCTATCATCATCGTTGCATAAGGATATTAGCAAATTAGCCTCTTAAAGAGCCCTTGGTCGGCCACCTTGGAGAACCATCAGCAAAGGAGCAATGCAAAGAAGCGAAGGAGCCTCATCAGTTAGAGTCTTGGGTGATAGCCACTTTAAATTGGGTTTAATCTTTCTTTTCTTTAATTTAATATAAAGATGTTTGCTATGTGTTCTTTGTTCTTGTTTACAACATTGATAGCTTAATTTTATTTAAGCAAGGATGATTATTTTGATTAAATAATATTTATTTGATTCATGCTTATAATGTTTGTGCCTCAATCGATCATGTTTTCAATTAAAATCAAGTCTGTATTTCGTTCATACATTATTGAAATGCACCTGAATTAGCTGAGTGATCCTGACCAGACGACGGCTAATGGACGCATAATTGAAATGTGCATGCTCAATTTAGATCCTAACCCGATTAAATTGTAGGTTGCATAACAACCCTAACCAGGCTCTGTTATCTGCATAGTTTTTAGATTTGTGTGATTAAATTATTTCAAACCTAACACGTCCCTGTTACCTCATACGAATGCTAAGAAACCCTTAGTAAATAAGGATTAGTAAAATGCATATTTACTAAGTAAAGGATTCCGAAAGAACCTAATCTGGTTTCCAAACTCATGAAAGATTGCGTTGCCATGGAATGTTTTTCCGAATATTACTAAGAATGATGATAATAAATTAAGTTTAATTAAAGTAATTGTCCTAGTTTATTTATGTTATAATTGTTGCAAATTGTGTTAAATTTTGGTAAAATCGATTTCATTCATATAGTCTGCATATTAGGATAATTTACATTAGGGATCATTGCATCTAGCTTATACCACTTCTCAACTATATTTTGTTTTTATTTTTCAAATTGACAATATAATTTTACAAATTAAGTGACTTAGCACAAATACAATCCCTGTGGAGACGATAACTCGATCCTTACTTATTACTTGATAGCGACTATGTACACTTACTCTTTCACAAACCCGAGCATTACAGTTATCATGAAGAATGGAATGTTTTTATGATCTTAGTATTAGGTAATGCTTGCCATGAAAACTTAGTTTCTCTTGAGATTAGACATGCATGAAGGTTTATATCTTTAGAATTGACTTAGTAACTTTCTTGAGGCGAAATCCTAGGAGACATAAAAATCTAAAATGGTATAGGCACCATTTTTCTTTGGATCGTTTGAGCCTTTTCAAGCCCATCTTATTATATTTGACCCTTGAAAATATAATTTTAAGCTTAAAGGCCTGTTCATTGTAATAAACCTACATTACAAGTCGTATCTCTATCTTTTGAAGTTATCCTAATTTTTTGCACCGCCTTAACTAAAGTTGTCTTGGTAATTAACATTTGAAGGAAGCTTTCAAAAGATGTATGTGATCATGTTGAAAAAAAAAAGAGACAAAGAAAGAGTGAAGAAAAGTTTGCTCAGTGTCCAAAAAGAAAATATATGAGTAAGAGTTCAAAATAAGTTTGGGGGAGTTCCAAAAGTTTATTTGAACAAAAAGGTTGAATTTCGAGAAATCCAACACAAGTTAAAGGTTAAGATTTTGAAACCGAAATGTCTCATCTCTTAAAATCCCTACCTTTAACTGAGCCCCATTACAACCTTATAAAAGACCTATTGATTTGATAATTACGTCACCTAAATTAGTGGAGAGAAAGTATTAAGTTCAACATATGAAGATCATAAATAAGCCTTATGATTGTTTTGCTTGATTGATAAGAAATTGTGTTCAATGAAGAATATTATCTATGGCTGTGACATACATGAAAACTATGATTCATGTTGGCATATCTTGAAACTTAGAATAAAATTTTCAAAATCTTTGTATATGAGTTACTTGTTAATAAACAAGATCTATGAGCATAAATTTATTGATGCATGATTATGAGACGAAGATTGACGCTACTTACACTCTTAGCAAAATTTGCCTTAGCAAGACCTTGTGCTGTGCATGAACATTCCTCGGGACGACCAATGATTTAAGTTTGAAGGTGTGTAAACTGAAAAATATAAGGATTTTTCCTATATAATTCATCACCTTTTTACTTAAATTTATTGTTAAAACGAAGTAATTATTTAAGAAATTAATGAAATATGTGAAAATATGAAATTAGGACATGGAAATTATTAAAATGTGATTTTATGCTTTATTATATAGTTTACATGCATAAAATGACTTATTTTATATTAGTTTAAGCATATTATATTTTAAGCTATAAAGTGGGTCATGCATGATTAAATTAAATAATAAAATATAATGTTATATTTAATAATTAATTGTAAATATTTCATTAATAAATTGGGTTTTAATTAATTAAGTAAATTAATTAATTGAAGTGGTTAAAATTATATTATTTGGTCATCTAAACTATCTACTATTTTTGGACAGGTCTGAGAGCTTTCTTCTAATTGCAAAACCATCCAAATTGGGGACCAAGTGAACCCAATTTTCGGCTGCACATTGCTGATCATAAATCACTTTTTGGTTTAATTACACAAGGTTCTTCAAGAGTTAAAGAAATCAGAGATTTTCCCGAAGATTTGCTAGTAACCGAGTTTTAGTCCTGAGTTGTGGTGGCACTCAAATTGACCAAGAATCAAGCAGAAACAGCCACATTTTCTCAATTCATGGCTGGCCATCCTTGGAAGAAGTTTCAAAAGATGGACACTCCTATTTTTAGCAAACTAGCTCCCTTGCCTCACCTATAAATAAGAGCTCCTTTCTCACTTTTTCAATCATTCCTCACTCATTCATCATTCTCTCCTCTCACAACTCTCTTAGCTATCTTTCCCCCTCACACCTATCATCATCCTTGCATAAGGATTTTTAGCAAAATTAGCCTCTTAAAGAACCCTTGGTCGGCCACCTTGGAGAACCATAAGCAAATGAGCAAAGCAAAGAAGTGAAGGAGCCTCGTCAGTCAGACTCTTGGGTGACATCCCCTCTGAATTTGGTTTAATCTTTCTTTTCTTTAATTTAATCTAAAGATGTTTGCTATATGTTCTTTGTTCTTGTTTACAACAATGTTAGATTAATTTTATTTAAGCTAGGATTATTTCTTTGATTAAATAATATTTATTTGATTCATGCTTATAATGTTTGTGCCTCAATCGATCATGTTTTCAATTAAAATCAAGTTTATATTGCGTTCATATGTGATTGGAATGCACTTGAATTAGCTGAGCGATCCTGACCAGACGATGGCTAATGGACACATAATTAAAATGTGTATGCTCAATTTAGATCCTTGCCCGATTAAATTGTAGGTTGCATAACAACTCTGACCAATAGTTATTATCTGCATTGTTTTTAGATTTGTGTGATTAAATTGTTTCAAACCTGACATGTCCCTATTACTTCACATGAATACTAAGAAACCCTTAGTAAATAAGGATCAGTAAAATGCGTATTTACTAATAAATGATTCCGAAAGGACCTAATATGGTTTCCAAACTCATGAAAGATCGAGTTGCCATGGAATGTTTTTCCGAATGTTATTAAGCATGTTGATAATAAATTGAGTTTAATTAAAGTAATTTTCCTAGTTTATTTATGTTATAATTGTTGCAAAATTGTGTTTAATTTTACTAAAATCTATTTCATTTAGTTTACATACGTGGGATAATTTGCGTTAGGGATCATTGCATTTAGTTTAATATATTTTAATCACCACTTTTCAACTTTATTGTGTTTTTATTTACCAATTTGTTAATATAATTTTACAAATTAAGTGACTTAGCACAAATACAATCCCTGTGGAGATGATAACTCGATACTTACTTATTACTTAATAATGACTGTGTATACTTGCACAAACCCTAGCGTTACAGTAGGCCCATTTCACAGTTCGTGTGAGCATTTACAGTCATAGCTCATGTGAGCATATACCGTCATAGCTTGTGTGAGCATTGTTCCCAGGTATCCAACATTATTTCACTATGTTCATCTGGTGGAAATGGAATGTAAAATGGTTATATGAAATGCATATTTGAAATGGATACTTGAAATGAAAATGTGAAATGAAAATATGAAATGTGAAATGGATATGTTCTATAACATGATAATGTTACATGTTTCATATATGAGCTCACTAACCTTGTGAGATTTGTGATGTGTATAGGCAATAAATGAACTCATGATCTTGATTATGAAATTATTTATGAAATGTTTAAGTTACATCATATACTATAAGTTTAAGTTTAAGTTTAATACGAGCTTACTAAGCAATGATTTACTTACGTCCGTTATGTTTGGCTTCTTTGTAGATTATTAAAAGTTTTGGTCAGTTAAAAGTCAAGTCAGAGCTCACACTATCCGTCCAATGACTCGTTAGAACTTTTGGTTGTTTAGGTTATGTAAATATGGTTGGTACTTTTTGGTATATAATTATGTATAGACATATATGAATGGTTTTGATCATGTTTGGTAAGTTAGTTTTGGTATTGTGATAAGATAAAATGACTTAAAGGATAGGTATAAGTTTTATGATATGATGATTGATGAATGTAAAAGTGGTTAAAGTATGGAAATGGTGACATGAATGGTATTAATATGTTTAGATGATGGTATGTTTCAAACATTGTGCTTGGTGAATGTTTGGTTAAATTGGTTCATTTTTGTATAAGCTTACTTGATAATATTAGTTGATTGTATACCATATGCATATGGCTATTGATTGGTGTTTAAATGGTAATGTTTGGTAGTTTGAAATGGTTTGAATTGATGTGTCTATTAGGGCATATTGGTTAGGCACTTAGGATGCTTGATTATATGATGATTTTGGAATGTTTTAATGTGTTTTGGATCAGGTTTGAACATTTGCATCTTGTTCCTTATGGCTTAAGAGAGATTGGTTTGGTTAACTTGTTGGAAAAGTGACCTTTGGGTGCACATAGTCGTGTACAATACACAGGCAGATGGTACAGCTATGTGGTCAATGTGTTTTGTGTTTCAATTTGGCACACACGACAACAGGTTGTTACATGGTCTAGAGACACGACCGTGTGTCTCCTCTACATGGCTTGAGTCCTCGTACACAGTCAGTTGGCACGACCATGTCTTATGGCTTCACACGACTCGGTCACACATCTTTGTGAACCTTGTTAATCACTTTTACCCCATTTTTCTTAAATGTTTTAATTAAGTCCCTATTTTATTTTAAATTGTTTTATAGCTTTAATATGTTTAATTTAACAATGATAAATTATGAAATGACATGTTTTTCGTTGAGTTTAATTTAATTAATTAATGTATGAAATGTTTGATCTGTTATAGAATGTTTTGTTTTGTTTTGTTCTGTAGCATTTTGTAACCCTAATTCGGCAACGAAGATGGGTGAGGGGTATTACATTAACCACTATTGGTACACCTCTTCTTTTAGGAGGGAAACCGAGCACGTAATGCATTTGTGCAGAGAACACTCAAGTTATTTCAGTACCCAATCTATCGACTCAAGCCAAGCTTCTGTTGTCGAGGGATCAACTCCTTTCAAACCTTTAAATTTGGTGGCACCATAGTTTCGTAGTTCTTTTATCGGAGCTTGCAAAACAACAGGCTCTGGTGCAACATGTGCATTAGCTCCTACCACTCTCCGAAGGGCCTATGGAGTAGATTTTCGTCTCCCCGACCTTTCCATCGAGGACTAGCAATACTATACTGTCGAGCACCGACTAGATTAATGCTTAATGTCTTGACCTCAATCCTATTTTTACTCTTAGTAGAGTGATTGCTGCTACAAATATCATCTCTAATATCATCCTCAATTCTTCTGACATTTTTAGCTATAAAACATAAAAAATTTATAATCAGAATCCAAATCTCGACTCAAACTCAACTTAACTTTGACATGTACCTCTAGACACAACTCCAAGCTCAATTTAGTCTGAGAATTAGCTAAATCTATAGCTCTAATACCACTAAATGTAACACCTCATACTTGTCCCAATCGCCAAGTTTGAGTTACAATGTGCCACATTCATTACCGGAGTAACTACAATCAAATCACAGTTTAATTTATAAAACAAACACCCTAGCATAATTTAAACAAGTATATTAAACAACTAATATTCATTTTCGGGTCTAATACAAGCTTACAAAAGCTCTAACACTAACTAGAGACAGAATTAGAACTAAACTGTAATGTTTTCAAATTTTCAAATTAACATTACGACCTTATGGGATTCCTCATCACAACGTAACATACTACCTAGCCTCGTCACAATGATCCATTTTCGATGTCACATTGTGGCATGGTGGCCTAATCTCAATGCGACAATGTACACTCGACGTCGTGACGTGACAACCTATTTTTTCAACTTCTAGATGGAACTTTTGCCTGTACATTCCAAACAAATAAATATGCACAACCAAACCATATTTCTAGCGATAACATGATATATCTATATTTCAACATGACCAACATTGGTTAACTAACTAAAAGATTTCATTCTATATTATCTTTACATACATATAACCATTTTGCATCTTTTCATACCATTTCAAAAGATATTTGAAATTTATTTACACATTACCATTTCAATCTATATTATCATTTATAGTACTTATACTAGTTCATTTGACATTACCAACATTTATATATATATCATCAAATTCAGGTTGTCTTTCAACCAATTCCAAGCCTGCTAGCTCTTTCATTCTCAATTGGCCCCCAGGGCTCCTTTTCTATTCGATTCACATATTGAATTTCCATTTCATTTATTGGTTCACATATCATTTAAGCAATTCATTTCTTTATAACCCTATTAACCAACAAGGACTTGGAACGGATACACGGATCAGTCACCCCGGGTTGCTTGGCACCAATGGTTTTCTCAATTGATTAATCTTTCACCTCGGGTTGACCAACAATGATAACTCTAAAGAACAATCTACCACCTTGAATTTCTCGACAATGATGGTTTTCAATCTGTAATCTAACCATATGGCATGCCATCTATATCCAATTCGATCCAAACAACTAATAGGATAACCAAATTTTCAATTCATTATAAATAATTTGAATCATACTTTATCATATCAAATAAATCATCAGTTCATCAGTTCATCATATAATACAACATATTTTAACTCAATTTCATGCAAATTATTAAATATCAATCGAATTAAGAAATTTCTATTCTATTCAATTTTGTCCCCGTCTTGATAATCAATCTCAAATATATCAATTCAGCTCAAATAACCATCAATGACTCATTTCAACTCCATATAATGCAAAATGAAATGAACATGCAGTAAATAAAGGGTTCCTAAATCAGAGAAATACAAACCAAAATTCCGAGCTATTCATCTATGATTTACGGTTTTTCTTTCCCTCTTGACGATTCTATGTCAACATTAGCTAAATAAAATCATAAAACATATAATATTATTAAATTCCATTCAAATTAGAACTAATCAAAATTTCAAGCATATTTTATAATTTTTTAAATTTAGTCCCTAAACTTGGGACAATCATAACTTTCAATTTAGAGCTTTGGATTGAGATCCAATTTGACAATTACTTATTAGGGACCTCCTATTTTCTAGTCCTACTGAAATTTGATCACTGTTTTACATTTTATTCAAATTTATTTCTAATGTACAAAACTATCAATTAAGCTTTACAATTTAGTCATTTTCTTAAACTAAGCTTAATTTATATAAATTTAACACCTAAAACATTTAATTATCAATAATGGCATCTCATAAAAACTTCAGAATTTATCAAATTGATCATTGGGTTAGCTAAATCAAGCTTCCAAGATAAAAAAAATCTATAACACTCAAAGAAAAATGGCTAGGGACTTACTTTAATTAAAGACTAAAAGCTTAAAACCCTAAGGAATAGTGCCCTCCTCTCTTCGAATTTACTTGGCCAGTTGGAAAAGATGATATCTCCTCTCTCTTTCCACTTGAATTTCTATTTATACTTAGATTAATTTGCTAATTAACTTAATTAACTATACTTTACTTAAAAAATATTACTTTACTTAAGTTAATGGCTATATAATCACATTGTCCATTAAAACACACACTAACATGGTTTAATTATTGTTTTGAACATTTAGTTAATTGCAATTTAAATCCCCAATCCATTTACTAATTAAACACCTATATTGCTTGGACTCTACAATTTTGACTCTAGGCCCTAATTAATCACAAATTTGGCTAAATTGATTATCCAAATTGCAATTCATCTATATAATCTGAAACTGCAATTTCTGATGCCATTGGCGACCAGGTTGTTACACCTATTGTGAAACAAATATTTGGAGGTGTGCATAACATAGCATACATAAGACTTCCTATTGCGAAGCATATAGAACCTTTCTCATGTATTCTCTTTCTATCGCTGTCTTAGGACAATCCTACAAAGAAAGCTGAAAGTCTAATATAGAAGGTTGAGGTCCATTCTTTGAATCAATAATTGCATAACATTCCAATATCTTGCTACGTATGAAGCTTGTGATAATTTTATCATTTTGTTCTTTCAATCCCTTAATATTCGAATACCTAGAACAAAAGTTAGCTTCCCCCAAGTCCTTCATATTAAATTGTTCAGTTAACCACAGTTTAATCAATGACAATGTCCCTACATCATTTCCAATGAGTAGAATGCCATCGACATATAGAACTAGAAAGACCACCTTTCCTTCCCCAATACATGATCAAATCTTTGATTCCGTGAGCAAGATGCTTGCTTAATTCCATAGATGGATCTAAGCACTTGGCCAACTTTATGCTCGTTTCCTTTAGTTATATATCCAATGGGTTGCATCATATAGATGTTCTCTTCAAAATAGTCGTTCAAGAATGTTGTATTGACATCCATTTTCCACATCTCGTAATTTAGAGACACTACAATGGATAACAATATGCGGATTGACTTGAGCATGACATCCAAAGAGAAGGTTTCTATGACACCCCAAACACGACTCGGACGGACCAGCCCAAATTCGAAGCATTACATTAGCCGCCAAAGTGACTCTCCAACTAACGACCTCCAAAACACGCACCCCAACCTTATGACACCTCATTTATGACTAATTAAATATCATTTATTAATGTGGAAGCAATTGTGAACCATTTTTAAACTTTTTTAAGTATTTAAACCTACAGGCATTTTCGTCAATTTACCACCTAAGGTTAAACTATCCCGATTTTATTTCTAAATAGTTATCAACCTTATTTTAGTCAAATTATGCAAGCCCTAAATTTTTTTAGCTTAATTCTAGTTCATTTACTATGTCTAATTTAAGTTTTACTATTAGGGACTAAATCGTAACTTTTGCAAACTTTTAGTACATTTTCCAAATTAAAAATTAAGAGTGTTTCTACCAATTATTAATAGTTACCAGTCTAATCCTAAAATCTTACTAAGTTTCCCTATCATTAAAGGCTTCAATTAATCTAACCAAGTTTTAAGACTAAATTATAAATTAAGCAAATTAGAATACTAGATTACAAAAACAAAAAATCACCCTCAAAAACCCACGCGGCCGTGTGTAGACCACTGCACCTATTTTGTTAAAAATTCATTTTAAATACCCGATTTACATATTTTACTTACCCATTAAACTTGAAATACCTATAATTAATTGCCATAAATATCCATACATCTCCAATTTAATTTATTTACAACAAATATGCAACAATTAATCAAAATTAAACACTCAATTACGCGCTTAAAAAACACCAATTAATTCACACAAGCTACGTACCATAGTCGCAAGCAATCCACACCATGGTAAGCTTCAATTAAACATTGTTAGTATAAAATACATGCTTCATACATCGTGTTATCAACCACCGTACGAACATGATGGTCACTAAACTAACTATAAATACAACTAAGGCAAGCGCACCTATTGAATAATAGTATAGTTATGGTGAGTAGGGAATATCGTATCCGTGAGGAATAAAAGTACTAGTAATTATTATTATTTTATTATTTAGCCGACATATTGGGGTGATGTGTTTTAATATAGAATTACTAAACTAATTTATCTAAGAACACAACAGAGAATGAAATGGGAAAATAATCAAAGATAACCAATGAGATAAACAATACCCAGGAAACAATCTATCTAGACTTCACCTATTATTATGAATATGACTTAAACGATTTATTCACTTGTGTCTTGATCCGTAAAAATCCCAAAATTATGTGAATATCTCTTTTTAGAGTAAGAACAACTGAATTTTGGTTGATTAATTGAAATCCCTTTCTAATTAAAACCCCTATTGTCACATTAACTCGATCTATGAATTCCCCTATTAGATTTGACTCTAATCCGCTAGGATTACATGCAACTCCACTCGATTATGCTAGATATTCTTTAAACAAGGACTTTTGTTCCACTGAAATAAGCACATTAAACATGAATTAATATCGCGAAAATATTAAAACAAGAAATAAGCATACATAATTGAGAACAAGAGTCAAGTATTTATCATGTAAATCAGAAATCAAATAATAAGATTCATCGTAGGTTTCATCCACCCTAGATATCTAGGAAATTTAGTTCATAATCTTGAATAGAAACATCTCAAAGTTAGGATAACCACAAGACATAAAGAAACTCAATAAAACTTCGAAAGAAATTAAACAGAGATCTCTGGTCTTGAGGGAGATCCACTTCTAAGTTGATTCCCATGATGTTCTTCGAGTGTTTTCTTCAATGTTCTCTAATTGCTCCCTTAGGTCTTCTTCTAATTGGTATTTGTAGACTTTAAAATGCTCAGAAAGCCTAAAAATTGGGTTTTTCTACGTATTTGGGAACCAAGGTCTGAAATCGACACAGGCTGGCACATAAGCGTGTGGCCAGCCCATATAGAAATGCATAGGCCATGTGGATCCTAAAAACAACTCTTTTTCTCTGATTTTGGCTCGTTTTTCGCTCCTTTTACTCCCAAATTCTCTCCAAAGTATAGAAACATGAATTTAAAGGATTAGGAGCATCAAATTCACTATTTTGCATAATTAATCATCCAAAAATGCATTAAGAATGAGATTAAAATATGTTAATTTTATAGCTTATGAAATATCCCCACACTTAAGCGTTTGCTTGTCCTCAAGCAAAATCCTTAACTCACATTAAAATTAATCTTTCTCAACCTGTAATTCTCGTCAATAATGTCTCAAAATAATTCATAAATAATCATGCATTGGCAATTCAACTAAAAGAGCACTAAAGTCTCAAACAATCCAAGCTAATAATTACCTTTAATTCAAAATCAACAAGAATTGACATCCTCACTAAAGATTCACTCAAATCACTCAAAATGTTTAAGGTTCAAGAATAAGCACTAAATAGTCAAACACAAAAAGTCATTACCATAGGCTTGCATGAAAATCAAATCTCCACCACTATAAAATGATATGATACACAAATCAAAAGGTCTTTAAGAGGTTGTAATAGGGCTTAGGTTAAGGGTGTGGAGAAAGGCCAAAAAATCTGGTTATAATCGAGATTAAATTGATAAATTTCCAAACTAGAAAAATTAAACAAGTCCTAAATTAAAAACAATTACATCAATCGAGAACTATTCAGGAATAAAAACGAGCTTCTTCTCAAAATATAAATTTAATTGTTCAAGCTCAATCAACATAGAACTAAATAATAATCAATATATATACATTTTTTATATATTTTTTCTTCTTTTTTTTATTTGGAACGATCAGAAATGATTCAGCAAATCAAACAGAAAATCAAAGTTAAGCAACTAACCAAATCAAATCTCGATAAAAAGGGAGTTAATGAAATGGTAAAAAATTCAACGAAAAGATGAGTTATGGGTTAACAATTAATAGGTAAATCAAGAAATGGTGTGTTAGGCTCAACGGGGTTTACTAAGGATTAATTATGTAGGTAGGCTTTTTATGGGATAAGTGGGTTAAAACCTACGTGCCTTTATCATCTTAGTATATCAAATCAAAAGGTGTGGTCTTGACAGGTATAATCGAATCAAGTTCTAGAATAGCAAATAAAGTTGACACACTCATAACCAATAATAAAATGAGCAAGAAAAATGTATGCTCTAAAGGCTCAAAATCTCACAAAAAATAATGGTTTTTGATGTCAAACTTGCAATTCTCAAACTTCAAGATAATACTTCAATTTAGGGAAACAATCTAAAAAATTTTAATTTCGAAAATAACTTATCATGCTTTCTCTCATGTCTTAAAGTTTATATCAACCAATACACAATTATCAATAAATTAATCTAACACACATCAACAAAAATTCCAAATCGACAAAAATTCATTCAAATGGAAGTATGAGAAAATTACTTAAATACAAGATATAATTCAGGATTTTCTAATAATTATATAAAAACCTCCCACACTTAAGATGTACATTGTCATCAATGTACAAACAGATATAATCACAGTATAAGCATAATATCATAAGAGAGGGAGAAAACTAAAACTACCCTGAATATTGGATGAATTTGCCAGAATGGTGAAAAGCGGAATTGTAGAAAATCTAGATGTAGTGCATGATTCTGAGCAAACTAATAAAAAATAAACACAAATAGTGAAGAAGATTAAAAGGTTACTAACTCAAATAGAAACAACCATATAGATAAAAATATAGTTTAAAAGATAAGAAACAAAACAAAATAAGTCTAAGAAAATAACTAAAAATAAAAATAAACATAAAATAAAAAATTAAAATTAAACTAAAAGGAAAACAAATAAACTCAATGGTCCTCATCATCAAAAGCGTTGGTGTCATCAGTCGTCAGTGCTGACGAGGAGATATGGAGATGCTGACAGATCTATTGCAATGTAGCGTCAATATTATCGAACCTCTAAAAGCAATGTTGCTCGAAGCAAATGAATTACTTGGAGAGGTCCTCTAAGGTAGCAGTAGAAGAAACAGGACAGTGACTTGAAGGTGGAGGATGAAGTGGGTCCTCGTGATGGAAAGGAACATCATCAATGAAGTCATCGAGTTCATCTAAGGGTCAGAATAAAATAATTGATACTAAGGAGGATCCACTCCACTAATTCTCTGTGGGGACATCTGGCAGGTGAGTGTAAGCGCAAAGGATTGCTCTGGTGTGTTAAGGAGACCGAAGTGTCGAGCGAGTCAAGTCACATAAGGGCCTAAACAAATAAGACCCTTCCTATTGCGGTCTGTCTGATGGCGGAAAACGAGGGTGATAAAGTAGGATAAATAAAAAATATGCCCTGTGGCCATGCTCTATAAAACGTATGCATCTGCAGTACTGACGACTTCGGTGCTCTCCATCTTACCGGTCAATGTGTGAGCTAAAAGGACATGAATATATTGTAAAGCCATAGGGAGAGAAGTCGCCTTCAACCGACTCATGTCATAAGGTTTCGTACTCACCGAAAGGTCGATCCAACAAAGAGATGACGAGTAGTGTATGTGCCGATGTAGGCAAAGGAAGTTCTCGGCGCTCATAAACTCTTCAGTGTATAGTCCCAAAGCAGCACCAAACTTAGGGACATCATATGTCACGCCAGGCCACCTATTCTGAAGGTGATGGTGCCCGGCTCGTCATGGTTCATCATTACATGTGGTAGAGAAAATGTTGAATAGAACCCCAAGGTCAGCTCCATGTATGTGGGCTTAATGATGGAAAAGAACCGGTCCCACAGGGACGTAGCAAATAAAGGCTCGAACATGATCAGCTCCAAAGTGACCCAATCAATACAGCAGCCAAAATCAAGTGGTTGCAATCGAAGTAACTGATATAATTTCTCCTAGGGACCTGTTGAAAATCGGATATAGGGGTGGCGGGCCTCAACAAAAGCGCTCGAGGAAGAGGTTGCGCCATGGGTCTTTCGCTTTTTTGAAGCGAGGACGACAACCTTAAACTTGCTGCGAGTGTTTGTCATGATGAATCTGCAAGAAAATCAAAGCATCAAATATTAAAACAAAACGAAGCAGACGGACAAACCGAACAGAATAGACGCAAGCCAATAACTTATGCAATAATCAAAGGTAACATCAATAAATAAACAAATTAAAGAAATATATAGTGAATAGATTATAAACAAGAATCCGAGATGCAAATACCAAAAGACATAGGGATTAGTATTAACCAATCAAGAATAATGGTACTAAAAAAATAAGATAACATGTAATACATAAACAAAACTAATAACTATTAGAGCAATAAATAATAGTGCAAAAATAAGAATCATAAATAACTACCGATACAAACTTTGCTAGACTAAAATAATATTCATAGACACAATACAACCAAATGGAATAAGAAAAATAGAAGTAAAACAATATTAAATATAATAAAAATATAACAAAATAATAATATAACTTAAAATAAAAATAAAATCTAAGCATAATAAAACAAATAGATAATAATAATAATAAAAAGAAGAAAATAGAGGAATAAAATAAAAATAAATGATAAACAATTAAGAATAATAAATAATGAAATAAAAAATAAAATAAGGAAAAAGAATGGGCAAACGGTGGTTGATCGAAGTTGTGGACAGCGGCCGGAGTTATGGAGGTGAAGGAGGCGCTGATATTGCAAGGAGCGCGGTGGTCATGGGAGGGATAGAGCTTAGGGGGTGAAGTGGCTGAAGGGGAGTGTGTGTGCAACGTGGATGATAGGGCTGGCTAGTCGGTGGTGCGAGGCTGGCGCGCGACAAGGCTGAGTGAAAGCTGAGGGAGAGAAGAGGGGAGGGTGG
The DNA here is from genome assembly GCF_025698545.1 of Gossypium raimondii. Classification (NCBI taxonomy): domain Eukaryota; kingdom Viridiplantae; phylum Streptophyta; class Magnoliopsida; order Malvales; family Malvaceae; genus Gossypium; species Gossypium raimondii. The sequence goes on along the minus strand of NC_068567.1, from coordinate 28,740,172 downwards.
TGTTGGTCATGGGGGTGGTTCGATGGGGGAAAGGGAAAGGCGAGAGGGCTCGATTGAGGCCAACGGTTGGGATGGTTGTGTGGTTAGGGGGAAGGCCGAGTAAGGTGAGGGTGTGATGATGGCCAGAGATCGTGAAGTGAACGGCAGTCGGTGGTGTTGCGGTGTTAAGGAGCGGCGACTAAAGTTTGGTTGTGAGAGAGGAAGAAGATGAATCTAAAAATAATAATCTAGGCTTTGGGGGTTAAAATGGGGACACGGTCGTGTAAAGGCCCCAGTGGTGTTTTACCAGCCCGTGTGTGAATAAAAATGCCAACCTAGTCTTCACACGGCCT